>NW_006911269.1:0-303087 GCF_000338955.1 Baudoinia panamericana UAMH 10762
AACGCCTAACCCTAACCCTAACCCTAACCCTAACCCTAACCCTAACCCTAACCCTAACCCTAACCCTAACCCTAACCCTAACCCTAACCCTAACCCTAACCCTAACCCTAACCCTAACCCTAAGCCTAAGCGACGGCTATATATAGGCATACTTTAGATCGACTAAGTAGCGGCCTACTTAATTACGTTCTCGGAAGGCTAAGATAACCTATAGATATATAGTCGAAGTATTACTTTCTATATTTATTAGAGAGAGAGAGCCTAATAGCGACTATTAATACGAGAACCCTTAACTCTAACCTAAGGTAGTAGTAATATCTACTCGAGTATATATTCGGCGTTAGCTAAACTATAGTTAATCGACAGTCTAAGCTAAGCTTACTAAATTATAACGTTAGTAATAGAGGGTACGGCGTATACTAGGATTTAAATAGGTACTAGATACTAGTACTTAGTAAGAAGACTGTTCGTCTAAAGATTAATCGAGGGAGCGATATAGAGAAGAGCAACTAGATAGCGAGAATAGTATAACATCGGGGAGCTGTAGACTAGGCTTGTACGTTGCCGCGGTTAGTACGGCTATTCGCTAGATAAAGAATGTAGTCAAGAAATAGGATGAGGTTAAGCGAGGCTTCACAAGATTCGGACATCCGCGAACTAATGCGATCCCAGTCAAGGTACACTCATTTGGAGCCCCGGAATTCAAGGAGGCTCACGAAGGCACATGACGACGACTGACTTCACGTATGAAGCCGGACAGGTGACAGAGAGTGCAGTGCGGGCATAGGGGAAGTACTACTCCGTGGCTGCATCTGCGCACCATTTGTCCGATCGCTTCCGCAGCGTAGTAGAGGTCACAGCAGCGTGGACGCTCGTTGTAGGCCTGGCCTTCCGTGACTCGCAAGACAATGTGACTCAGCGCGCTAAAGTCGACGGCTGACTCTGCAGGCAGCGGCTGAATCTGGCCTTGTAACAGCCATACACCCCGCCGCTTGCAGTCAAAGCACTTTCCACGGCTTCCGCGGGCCGGAGAGAGATGGGCTCGATATGCAGACGGAGGGTGACTGACCTTGGTCGTTTTTGTTGACCGCAATCTTCACGGACTTGCTCCGCCACTGCGCCGACTTGATACAACCATACAACGCCTTCTGAAGCCCTACTGCATGCCGCAGCACCCTCAAAAGATCACCCAGGCTCTACTATGCCTGCTGGGTTGCTCACAAATGCACGGCTCGCTCCTGAATACGGAGGCACAGGTAAGCGGTCGTGGGAGATGGATGCCATGGAGCTGTCAGAGAAGCATGTCGCTTGGCTACTCATACACGGCGCTAAGGAATGCTTTGCACCTTGCAGAAGGTAACTGCCCAGCGCTCTACGCTGTCGCTGTACTACGATGTCATTGCCCTAGCCTTGGGGAAAGTCTGGGCGCAAGGAGAATGTCCGCTGGAGCGTATTCAATATTCACGGAATTCGGTCGAGTCTCCTACGACGACAGCGCTAACTTCCCAAAGCCAAGTACGCTCCAGTCGATCTTCCTACGGGTGCTGAGCCTCCTCATACCAGATGGACTACGACTGAACGCTCTGTTTGAATGGACAACTACTGCTAGGCTGTAAAGGCTCTAGTAGAGATATCAGAGGGCAGTAACTCAATGACGCAAGACTCACTCATAGTCAGACCTACTGAACCATCTCGAACGGACTCAATAGTCTTGTCTGCGCCCAGTTTGACTATGACTGATCCCGCCATCATTGACAAAACGAATACACACAGCTCGCATACAAAAACCGACACCCTGCAATCTCGTGAATGTGGCCGTCATCCCTAGTCATTCCTTGTCGTACGTAGGAAGGACACCTTGAGCACGTTGATACAGTCGATGTGACAGAGAATGGGGCTTCGGTTGACGACGACACGGTACTCTTCGCCAGCTCATACAAAACCGACACGTACCGGATCTCAACAACGCGCGGCTGGTTGTATAAATTTCAGCCTCACGGAGTGAGTGCGATCTTTGGAGGCTTATCCGAACACTCTTTGGCTTCGTGCAGCAAGGTGCTCGTCGAAAACGTACATCAGCTACAATGCATTGCAAAAGGCGCCGTAGTATAGCATCCTCTAGGCGGTTGCGCTTAGTCAAATGACAAGGACTGCGGGCCGCCTGGCATTTGGAGGCCCTGTACGAGCTGTTCACCGGCATGAAGCTTCATCAATGGACAGTCAATTGTATTCGAACTTGGATGTAATTGAGCCCCTATCTTTAATGCGTCGGGTGGACATGGTTTGGTATAGGCTGACTACGACTCCGCCAAGATATCACAATACACAGTTGGCCCATACAACGCATATCTCATCGTCCAGGCACCCAACCCCAGTCGCACTTGTATACGGATGGAGAGTCCTCCTCGAAGACTTTTCTGGTTGGTGTGTGACAATGGGAGACTAAGACTTGACGAAGTTTCATCGCTTCGACCCTACGGCGGACATCTGGCCGGCAGACCCTCAATCACCGCCCACGGGCCTGCACGACAATATCCACCGCCTGGCAAGCTTTCTCCTACTCATTCCCGAAAGGCGCTGGTGCTCGGCGGCGCTGTCAGCGCACCACAGAGATCGTCAACCAATGGAAAGCCCACACCAAGTTCCGGCAGCAGTACGCTCAGCCTGGCTCGCCCCAGGCGGCCCCGGAATGGTCACGCAACCAAGGATGATCTTCTACAAGTCCTAAATGATGCTCGAGACAGGCAAGTAACAGGGCAGCTGTATGGCGGGCTCGCCGGGGTACACAGACGCATCACCGGTCCACTCACCAGCACACTAGTGTTCCCACGACAGCCGCAACACGCCAGACATTCCCAAGCTGTCAATTTCCGGTGCTTCAGTCATTCATCGACTCGACCGACGACGAGAACACTCTCTAAGCTGCTGCGCCGCGGGTCAAGACACAGTACAGCTGCCCATCCATCAAGCGCACCCCTGCGTCCGAGCTGTCCACATGCTCTAGTACGCACCGCACCTGAGCGTACGCATACGTCTGCCGGATCGTCCCAAGTTTGCTCCTACTACGAAACAAGCAGCATGTACTTATCAATTTGAGCCGGTTCCGAGACATGAACGAAGCACGACTACCACGCGCTAGAGAGCGGTTATCTTACTGCTTTAACACCTTGGAGGACAGCGCACATCCATCTTGCGCTCCACGCTGCCAGCTTCGACCTGCACCCATGTGAGAGTAACGACAAGGAAACACGCAGATACGCCACACAGCCAACGACAGTGAAATTACGGGTCGGAAGCCGGGATGGATGACGGGGAAAAGTGCGAGAGGAAGGGTTGCGCACGACGAAGGCTGCACAAAACGAAGCTTGCGCACGAAGACGGTGGCGGCCGAGGATGGTCACAGCGAAGGCGGAAAGGCAATTGCTTGTTCATCGGCAGCACGCATACGACAATGGTCATCTACGGTACCACTCTGGTGGTCGAAAAAGGCGGGCGTCGGTTGTGGTAAACTGCATCAACATCGGAGCAGCGGTTGAGAAGCTCGAGGCGACATAAGACGCAGAAGGTCTGGAAAGGAAGACCTCAGCGGAACAAGAAGTGGAGCTGTAGTCGTAGAAATGGAAGAACGAAGAGAAGAAGCTGCCAGCGGCGCCATTTCATTGCTGAGATGCATTTTTTACATACCTTATATGACGGCCTGTCCCTGCACCGTTGTTACCTGCCCAACGTTAACAGAAGCCTCCACAACCGACTGACGGTGAAACGTCCATACAAGTACCGACTACACGACCCTCATAGGAAGGGTCGGCTGGCGAGGGCATTCCAAGCCAGTCAGACCTGTTTCGCTGATTATGGACGAGCGAAAGACGTTTGGAGACCTTCATCGTAGATTGGTAGAGCGTCAAATGCTTCGGCAGACCTTCACCAACCTCAGAAACGATAAAAAGGGGTGTAGGTTGGTGCCCCACTGGGGCGCCCCATGGTGCCCCAATCCGGAATTTGAATGGTTGTCACCCGCTTCAGGACACGCTCTAACAGCGAGTTATCAACGAACAAACCCCACGAGCCTTCTCGTTCTCTAGACATATCTCAACCTTGGTGGCGACGCATGATCAGCATGTCAAGACTGGCTTGCAAACGGCGAACAGAAACTTGAGTAGATAGAAGCATAAGCGCTCGGAGAGGTCCGTAAAACGGAAGTGGGTCCTAGAGGCTGCAGATGCGAAGCCTTCGCTGCTAAGCACAAACGAGTAGTCAACACTAAGCGCTAACCAGGACCAACAACCGCCTGAGAGAATCCAGAAAGTGCGACTAACTTGGACGTATCACGGGCATAGGACCGAATAAGAGGCCACAGGAGTGTGAACACAACATCGACTAAGCGCAGGCGTGGCAGTCGATCCAGAAATCTTGTAAAGAATTTACAGGGTTACTGGAAGCGGCGCGCAGCCTGCAGGATCGGCTTTGATGCTACCAAACGCAGCGAGAGCGGCAATGTGGCTAAAAGCGAAGAACGGCATGAGTGCTGACAGGAAAGGGCCGAACGTTGCCAGAGGTAGCGCGCAAGTAGCAAGGGATGCTTGACTGTGGAAAAGGTTGCCTACAGTCTCAGGCGGGTCACCCTCGGAAGACGTGTGAAAGCATTGACCGCAACACTCTGGGCTGGATGTGTGCGCTCGAGAGCTCTTCACACACAGCCGCAATCTCAATCCCCTGCCTGTCGAGAGCTTCTCCTCATGGCTGCTTGTGATCCTCTCCCGGCCGACGTCCTGTAAAGGCGCTCCTCCCGCGGAGTATGACCCCACCCGCACACCACCGAGCCTTTGTCTTTAGGACCGTCTCTCCTCTTCGTGGCTGCTTGTAACCCTCTTCCGGCCAAGGTCCTGCAACGCCACTCCTCTCGCGAAGTAACGACCATCCCCATCAACTGCAACGATGGCCAGGCCCATTGATGAGCTCTGCCTCCCGGTCCGCCGTCCTCCTCTGCTCTGCCGCAACCTGGTTGTGGGCAGCGTCGGGTTCTCGCCTGACGCTGTTGAACCTCGGGAATACGCAAGCTCCGCGCGCTAATTCACGAGGCTGCGTTGTTTGGTCCTGGACCACTTCGTGGCTGGCTGTGATCTTCTAGGCTTCCTGCAATGCCGCTCCTTTTGCAACTAACGACCAACCTCATCCACTCCAACAATTGCCACCCCATCAATGAGCTCTGGGGATTCGGTCCATCGCCCTCTTCTGCTCTGCCACAAGCTGTTTGGCTCTGTCTGGTAGATTGACATGTGACGGCTAGATGTCAGCTCCCGGCTTCTGGGGCTATCAGCGACGTCCGTGGTGCCGCTGCGCTTCTCTAGCGCATGCTGAGATTGGCGTTGATGGCCGTGGTATGCCTTGCCAACATGTTCAAGACGACACCGGAAAGCGCTTGGTTTCTGTCGTTGAGCGACGAGTGATTGGCCTGAAGTGAACGTACGATGCGGCAGAGGTTCTCTTTTACGGCTTGAGTACTGTCAATTTCGGCGGTGAGCAGTGTTTCTCGTTGGTCAGTTGCTCTTGCTTAACGTTTGGTGACCATTAGGTGGTGTTGGTAGCCGTGGCCGCTTTCCCGCAGCCGTGGTCGTGATGGTGAAGCGCTCCCGTCCGTACCACTTACTAACACGGACGGGGACAGAGCATCTGCTCACACAACGCTTAGTGAACTTATCTTCACTAAAGCGGAAGTAGTCACCACGTTGATCGTAGTGAGGAATGTTTCAGGTTGGTTGGTTGGTCGTGGTGAGCTTGTGGGTCGTGGTGAGGACCTCTAACCACGAAACCCGACCAACAGGAACACTCCTCACCAAGCGGGTAAAGCATTGAAGCGGCTGTCATGGTCGTCTTCTGGGGTGCTAAGACGGTCGCAGAGGTCTGCGATGATGAGCTGGTCGGCCGACAGATCAACTCGGGCTGTGCATCCTGCACCGGCAGACTTATAGTGACTGTCCATCGCCACATCAACCTACTCCTCGCACGACGCCACACCACAGCTTTGCGGCTCAACCACTGACGGCTGATTTGGCAACCGAGCAGAAGATATCGGAGCTCAAGGTTGGCGAGAAAGCTGACAAGCAGCAACCAAAGAAGAGCATTCGAAAGGCTTCATCATCTGCCACCTTCGGTTTGGGTAAATCATCACCACCACCACCTCCAAGTACACCAGAGGGCCGTATGAGTGGAATCTTGGGCGCCGAAGCCACATAATCCTAGTGAGTGGGAAGTCTGCATTCTGGAAATGGGTGGTCCGACAGACTGCTGTGCCGGAAGGCCTGCAACATCTGCGCACCAAGACACCACAGGCCATGACTGATGAAGCCGAGGTCGACGCCCATGCGACTGGGTCGCCTCGGAATCCTCGACAAGGCCAAAGACGTCGAAATGACGGACGTCGGGACGTCTAGCGCGGACAAGGCTGATACCGTAAAAGGGGCGGTCCAGGACGGCAAGGAGAAAGCCTCGTAAGACTGTTTACTCAGATTAGCGAGGAGAAGGCCCACCTCCACGGAGAAGATTGATTGTGGAGCGTGGCGAACCGTGACCTGAGCTTCAGCCATCATCGAGAGGGCCATCTAAAAGCCAGCAGAAACACCTCACTCCATCAACAAGCGGGGTGTAGGTAAGCAGCATAGCCACAAAATTCCACCAACCAGTCCAAACCGTTCTACTTCCTGATTTTGCGTCTTCATCTTAACCTTTCGTGATCGACCATCAACCAAGCAAAACCAACAACGCGCTTTCTGAGTGCCCCAAGGCTCCTTCGCCATGTCGCTAGACGAGTTTCTGTCCGCCGCCCAAAACATCGCCCTCGCAATCTTCGGCAAGTGCTCTTTCTCCTATTCTTGAATCTATACGTATCCATTCCTATATGGGCTCCAGCTAATACTCTTGCCCTTCCTCTGTATGCACCATGATGACGAGCTGCGCCGGTTTCCTGGGCGTCGCGCTGTTCGGTGCCACCGCCTTCGTCTATAACGAATACGTTAAAAGCACCCAGGCGCGGGATGAGGACGGCCGGGCGAAAGAGCGCGCAGAGTTGCTGTGGGAGGCAGAGCATGGCCACCTGAAATGGCAACACGAACAAGCTCGGGAGCCGGACAAGGCGGAGGGAGAACGGGCCGAACGCGCGTGGGAGGTGAAGCAGGAGCACCAGCGTCGCCTGAACGAGATGGAGCTCGAGCAGAAGCGGAGAATCGGGGAGATGGACCTCGACGCGCATCGAGCCGCGAAGGTGACGCGTGGTGAGCCGGGCTGTATCAATGCAGGGACTCGATTCGATGCCGTCTCCGAAGTGTCACACGTAGACGCCGACTGGAGCGAGGTGGACGCAGCTACCGCACGCTGAGAGGTGCGCTTCACCGCAAGAGTGTTTCTTCGGAGGATCGCGTTGGCCGACTGCGCAATGTTGGCTAGATTTACGGCGACCAGACCAAGAAGGCCCGTCCGAGGTAGACGCCATCGAGGCAATATAGTTTACACTTCCAAATCTATCGTACAAGAGAAGAGGAAATACATTAGGCGTCAAGACGGCGCGTCACCGCCTCGCGTTAGTACAATCCAAACCCAACACTCCCGAGCTCTTCCCTTGTAGCGACTCGCCCACTCTATCTGCCAGTCCTTTTAGGCCAGAACTTGTCGTTCGTTTCCTCGGACTGCGACGAACGCTCATTTGCGCCTTCGCCTCCTCCGCTGCCTCCTCCGCAAGCACAGAGACACCACCGCCTTGTCGGTCGTCCAGGATTTGCTGTCGCGATCCTACGGCCTGCTGCGAAGCTTTTCCAGCAGGTATGCGCGGCTCGCCGACCGTTTGCGCAGAGCGAGCCGTCGAGCTCGCCGCCTCCGTCTCACCCGCGTACAGTGCATCAGGGGATCGTGCGCTCTCCTCCACTCTACTCGCGGTAATCGGCTTCGCATCCGCGTCCACTTTCTTCTGCGCCGCCAGCCTAGCCTTCTCATACCTCGCACTCACATCGCCGCCCGTCCACTTCGTCCCCAGCAGCTCATCCCAAAAGGTGAAGTAGGGCTGACTGAAGTTCGTTTTGATCCCCCAACTCTGATGATGCACATCATGGTATCCCGCATTGTTGCTCGTCAATTTCTGCAGCGGATCCCACGGGAAGACATACCCGCAATGGTCGTCGACGGTCTTGATGGTAGTCATGGTGAAGAACCACATGGACTGTCGCACGGTCATGCCGGAGACTAAATAGGCGATGCAGGTGCCAAGGGTGTCGAGCAAGAAGCCTTCGAAGGGGTGGTTGTACAGCGCACCGTAGGCGTAGGGTACGTATAGGCGGTGATGGCGGGAGTGGAAGGCGTTGTAAAGATAGCGGGATGTGTGCATGAGGCGATGGAGGAAGTATTGCCAAGTGTCAAGGATGCAGATGGCCAGCAAGAACTGCATGCCGGGGATGGCGAGGTGGTAGAGGGCTTTTGCGGTGAAAAGTTCCCAAGAGGCAAAGGCCGGGGCGATCGTGGGTTGGCCTTGAACGATGAATTGTTGGGTGAGAGTGGGATAGGTGCCGCCGGAGATGGCGCGGGCGAGGAGAGGCCGGGCGGTGATGAGACTGCTCGCGAGCGCGGTGACATCGATACCCATCAAGGACAAGGTGATGGGAATCGCTCGCTGCGCCAGTCGTATCCTTTGCGCCCAGACTGCGACATCATAATCGGCCTTTCCGCACATCTGCGGTGCATCGATGAGCGCCATGGAAAGGCCCATCGCTGTCTGAATGGCCTGCTGTATGAGCACGTCTCGCAGTACGTCCCATCTCGTGGCATGATTGCGCTTCAGCACTTCCGCCGGGGTGTGTAGTCGGTACTGCGGGAAGAAGTCCCATTCGTCGATGCAGTGGAAGAGCAAGGATACAGCCCAGTATGCGATCAAGGGTAGTCCAAGGGCGAGGTAGAGGTCTGGTATGCCGGGGATGAGAGGCGGGAGAGGTTGGAGGGTGTAGTCGGGCAGGGGCGGTAAATGGTATGTTGTCGTCGCATTGAGCATATCCGCCATAACCTAACGTGTGAAGGGGGGGATGCGGCGCAAGCAATGTGTCCCGCCCCGCGCACTCACGACCACTGGCCCTTTCGCCTACGGGGACTTGTACTGTACTCAGTTATGGCAATTTATGAAGGAGTGTATATGGGTCAATCTGGAAAGCGTGTGTAAGAAGGAAAGGAGCAAAGAGCAGAGCAGAGGCGAGGGCGTGACGTGACACTCGAGATTGCGGTTGCGGCCTCGAACGCGGCGCGGAAGCGGAAGTGGCCGGGTGGCAAATCTGCGCGCGCGAGAGAGAGAGAGAGCGAAAGAGAGGGAGAGAGACCAAAGCTTCGGCAGGAGAAGCCGAGATCGCGAGCATATCGATAAGGCACCTCCAGCGTCATCCATTCGCCGCATCCATCTCTTCCATATCCATATCCACATCCACCTCCCCTTAGATCGTCACTGCATAGCGAGGCGTCGGCTGGTATTAGACAGTAGCTCGGGGAAGTAATAGTCATGGCAGACTCATGCGCAACCTGCGCCTCAAGCTATTCTTCCCACACCCTCCCCGCCTCCGAGAAGCCACTCCTCCCCGGCCGCCACCTCCCCTGCTGCTCCCGATCCATATGCTCCCGCTGTCTGAATCAGAACAAGCGATACGAAACCTACTGTCCTTACTGCCAAATCTCCACCGAACCCTCACTACTCCCACAAGGCCTGCGAGATCCACCCGCATATGCATCACTCGACGACCGGATACCGCCACCCCCGGAGAAGGGTGGCAGTGATGAAGACGAAGACCTCCCCGCGTATTCTGCGCATCAGGCCGTCCAACCCGCAGATGAGAAGCGAAGGGATGAAGACCCCGCGCCGGATGTGTTGCACTTTCTCAAACCGGAAGACAGCATGCACGCCCTCGCCCTCGCTTACGGCGTCCCAATTAACGCACTGCGAAGAACGAACAACATCTTCTCGGACAACCTAATCCAGGGCCGAAGAACTATCTTAATACCGGGAGAATACTATAAAGGCGGCGTCTCCCTCTCTCCCTCGCCACCCGAGGGCGAAGAAGAGGAAATCAAGAGGAGCAAGGTGAGGAGATGGATGACAACGTGCAAAGTCGCGGAGTAAGTTCACACACCCTCCGACGTGAAGAGGTTGGGGCTGATGGTGGGCGCTGACATAGTATTCCGCTTCGTCTTAGGTACGACGTCGCCCTTCTCTATCTTCAGCAAGCGGACTGGGAGTTGGATCTGGCCATCGATGCGTTTCGAGAAGACGAGAGATGGGAAAAGGAACATCCTCTGTCGAAAGCAGACGCGAAGAAAGGCAAGATGGCGCAGAGGGTGGGTATGAGACGATTCGTAGGCGCGGATGGGGCGGCACGATGAATAGTCGATCGCGACCTTGTATCTCCCCGTTGTGTCGATCTGACAGCTCTCGGAAGCTGTCGTTACGGACCGAAAGCCTGACCCTCGCCATGTCTGGATGCCCAGCAGCCGCCGATCCCTACTATGCAGCGAGGATGATGTTGGATCTGCCATGCTGTTAGACGCCCAAAAGGCCCACTGCTGCGCCTTTGCCTTCGACTCGATCGGGCTCCGCTGCGCTCTCAACGAACTGCCTCTGCGAAACCAAGTCTTGAACGTCGAGACGTCGAATCACCACAAGCGGGTTCTGTGCATAGGGTGGCATGCGCATTCTCCGCACTCCGGAGCGATTTGCAGCTCAAAGCAACCTACGATGCCGGCGCGAACGAGCTGCCTCGCGGATCTTCCCGCGATCTGCAGTGAGTCTGAAGCAGATAATGTTGGAGTGAAGAATAGGCTATGGTCGACGCTAGGTCGGTGGGGAGCTATGCACGTCACGGTAATGAGAGGGATGTAGCCGATCAGCGGACGGATATGGCAGGTAGAAGTAGAGGCGTGCTTCACGCAATATAGAAGCTTATACTGAAAGATGGTCTGTTTACTGGTGCATCTGCACATGTACATGTTAGCCAGCTGTGAGGCTACCCGCACACCATACCTTCTCTCGGCACCTTCACATCCGCCTCGCCCACACCACCACCCACCTTACTCTTCTCGGCCACCTCGACTTCACTCCGCACCGCTTCCGGCACTGTCTCTACCTTTCCACCAGGCTCCAATCCAGCCTTCCTCACCACCTCCGCATCCTTCTCCGCCTGTACCACCTGCTCGTCTCTCCCCGCCTTCACCAGCTCAGCATCTCTAGCAGCCTTCTCCTCCAGCTTCCGCCTCTCCTTCTTACTCAACTGCATACTCCCCTTCTCCAGCGCCTCCGCAGGCAACGGTCGCACATACGGCTGACAAATCCAATAAGGGCGCTTGCACCGCCTGACCGCCGCATCGCTCCTCTCCACATCTACCCCAGCCACCTTTACATCCTTCCCCTCCTTCCCGCCATCCGGCTCCACTTCTTCAAACTCCGTCGGGTTTCGCTCGTAGGCTAACAGGCCGACTTTGACAGCTTCTTCAGTAAGCGTGAGCACATTCTCGAATGCGCCGATATCGCCCGCTCGACACCTGGCTAGCGCGTCTCTCACATCATGGTGGACGGCTACGAGAGGGCGGAGGAGATGGAAGCAATGGGCTTGCATGCCTACGAAGTTGGGATCGTTCGTTTTCTCAAACTTCTTGTTCTCACCCTTCGCACCCGCTTTCTGCTGCTGTCGAGGCTGAGATTGGTTGGTGTTGGGGGTGCGCTGCTCGCTGAGCTGGCCGGGAGGCTTGATGTCAAGCTTTTGACGCTTCGCTGGTGGTTGCTCGTCTGCTTCAGGGCCTGCAGCGTCGGTTGGTGGTCGAGACGGTGCAGCAACGTCCCTCACAGACGCGTATAAATCGCTCGGAAGAAACAGCGGTGCCCTCTCCGGCAGCCGCTCACCCAACACATGCTCATGCACAATATCCAAATACCGTCTCAACACCGCATCAGCCCTGTAACCACCCTTCCCATCTCGACCCCTCCAGTACTCTCTGCCTTCTTCACCTGGCGCAGGCGGGTCAGCAAAGATACTCGGATCATACAAATTGCCCTCCGCACTCATCACACCGTCTGCCTGCGTCTGCTCCAGACATGCTGCAACATCCTCGCGCTGCAGTATATTGCCATTGGCAAAGATTACAGTGTCTTTTGGTAGGCTTTGCCTCAAATATCGGAGTACGCTCCAATCCGCCAAACCGGTATTATGCCCCTTCTGCTCCCTCCTCCGCCCATGCACCGTAATCACACTCGCGCCCGCATCGAGAATCATCTTCGCGTACTCCAGCGTGCGCTCCTTGGTCTCCAGAATGCGCATCTTGGCCGTCACGGGTATATCGAGGCCTTCATGCAACGTCCGTATAAGCTTATGGATCGTGCCCCAATCCTCCTGTAAGAAAGCGCCATAATGTCCGCGCTTAGCTATTCCTTGCGGACAGCCCAGATTCAGATCCACGGCGTCGCAGTGATCCTGCACGTGCCTCGCCGCCTCCAACAACACCTCTGGATCGTTAGCGCAGAACTGCACGAACAGCGGCCGATCAATCTTCGGATTGCCATCCAGGTGCGGCGAGTCATCATCTTTCAGCGGCTGAAAATGAGAAGCGCGATACTTGGGCGCGTCGGCGAAGAGCTTGGCATGCAGCATGGGACTGTAGCAGAGGATGGAGCGGCGCAGATCCGGAGGGAGGAAGGAGCGGGTGAGAAGACGCCAGGCAAATTCGGATTGATCGACCATGGGCGCCACGATCTGCTTAGGGGAGCCCAAGGATTCGTAAAAGGCGCGGCCGTGGAGTTTGGGTTTGGAAGAAGCCATGCTGGTGAGAGACGAGTAGGAGAGTGCTGGGAGGACAGAGTGAAGACTTGGGAGTGGGAGAAGACCTAGCCTGCTTCGCCCAGCGAAGAGAGTGTTTCTCGCCGGGAGGGTAGAGCGCAGACGACAAAAGCTGAGCATACGAAGTGGCGGGCCATAGTCCAGGCTGTCCAAAGAAGATATATCGACAGAATCGCACATATACTGCGGCTGGCGACATGGTGCGATCGACCACGTCTACGGAGATAAGAACTAGCCGAGTCATGCGCTTGGTCCTTTCCATCTGTTCTTACCTGTACGTATATATGAGTTTCACTCAATCGCGGCATTGTGTTGAAACACAACTTTCCAGCAGTCTGCGCGGTGTGTCTGTACGTCTGCTACCACGCTCTATGTGACAGTCTCGCCCTTCCATTCTGCGGCCGAACGGTTGCCGGGAATCCGGTATGCGTCCCGTCTCTGAATCTCCTTTCCAAGGAGCCACCGCACGGCATCCGTGCCTCGCTTGTACAATGATAATCTGATGCCGCCAGCCACCAAAGAGGCGTTGGAACTCGATGCCGGATACGCGTGCCCAGACCTTACATGTAGATGCACGCCACATTGTCGCTACGATGAGACTCGCCTGACTTCGCCAGGACATACGCCACCATCTGGTCCTCACCTTTCCCCTGTTATACAACAACACGGCCACTACGCCTGCCCGGTGCCTGTTATCCAGTCCTCTTCGCCCGCTCCGTGGCCGGTATTACCACATCCTTGAGATTGATTCATCGACATGGATTGGTAGCCTGCACCCTGACCATGGCCTGGAACATTCGCATGGCTCGACCGTAGAGCGTCTTGTGCATAAAAGTGTACGCATCGCCGGTTTAAAGTATGGCTATGTTGCCCATCCGTCTGCTCCACTCACATTTGTACTTCAATTTTCCAGCATGCTTTCTTTGATACGATGGGCTGCCTTCCTGCCGTTGGCGGCGGCAGCACCAGGCCTTTTCGAACGAGACTCCCTCTTCTGCAGCGCCGTCGATCTCCTTGTCACTGTGGCGAAAGAACAGGCTGCCGCTACCACGTTCTGTTCCTCGTATCTTTGTACGTCCACGTCCAGGTTGACGGACCGCAAATTCGTTGCTTATGATGCTCGCTAGCCATTCCGGTGCGGACGGCCACGACGACTTCTACCATCGTTAGGCGAGTTAATGTCGGGGTCGATGTCGCCTACAGGTTCTAACTTCGGCATCAGCACAACAACGAGCACTTTGACAACCACAACATCCGTGACAACAGTACTATGAGCCTGCTTGAATTGCCGTGCACTGCGCACAACGCTGATAGACGCCTTAAGATCACCGCTATGACGAGCACTGTCCCTGCGAATGCGTAAGGGGTCTGCTTGTACCTATCAATGGCTCCCTACTGACGAGACACAGCACCATCACTTCCGTTACTACCACGTCTGTGCCATTCAGGTCCGCATGTTGGGCGAACTTGCCTGACTAATGTACATAGCACAATCACCACCACCGATACGTCAACCACAGCCACGACCACCATAATAATAGACTCTCAGGATGTGGCGCGCTGCAACAACCCCTTCACCACAGCCGGGAACGTTACTACGCCCGCAAAATTCATCAAGCGCGCTACCACAACGTCATCAAGCAAGACTTCGACCAGGTCGCTGCCCTCTTGCCTCGCTACGTACAGTCCTGGTGCTATCCTCTCTTCAGCTTGCAGTTGCCTGTCAGTGCCTACTTCTACGATGACAATCACCGCCTCTGCTGCGTCAACGCAGCTCATCACGACAACACTGAGCGTAAGCCAGGTCGTTCGATAGAAGCTTCGCCGCTGACTGATCGACAGCTGTTGGGAACAACTACGACAACGCCGTTGAACACCTCAACCTCGACCTACACTGCCACACAGGTCTCGACCGTCTACACGAACACAATCGTCCGTGTCCAAGCCACCGTCACAGCCACGACAGTAACCGGAACCTTCCAACTCGTTGCCACAGCAAGCGCAGACCCAACGATCAACGGCGCATATGCGACAAACATTCGCGTCGGTCCAACATACCAGGGCAACAACCTCCTTTTCGGCGCCACGCAGGCCCAGGGAGATCTCTTCCAGATCGATTCCTATGGCCATTTGGGTGAAGAAACTGGAACTCAAGCTGGTAATGTGGCAGCCAGCTTCTCCAGCAACTCCAATATCGACTACATCCATGTGAATTCGGCATCGAACATCAACGATTTTGGGTTCCAGAGGCCGATTTGCTCAGCCGTCGTCGCGGCTGATGGGACCTGCCCGGTGCAGTGTTCAGTGTCTGGCAGGACAGTTAACTACGATACATCAAAGTCTTCCGTGAGCGGCGCATATGCGATTACGGGGTGCGGCGGCGGTTACTGGGCGCTCGGGACGAGCACCAGTAGCACTTGTCCGACATTCGAGATGCTCGTGGTACCGCAAAGTGGCTAAGCCATTCAACGGATATAGTCGCCTTGGACCAGCTACCAATGCATTTCTGACGTGGCACATAGCTGAGCCATTCGCTGGCAGCTCGCGATGTTATTGCCACGCTGTTACTCCTCCCACTGGAGTTAGATCTTGTTCGAACTTACATTTTACAAATATCCAAATTTCCGGCAATCCTTGTTTCTCACATTAGCGATGAGTCGCGAAAACTGACTTCCAACTTTGGGACCGACGAATTAACCTAGCCGCTGTTTTAGGACCAGCCTTTCTCCGCGACCCCCCTCTTTCAAGCCAGATATCTGTTCACCATCGTAGATGTTCAATGTCCGGTGGTCGCCTGCGAACGGTTGTACTCAGCTTCTCGGTTGCCCCTCGCCTTCAGACCCCCGTTTCCGGACTGCCGATGATCTAAACCTCGAGAACGGTTGCGGCTCTGTAGGTAGAGTTGTATTGCTGAAACTACCAGCACAAGCAGCCTACAATCAATACTCGTGCCCTTGGCGACACCAGGCAGTCATGCTAGCTGATCGAATGTAGGCTACGGCAGTCCCAAGTCGATATCTGGCCCAACGGCAAAGAGTTACTAATGCCATGCTGAACGCAAGTGCCCCTAAAACTAATCCGCCATGGCAGCTACACCCAGCGAGCGATCTATGCAAAGCACAAGAGACTGGTTCTCACTCACGATACGTTGCCATTTTGCCGCTAGCGAGAGAAACTAGGCTTCGGAGATGCCTACGACACCGTCCCATCTGCCTTCACTGGAGCTCAGACTCGCCTTCGAACCTTGACCTGAAAGTCACCACCCGGCACCAACCCGCCACTACCTGGGAAAGCCGTTGCAAACCCTGGAAACGCGTCCGTCGGCTTCTTCTCTGCATCCAAGTAACCCACAACTTCGAACTCGAAACGCAGCAATATGAGCGCCAGTGCACCGATCGCTTCCTGCTTGGCAAACACTCGGCCAGGACAGATAGTTCTGCCACCTCCGAAAGGGAAAAGCTTCGCCGCCGTACCCAAAGTGCTGAAGATAGTCTTGCCCGTCTCTGGATTTTTGAAAAGGAAGCGCTCCGGACAAAAGCGGTGGTAAGGCGCTTTCTCCGACCATGAGTTTGGGTTGTGGCTGCCCAGCCAAGACGGCGCGAAGATGTTATCACCCTTGCGGAAGAGTACTTGCCGCTTGCCCTCCTCGTCAAGCGGAAGTGTAATGTCTTCGGGCAGGTTGCGGGTTACAAGGATGTCGACATACATGCGCAGAGCCTCAGTCCAGATGCACTGCAGCAAAGGTTGAGCGATCAAGGTTGGAACGTTGAGCGTGCCGTCTTGCTTCGTTGAGGCCTTGATCTCTTCCAGCACCCTCGGTAGCAGGGTCGTGTCGCCTTGCGGATCAAGTACATGCATCAACATCCATCCAGTGACTGGAATGATATTGCTCGCAAAGGCAAAGGTGAGACCGAGGTCAAAACAAGCACTTGATCTCCAGTCCAGTTTCCGTCTAGTATAGTCAGTGTGTCTTGCCCGATTCAATCTGCTACCAAACAACGGCTCCCAAGCTGGACCTTCTGGATCTACTGGCTTGCCACCGCTGAGTCTATGCATCTCCCTGCTCCAAGCCTCCAGTTTCCGAAGGATCCGAGCCCTCGCCTCGTACGCATCGCGCATTAGGAAGTTCGGAATTCGAAAATAGAAGCTCAGAAAGGCATTGTCGAAGACATAAAAGTCTCTGCAGTAGTCAGGATACATCTCCAGCAACTCTTCGCCCATCAAAGCAATGGTAGAAGCCGTGAACATGCGATCTCGCAGCCAGACATAGAGTCCGAGGTCACTGGCGCCGGATGTTTCCTTGATATCTCGATCGAGAACCTCTCGCAAGACCTGGGTGAATTTTGCCGTCAGTTCATTGACCCGCTCACTTCTGATGAGGTATGCGACATTGCTCTCATGCTCCATGTGTTTCGAGGCTTCGGTGAGCTCGACCTGCTCTGTAGACATGTCGAACATCTGACGGTACAAGTCCCGGTCAAAGGCATCTCGGGAAGGTTTCCTTGCCTTGAATATAGCTTGCACCAATTGTGGAGCGAAGAGAATATGGAAGTTTCGGCCGCCAATAAGCAGCGTGAGGACACCAGTTGAGCGAGGATGCCAGGCGAAGAGATTTTGCCAGTAAGCGCCCGGTTTGGTGGACAAGAAAGACAGGGTGTTTCCGAGAAACGGAAGGGTATATGGGATCTGTGGAGGCGTGACAGGTTTCCCGGTACCATTGGGTGATGCATACTGGCTCATCGCGTGGTGGTAAGTCCATGTTGTGTACAAGCGGAACAGAGACAGCAAAATTGCGACGGCGAGGAATGGTACTGCCACGTATAGCATCGCGCTTCCATGTACTTGAACAATGGACGTTTGCTCCATTGATGTCCTTACACCAGATAGGCGTTTCACGCGATGATAGTATGGCTGCAGAGGATCACCGTACAAGATTCAGAGAGCCCCGAGTACAACTGACACGCTAGGGACACGCACAGCCTCTTGACGCATTCATCGCTTGATGTCAATTTCGGCTCTCCATGGCAAGGAGACGAGTCTTACGGGCAGTGGCTTACAGGTTGGCTGTGGGTGAAGGATGCGAAGCCTCGGACGAGAGGTCTGGGGCCAAGCTTCGCCTTTCGAAGCGACAGTCAGTGAAACTGTGCATAGCCATCACAAAACCCTCGTAGACGGCTCAAAGACACTACTTCCGGCGCAGGCATCAATTTGCCCACGCAAACGACAATCTAATGGCACACAGCATACTAGTGTTCGGCGGATCTGGCAAGGTCGCCCGTAATCTCACACGTATACTCGCGGCCGACGGCCATACAGTCCATTCTGTCATCCGGAATGCGGATCAGAAGTCAGACATCGAATCACTCGGTGGCAAGCCAATCATTCAATCTATCGAGGAGTCTTCCGTCAATGACATGGCCAAGACAATCACCGAAATCAACGCGACAGCAGTGGTATGGTCTGCTGGAGCAGGCGGTGGCAATCCAGCGCGGACCGTAGCGGTCGACCAAGAAGGTGCCATCCGCAGTATGGATGCTACAGCCCAGGCAGGCGTGAAGCGATACATCATGGTTTCCGCCATTGACATTCGTGACCGTGAAGGCAAGCCTGAGCCAGAGTGGTATAACGACGACGATCGAGCACGCAGTGATCGGATGTGGAGTGCGATTGGTGCGTATGCAAAGGCTAAGTTCACCGCAGACAGAAATCTTGTCACAGAGAACAGCCGCCGAGGGCTGGAGTATACGATTGTGAGGCCCGGAAGCCTTAGCACGGAGGCCAGCACAGGGAAGATTGCTGCTGGCAAAGTGCACATTAGTCCGACCATACCGCGCGAAGACGTTGCAAAAGTGATTGCAGAGTGCTTGAAGAACGACGGCACGAAAGGGTTAGCCTTCGACTGCGTCGGCGGAGAGACACCCATCGCAGATGCAGTCGCTGAAGTAGCGAAGGCGAGAGTTGATGTCTTCGCGGGAAGATACTAGTGTAGCTTAGCTGTTCCGCGGTGAGTGACAGGAACCGCAGTTCTGACTTCATAGCTAGCCTCACGCTGCTCACGATTTGCTTGCGCCGTTGCGAATCAACTGCAGCATCTCCTCGCCTTTGGGTGCCGTTGTCAGAACCTCGTACCCGTTTTTCGTAATGAGGATATCGTCCTCTATGCGGACGCCACCGACAGGCATGTACCGCCGTAGTACATCCTCGTCAATATGCTTTGCCAAGTCCGGGTTCTTTAAGAAAGCGCTCAGCAGGGACTTATTAAAGTACACCCCAGGCTCGATGGTTATCACCATGCCAGGTTTCAGCATGCCGGGAGCATCCTTCTCTTCCTTGCACCTTTCTGGACCTGCGGCAAAGGCTAGAGGGAATGAAAAGGCAGGGGGGAGCGGTAAGACGCCAAGTTCGCGCCACCTTGCATCGTCCGCAGTGATCTCCGAGTCCTGGGATGGTAGCGGCCAGACATCGTGAACTTCCAGTCCCACCTGGTGACCAAGGCCATGCGGGTAGAAAGCGAACCATGATCCCGCTTTCAAGATGTCTTCTAGCTCGCCCTTCAAGATGCCCAGCTTGATCAGGCCGATCGTCACCAAACGTCGTGACATCTGTGTGATCCAAAGGAAGTTTACGCCGGGTTCCATCATCATGTAAATGCATGAGTCCTGTACACTTTGAACGAGAGTATAGATGTCGTAAGCCTCTTTGCTTGGCCAATAGCCGGGCCGCTTCTTGTTCAGTGGCAGTGTTCGGGTGATGTCTAGAAGTGTTGATCGCAATATTAGCGTTGTCTCAGACAGGAGTCAACATATTGGTGGAGAGTTGTGCAACGATTCATCCCAGTCCAATCGGCTGCATGCGCTGGTGGCCGTTATGGGCACTTCTGACGACCGCTGTTGGGTTGAAAAGTGCTACATAGCTGGTGATAGCGTCAAGAGATGAAGCAACATACCAGATGCGTAGCACTTCCACTCGCAGCCGGCATCCAGCACAAGTGTCTGGCTATCTCCAAAGTCGGCATCGTTCCTGACATAGTGGAGAGTGCTACCATTTGATCCTGCGCCAGCGATCGGACTGTACGCCTGCTCCCTGGCATGCCGAGCGATGCAGACTCGCATGAACTCGGCTTCGACTTCCGCTTCGTTGCTCAGCTTGTGCAGATGCGTGAGTACTGCCTTATGAGCTTCGCTGCTGATGTCTGCTGCTTCGCGGAGCAACGCGAGCTCATGGGCATCTTTGATGACACGACAGCAATCGAAAACATATCGCAAGTGTGCACTGTCCTTGTCGTCGAACTGCAGACCATGAAGGGAACCGTCCCAGAAAGAGGCATCCATTGAGTCGAGACAGTACACAGCCTTGGCGCGCGACTCTCGGATGATCTGATCAACTGGGTAGTCCTTGATATACTTCGCTTCGTCAATGTCGTACCTACGGCTCGATGGGTAACACGGTTCAGCTCTCAGGTTGTGTAGGTGGGATTACTGATCGAACAACTTACTTCTGGAGTGCTTCCTCGATTGTGCTACCCCTGCCCGTCCAGACAATGCGGCTGAAGTCAATAGGAGGGAGGTATCTGATGGTCAATGGTGGGAAGGGTCAGCAATGTCCCGGACGACCATGAGTGTACAACGAGACGTTCACCGCTTACAGCGTGAGATGGTCTCGGCCAACGTCGTACACCACATAGCAATTGGGCTCGTTGCAGCCCGTTATATAGTAGAAGTATCGATCCTGCCGGAATGGTATTGGCATGTCGGAGTTCGGCCATAACTGCGCTGAAGTTGCTTTGAGAATGATAGTACCTTCTTTGCGGCCAAACCGGTGGGCGACTCGTTGCGCGTGTGACTTGGCAGGATACTTGTCCATATGCGAGCCTTTGACGTGCATTGAAAGCCTGCTATTAGCATGATCCTGAGCTGACCTAAACGGGAAGGCACGCTGGCACCCGGATAGTTGCTGAGAGGCTGACATCCTGGTATCACAGAGTTTGCACTACAAAAGCCCACGAATTCACGCCGGAAGACTACACGAGGGTGGATATGGCGAGCGTGATCAGGAGGCAATGGCTGTGGCACGCATGGACGCTCGTTATCGTTCGGTCTGACAATGGTGATGCGAAGATTTGGTGTCAATAATCGTAGGGTTGTCGTCCCTGTCAAATTGGTTGCATGTAAGGAGGCAAGCCATCCACAAATTGCATACTGAGCTGCTTCACACACGCCCTTCGGTATAGACACATATTTCGGCGCGTGGTCTTTGCATACCTTGTCGCTGAGAATTCCAACACATTGCCGCGCAGTGTCTTCGCAAGCCTAGACGACCATATTGCTTATCCTGTACATGTAGACAGCTGCAGGTATGTGGGTGGGGAAAGTGGCGTCAGGATGAAGCTGCTTGAGAGCTCCTTGACAGATATTTATCGGAACCATTGAATTGTTCGCTGTCTCTTTCTCGGTGAGCTTGTTGCCCTTCCATCTTGAAGCACATCATCCGCGCACGTCAACCGCAACCATGAGTGCTGCATACTACGCCTACCGTATCACGGTAGCCTTTGCCGTACCCCTCCTGCTCTCCTCCATGATACCAGCATCTGATCACTCACCATGCGCCGCAAAAGCCGAGCCGAGCATCCATCAACAGAAGCAAGAGCAGGTAGAGGAAGCAGTTAAATCCGACCCTCCTACCCCGATCCGGGTCACGCTCAAGAGGGGTTCGCAAAGATTGCTTGTCCGCAAGCGCGAGTGAGGAAACCGGTTGGCCTGGAAGGATGAGAGACCGGTCGCTACACCCGTCTCGCCTCAGTAGCTCTTCATGCACCGCTCGGATCTCTTGGACAGTCCGATCTAGCTGGAGCAGAGCTGACGGTGCTGTCATGGCCCGAAGGTCCACTCCTTACGCATCTAAGAGTCCATTTGCTGCCAGAGTATCCTCAGAACGGAAAGGAAGTCCTCTCTACGTGAACCCGCAGATCACCCGTACCGTAACATGCCGAGAGGCGCAATGTCTGAGTGGTGAAAAGCCGCTGAAGAACCGTTGCCGCACTTCTCGACGGTAGACGTTGCAATGTGGAATCCGGTCTAAATCAAAGGGATTGAGGTCGTTGGACATCACCATCGACCTCAATCCACTCATAGACACCCGAGTGGCCAGCCCGCTGTTCGTAGTGCATACATACCTACCGTGGCATCAGTATAATGCGACGCATGTCACCGCCGCCTGTTTGTTGCCAGTCACACAACTCTCTCGGGAGTAAGCGCAATCATCCTGGGCTCGGAGAGTATGAAGTGGTTCAGCTCAAACGGCAAAGTGGAGGCCACGTCGTAGTCAAACAAGGAGCACGCTCAACTCTCCCTGCTCGACAACTTCGGATCGCATGACTCGACATCGACGGTGTTGTGTTCGGGACATTGTTATCTCCCTATTGGCGACCCTGCAAGACTCTTGACACCGCTACATGCAAGTACGATGGACTCGCATGGCAAAATCTGATGTTGAACGACTCATTGCTGCGAAATGTTTCGAACGTGCCGAGATTACCCACATGGATGGAACGCCCTCAAAGAGCTCCTTGTTGATGTTCAGGCAGAGCTCTACCGGATGGCGCAGGAGCGGCCATTTGGTACGCACACCTCGCTGCGGGCGGGCTCTGGCGCTTCTGTTCACCAGTACGTTGTGCGGCCACAAGAAGGAAGGGTTCGACTCGTCGGTACTTGAGCTAGTGGTGTAAGCTCCTTAGCGAATATGGCTGACACCGCCGGAAGTGTAGTTCGACCGCCAGGCAGGACGAAACCATGTCAAAACCAGACTCCGGTGGGGTAAGAGTGAATTCACGTTAGAAGGCAGGGTTGAAGATAGAGTGGCGTGCTTCACGCTTGCCTTCACTTGCTGGCAACGAGTGAGTCACGAACGTCGCCGTCACCTCGTGGTAGGCGCGGCACAAAGTAAGAGAAAGCGTAGTGCGAAGTGAATGAGCAAGACAAGCTTGTCTTATGCGATAAACATTCGAATCCAACAAACACAATGCTCCATCACAACTCGAACCGACGACGCGCAGGCAGACTCCAAGCAACCAATCCACGACCAATTTCAAGCCGAGCGGTAATGAAAATCAGAGCGCAACGCATCTTCAGTCTCCGCGGCAATCTTCAAGCGAGAACCTCTCCCTCGAGAGCATTGCCTGATGGCAACAACGTCGCTTTGATCTCTTCCTCCCACTTCACCAAGTCCGCGCAGCTAGGAACAGACTCATCTCTCGCAACAGCGCTCATAACGGCCCGGCCCATCCCCTCCGAGTTGATTATCAGCACCTCAATCTCGCACATATTCACATCTTTCAACATCTCTAAACCCGCAAAGAGCCGCTGGCGTGTCTGCCGGCTTTTGATGTTTCGACCCGACATCAAGTCGCAACGACGCACCGCAACGGTCAGCACCACGCGACGCAGTCCCGTCAAGCTGGTTAGAGAACGCGTCAGACCCGTCCCCGCCCAGGTGCGCTCGCGCTCATAGCCCAGGGCATACAGCGTCACGTTGCGTATTGCGGCGTGTTGGTGTGGAGCAATGGACGCCACAAAGCTGGCGAAGGTGGCAGCATTCTGAAAGGTGAACTCGTTGCTCGCGAAAGGTATCCCCGCGGCCTCGTCGTGGATCTGCTTGCATGTCCGGAGCAGGTTGAGCTCCTTAACATGGGAGTAGCCGCCGAACTGGCAGTACTTGTGGCGCGACTCGAATCCTCCGTAGCCGAACACGTCGTCGCTCTTCTTATTAAGCGGAACACCGAACGCTTTTAGCACTTTTTGCCGCTGGATTGCGGCCTTGCTGTCAGCCGCTACGGCTCTGTGATGCATCGAGCGGCGGTGATCTTTGTCCGATATCTCAGCCAGACATTCACCGACCTGGCGATGCGAGTCGAGCTTCGAGCCAAGACTCGGCCGGCCAACATGGATTGTGCGTTTACCAAACACCAGACCATAAATCTTGTTGCGGAGCTCCGGTGGCAGGTCGAGCAGCGGAGAGGCGTCGCTGTTGCCGACTCGAGGAGGTGCTGGCGCCATGCTGGTCGATGTTGCAGCCAGGTGTCTTCGTTGCTCTGGAATACGATGAACGTTGACTAGGTGGCGTTCACGGAGCAATATGCAAGGCAAGAGATTGCAAGATGTTTGTATGATGTAGATGGTAGAAAGATGTTCAGAAGGTGCTCGGTGCGGGTATTGGACTTTGAAGGTGGATGTGAGGTTGCTGGAGTGGAGGTGAGTCTGCACCAGAGGGAAAGGAAAAGTTCACGTAAAGAAAAACGCAGCTACCTGTCGTTACCTTATTGAATCGTGCGCGAGCGTTGATGTTACTTGCCGACGTCGTGCTATAGGTGCTGTATGTCTTCGAGGCAAGGTAAGAGTTCGACGAAAGGGGAAGAAGTGGGAAAGTCTAAACTCGAAAACCAGGAATGTGAAGTCGAAATCCTAGCGCGCTTACCTTCGCGCCATGTGTTATTGCGACGGACAATAGCAGCAGAGAACTCAGCAGGTGAGGATGGAAGCGCACTGCGTTGCACAAGATGTTGCATTTCTACCGGAGATACTCTACAGCTCTTCGTGAGGCCTGACTGTCGGTTCCTCATCGACTCCCGCGGAGTCGCCATCATCCCCCTTCGCCTGGTTGATCATATCCAGGAGCTCCTCCTCCGTCGGCATCTCCTCGCCGGAAGTTATCGTCATGACCTTGGGCTTGCCCGCCCCCGTTGTCGCGCCCGCGTCTGGCGCAGAAGTCGTGCTCTTCCCTTTCTTCGCACTCTTGCTCTTCGTAGCCTTCGGCTTCTTCGACGACGTAGTCGACTGTTTCTGCTGCCGCATCTTCTTGTAGACGAGATGACTCATGACACGGCTCAGCTTGGCCCCTTTGACCTCGAGATCGCTCAGCAGAAGAACTGGATCCTCATTCGAACCCAGCTTGTCTTGCTCCGCCTCCTTCTCAGCGAGCCACTCCCTTGTCTCAGCATACGCTTCTTCCAGCTCGGTCAAGTCAGCCGCAGTGTAGGGCGTGAAGTCCGAAGGGCTCGAGTACTTTGGGCCATCTGACTTTGTTTTCGTCGAGGAGCTCGAGGCCGGCGCATCATCCGCTTCAAGGTCGGCAAAGTCATCTGCAGCGGAAGGCGAGCCGGTTTCGAGCAGGTCATCAGTCTCCGAGGATGATGCTGCGGCAGTTTTGCTAGCCTCAAGCTGAGCAGCCTTGCTGCTTGCCTCGCTACCCTTGGCGATCTGCTCCTTGATCATGCCAATGAGCCTCTCCGTCTCGTTCAAAGACGTTTTGAGCAGTGCTACCTTCTCCGGTCGCGCGAGCTCCTCCTTCCGCCGTGCCTGGATTGGCTCAACGAGCTTCTTGAGGTCCGACAATCGATCTCTCAAGGTAGCCTCCGTCGCTTTCGACACGTCACTCGAGCTTTCCATGAACGAGCGAGTGGTGTCAAGCAGCTTCCTGATCTGCTCACGCACAACGTCCGTAGCGTACGAGGTGTATTCGGAGTTACCCAGAAAGTCACGGACGTAGTAGGTGTAGGACTCGAGCTGGTTGAGCGCTTCTTCGCGAGCCAGCCGTGCCTGGTCGGAACGGTCAAAGGCGGCGAGACGATCCTGCATACGTTGGAGCTCTTCATCCGCTGACTGGACGTTGCCCTCTGGGGAAGTGGTGAAGGCGATAGGGGTGCTCTCCGTCCGCTTCTTTGGCTTCTCTGGCACCTTGGGTGAGGAAGTGCTAGCACTGCCTGAGGTTGCCTTCGCAGACTCATCGGCCGCTCCGGATGTCGAGGAAGCCGCATCAACCTCCTCTACTGGCCCAGCATCCTCTGGATCATCTTTTAGCGGGTCCTGGTCTTTCTTCCCACCAAAGCCTAGCCAATCCTTCGCAGAGTCGACAAGGGACCCACTCTTGCCAGTGCCTTCGACCTCACAACTGACCGTGCCGCCGAGAACCTCCGGCAGACCATCAACCGAGCTAAGCCTGACGCTGAACTTTGTGGCAATGTCATCCTTGTCGCATCCAAAGCGCTCCTTCAGCTCTTTGATAGAAGCGGTCAGATTGCTTGTCTGGATCCTGGTGATCGGCCGATCCGCGCCGTCAACAACCTGATACAACGCGAACGTGAAATCTTCCTTGTCCTTGAAGGTGATCTGTTTCGTCGTACTACCACTACCAACGGGTGATGTAGCCACGAATAGCTGTTGTCGCCGGTCCTTGCCAGCGTCAGTGTAGGTCATGCCAGCCGCATAAGCAGCGATGTCCGAGTCTCTAATCTCCTTGACTTTGAATGACGGAGACAGCGTGGCGCCCTTGAATGACGCGCCGAAGACGGCAGACTCGTCCGCGTTGACGTTGGAGCGAAGCTTTGCGCTTCCGCCTGCAATCTCTTCCAGTTTGCGATGCACGAATGGTGTTCGGAGTGCACCACCAAATAGAATGATACTGTCAATATCAGCCATCTCCATCTTGGCTGCGGAAAGAGCGTCTCGAATAGGCTGCGTGACCCGCTCAGCGAACGACTCCATCAACTCCTCGAAGCCAGACCGTGTGAGCTTGGTCCGGAAGTCGATCTCCGGCATTAATTCCTCGAAGCTGCTGCTCGTCTCGGTGTTGGCGGAAAGGACTTGTCTTGCCTTCTCTGCCTCCTTCCATAACCGCGACATTATCCTCCCATTCTCCTTCACATCGTTGATCCTCAAGCCTCTGCTCTTCATGACCGGCTTCGTCAAGAACTTCGACACATAGTCGTCAACGATCACCTGATTCATCGCATCGCCGCCCAAGGTACGATCCCAGCCCGCACCCACAACTGCAACCTCCTGCACCGTCTTGTTGAATCTGCCCACATCTTTGACACTCCTACTTTGGAAGCGTAAGAGCGTGGCAGTTGTGGAACCCGCTCCCATGTCGTACACAATATGATACTCCGGCTTCTCACCTTTGCTCACATCCGGAAACGTCCTGCTCTTCGCGTAGTCTAAGCCTACGGCAAGTCCGTCCGAGATCAACGCATTGACTTCAAAGCCTGCCAATGTCGCAGCTCGCTCGATCGCTCTTTTCTCGTCTGCCGTGTAAAAGACTGGTATCGTGATAACCACATCTTCCACGCTGCCACCAGCCATACCCTCCGCGTTCCGCCTTACGCTCGCTAGCTCCATAGCCAACAGCTCCTCCACGCTCCATGGCACCTCGCCTTCCGCAAATGCAGAGCTCTTGAACACAGTGGTACCCAACTCCTTCACCTGCACCACCTGAACCGCCGGATACCGTCCCTTCCAGACCTCCACTGTCTTATGGCTTCCGTCCTCCGTCCACGGCAGCCCCAGTAGAGGCTTCAGATTTGGAAAGACCTCTCCCGGCATCCGACCCTGAAGCGCCAGCGCATCGGAGCCATATGCTCTCTCCGGAAAGCTTCCGACTTCAGCAATGACATTGTTGGACGAATCGCGGCGGGGCTTGAAGGCCACAGCAGCAGTCTCCTTGCGTTTCGAGTCCTTGGTCAAAACGATCTCGTTGGGGACTCCAGGCTTGATAAGGGCAGCTTTTATATTGAGAGTGCCAAAGTCGAGCCCAAGGACTGCACCTGCCGCTGATGCGGTTGTCGTGAATACAACAAGTACGAGAAGTACGAGCAATGGAAAGACGTTGCCGGCATGACGCCGCCGACCAGGTGGAAGCATTGTGAAGTGTCTGCAGACCAGAAAGTGGTTGTGTGCCTTTCCAGATATGTCGATCAAGGCGGCGCCGGAGGTTATGAGCTGATCAACATGGTTCGGACTGAGCACGACGCTATATACGCTGCAGCATGAGAAAGGACACGCAAGAGCCTGACAGGTGTATTCAGCCGGGATATGTCGAGATGTTCTGCCATTGACAGCTGGCTTCAATATGTGAAACTCAATGGACCCTGCGTCACACTCGCGTGACTCGCCTCACCCCCGTCGAGGCTCCGCAGACTGATAGCAACAACAGCTCCTCTTCATCCAATTGTTATCACCGCTAGCAGCGCCTCACGTCACTGGATACAAAGCGTAAGTACATGTGTGGCTTGTGGCGGCTTCGATCATTCCGGTAGCTATTGCTACTCAACGTAGCGTATGATTGTCCTTCCCTGGCCCTTCATGTTGATCGAAAAAGACGTTACGAATAATGGCGTTACAGCCATGTAATGCCCGCACTTGAAGAGAGTGGTTGGAAAGCCTTTAAGCGCAGACACCGCCTGCAGAAACAGCGCGAGCACGAAGGGGCCGTTGAACGCTTTCATCGTGTTATAGACACTTACCAAACACCCAAGACGACGCCAGACTTCTCGAGTGCGTTCACACACTTGCCGCTACACCATTACATCGGCCGCTAGCTGTCGAACACCTTCTCCGCGCGATGGAGTGCTTCACCACTTTCATGATCACGAATCGTGTAGAGTCTGTCTTGTTACTGACTTCTCCTGGGACTATTGAAGGTGAGTTTGATGCGTTTGATCATGTTCTCCAGAACGATATCCTTGCGTCGAAGTGGAATCATATTGCGTACGGGGGGCAGAATGGGGCAAGGGCATTGAGGGACTTGTGGCAGACGCTCGCGATGAATGCAAGGGATGTTGAAGAAATGCTTGGTTGATCTTGCACCCTCTTATCACGCAGCTTCAAGCTTTTGATGGGTAGATCAAGCAGACGAACGGCGTTGATGCTTGCGCTGAAGGTGGCTGGACATTTGCCCACGGAGTTGATGGAGGTGGTGGCGGATGCGTTGTATCGTGAAGATGGTATCACCGAGATGCTGTTCCCTCGGAGGGCCATCACTGGGGTCGGCGCTTTCCGCGTGGTCACATGACTGGAGGAAATCTGGCTTCAATCATGTATGGCCGGTCGTTTACGCTGGCGGGTAAGCATGTCAGTCATCAGTGGCGTTCGGTTTAGCGAACTGCAACCACAGTTGAGGTCTCTCGATCTTGGGGTCGTAGCAAGGGTGAAGACTCTGCTTGAATCTCTGAGTACGTTCTTCGCCAAACAGTGGTACGCTGGCAAGTGGCTCAGCCCTACCTTGTCGGTCTGTGACGGCGAAGTCGGCTCTACCATTGTGGCTCGGCTTGTACAGCTTGAACAGCGCCTACCGACTGAAACCCTCAGAGCGCGAGCCAGGTCGACGAGGGTCGCAGTTGAGCAAGGCGTTCTCGACGTCTTACCCGTGACCCTAACCCATGGTGACCTCATTCCGTCGAACATTATGGCCGATCCCAAAAATTGGCAAGCCAATGGCTACGTTGACTGGGCCGAAGCTGAGTGGCTACCTTACGGCCTTTGTCAATATGGTATCGAACTGCTCCTGGGTTACTTGCAACATGATCTGGTAACAGGGCGGCCTCGTTTCCTTTGCTACGTTCAGGCGGAGGAGCTGCGAGCAATTTTCTGGAAGACACTGTATGAACAAGTACCGGAGATACAGATTTCCAAAGTCCGCGAAGCTATTCGGGTGTCGCGAGATGTAAGCATCCTACTCTGGAAAGGAATTGCTTGGGACGACGGTGCCATTGATAGGGTGGTGAATCTGCGTGATCACGCAGACGAGCTTGCATACTTGGAAGCGTTTCTTGGGTGTGGAACTGAAATGTATGTATATCTATTAGTCGGTGAGCGTACGACCACTGACCTACCGAAGCGCCTCATAGGACCGATGAAATTCATTGACCATCAGCTTTCGGCTTCGCAAGGCCTGCGGGTTCTGCCTCCTTCCTAAGCTCGTCCCATTCTGGACGTGGTAGTTCGACTCCTTCGAGCACCCGACCGTACGTGATACCGCCGAGTCTGGACACTGGGCGGAGGACCTGCGCCAGTCAGCATGTAAACGTAGACAATATATTTCGGCACTTACAGCAGGGTCAAGGATATTGCGGTCTTCATTGATGGCGTCTTCGCGTGCCCAAAAGCGAACACCTTCTACGATTGCGAGCACGCCGGTCTTCTTGCCTGGCGTTGCTCGACTCTCAAACTCTTTCGTCTCCATGAGCTTGCATTCAACACTAAAGACGGATTCCTTCACTCTGCTTGCTTTGACATCCTTACAAGGCGCTGGCGTGAGACCGGTCAATGCCCATTCGGAGACGCCGTATGGAGCGTTGACGGATGTCGCGTTGGCCGCTTCAAGAAAGTGCTCGGAGATGATGTTGATCACGCATTCGCCGCTATCAACCAGGTTCTTGAGGCTGTCCTTTGCGTGGTCAAAGCCTCCCGCGTAGCCGATAACAAAAATCGGCGGATCATGGTTGATGAGTTGTGTGTAGGAGAAAGGTGCCAAGTTGGTGCTGCTGCCGTCTTTTGATCGTGTGCTCACGAAGCCAATGGGTCGCGGGATGATAGCGGAGATGAGTAGCTTGTAGTTGAATGTTGCTGGCCGGCCGTCCTGGTACGGATCGATGTCTACATGGTTGTGCTTGAGACATTCGCCGCCATCATTCGCGCCTTGCCCAGGTTTCCAGTTCGGATCTCTCGTCTTGGTGAAAGTCCAGCCTTCTTGCTCCCGCCATCCTGGTCGGGAACCCTCAACGCTTTTGAAGTCAGGATGCGGATTACGCTTGACATGCGCCCTGGTTTCTGTGAGTCTCGAACAACGCGCGTTGGGAGTATATGATCATACTCGCTGTCCATCATCTGCTCGTGGGCAGCTGGGTCCTGCTCACGCTGTTCATGATCGGTCGACATCGCCGGAACGCTTGTTCGATTCTTGACTACGTGAAACGACTGTTTATCGAGAAGAACTTTGAGGTGGGTTTGTCAGCCAATGAAAGGCAGGATGAGTTGTCCCTATTAAGGTGTTCAACTACGGAATAAGTGTGATGCTCATTATACATCGACGTCATCGGCCATTGGGCATACAGGCTCAAGGTACTACTGATGTCTATCTACGCGACTTCATCAATTCATTCCGAGTATTTGTACGAAAGCTGGGCTCTGTGAACAGTGCAAGATGCTTTCCAATAGATATCACGGTTTGCACTCAGAGCCATCCGGTAACGTTAGCCACCAAGAATCGACATTTAGGCAATACTTGACATGCAACCCTCGGCGAATGTTGTCCGAACATGACAAACATGACCATTAGTAAGTCGCGTGCGGATCCACGAATTTGGACATGTGTCTTGAGACCAGTATGGATTGTGCGTTCTATCTTACAAGCGAAGGTCAAGGCGGGGCATTGTGTTGGGTCTCTGACCTGATAACTGTTACTCTTTCCGTCCATCAACCGGATATCAAGCAAAAAGTTCTGTGAGACCGACTTCTGCTCCAAATTCACATAGTTCAGTCCAAGGAGTCGTCGTGATGCCAGCCGATTACGAAACATATTCGCTTGGCGACTTCAAGCTCAAGAGTGGAGGCACGATCCCAGACGCCCACATCGCTTACAAGACCTTTGGTGAATCCAGCAAGCCGGCTATCGTCTATCCGTGAGTAGCTGTGACGGGGGACTAGACAACCACAGAGGGTGTCCTCTGAAACTTACCTACTCCCTAGATCCTGGTATTCCGGTGCAATTGGTGACAACGAATGGCTCATTGGCACCGATAAGTGCTTGAACCCGGACAAGTATTTCATCATCATCACCGCGCTATTCGGCAATGGTCAATCCTCATCGCCGAGCAACAAGCCAGAGCTGAGACCGTTTCCGAATGTGCTGTTTTACGACAATGTCCGCGCTCAACATGAGCTTGTAACAAAGAAACTTGGCGTCCAGCATGCGCGAGCTGTCCTTGGCTGGAGCATGGGAGCTGGTCAAACGTATCAATGGGCGACGCAGTTCCCGGATTTGTGCGTAGATTCCTACCGTTGACCGAGCCCTGCTGACCGGTGACAGCATGGATCTTGTCGTCCCATTCTGTGGGTCCGCAAAGACTTCGCTGCACAACCAGGTCTTCCTGGAGTCAGTGAAGAGCGCAATACTGGCCGCGAAAGGCGCATCGTCTGCCGGAGTCTGCAAAGGCGAAGCAATCCAGGGAGGATACCGCGGTTGGTCCGACGAAGAGCGTACTGTGGGGTTGAAGGCCCTTGGTCGTGTTTACGCAGGCTGGGGTTTCAGCCAAGCCTTTTATAGAGAGAAGCTGTACGAGTCAGTGCTCGGCTTCAAGGATTTGGAAGACTTTATGGTGAATTTCTGGGTTAGTCAACATAAGCGGTTTTTGTCAGTGAAGCCGTCGCTGACACGTGAGGGCGCTGTCTGTAGGAGGCGTGGGCCCTCTCAAAAAGCAAGACACCGTATCGCCGTTGGTGTTAGCCACTACAGTCTGCTGACAAGCACAGATCCGGAGAACATGCTCGTTATGCTGCACACTTGGCAGGCCGGAGATTGCTCGGCGCAGGAACCCTACAATGGCGACTTCGAGGCTGCTATGAAGGGCATCAAAGCCAAAGCGTTTGTGCTACCGAGCAAGACAGACTTGTACTTCCGTAAGTCCAGCAAGAATCGGAGACCCGAACTTGGATTGACGCAGTCGCAGCTCCTGAAGACTCGGAAAATGAAGTGGCACATATGAGCTCAGGCATTGGCCTTTGCATGGCTTTCCCGTCGATCTGGGGGTTGGTAGTTTCGTACGCAAGCGCATTCAGTAATGAAGCTAACGTGTTGTTGCAGACACTGGGCCGGTGGTCCTGGTCAAAGCACGGAGGACGTTAAGTGGCTGGACAGTAAGCTTCGTTGGTTCATCGACCGCCAATGAGTTGGTAGCACGCGCTTGAGGGACGTTGGCAGGCGACATGTACGGAGTGGTAGGGGCAGATGAGGTACGAAACGGTGAGAGTACAACGGGACAAAATCGCGCCAAGCTTGCATTGAACGCGTATGCCATGTTCGGGCTAGCTTAACGTCCATGCTTACCTAAATCGTGCCTCTTCACGTGCTCTCTTCCGCAAAGCAGAAATCCCCATCTTCACTTCCTTCCCGTCGCAGCTTGTCATCGCAAGACTCTACCAGCGGAGTCTTGTGATCGCACTCTCATGCGGAAATGAACCCTTCTTCCACGGTGTGGCGGCGTTCATTACCCGGGTCTGGCCGTCACCGCAGCTGCCGTCGCTGCGTGCACCATCTGCGCCGCAACCACAGCTTGAGCTAAGAGGGTGGGAAGCCTCATATCCTCACTATGGCGACGGAGAAGCAGTGGGGAGTGACGCAGCCCTTCTCAAACGATGCGCCGACTCCGGCCGACCTGAAGCTCAACGACTCCCTCATTGCGGAGCTGAAAGCGCAGGACAACTTCCCGCCGTCAAGCGACACGGAAAGGCGAGATGCGGTCATCGCGAAGCTGAAGGGACTGCTGAGGCAGATGGTGCAGATCGTGGGCAAGAAGAAGGGGCTACCAGCGGGCATTCTGGAGACGGCAGGCGGCGAGGTGTACACTTATGGCAGCTTTCGGCTTGGCGTCTACGGTCCCAACTCCGATGTGGACACGCTCATGGTTGCGCCGAAGCACGTTACTCGGGAGGAGTTCTTTGAGTACATGCCGGACCTGCTGAGGAAGTCTGCCGCACCAGGCGAGATCACGGAACTGGTCCCAGTGCCGGGTATTGGTACACCCATCATTAAGCTCAAGATACAAGGCGTCGACATCGATCTCATCTTCTGCAGTTTGCAGGTCCAGTCTGTACCGGACAAGATGGATTTGGCAGACGACAATCTGCTGCGCGGTCTGGATGACACGGATGTGCGATGCGTGAACGGTACGCGAGTGACGAACCGTATCCTGCAGCTGGTGCCGCAGACCAAGACTTTCCGGTACGCACTCCGCGCGATCAAGCTTTGGGCGCAGCGGCGAGCTATCTATGGCAACATCGTTGGTTATCCGGGCGGCGTGGCTTGGGCGATTCTGGTGGCCAGAGTCTGCCAGTTGTATCCGAAAGCCGTGGCGCCGCTTATTGTGCAGAGGTTCTTCTTCATTGTCAAACGATGGAATTGGCCGAAGCCGGTCTTCTTGCAGCATAAGGTGGAGTCCTCATTGGTGATACGCGAGTGGGATCCGAACACTTCACGGCACGATGCAGGGCACTTGATGCCCATTCTCACACCAGCCGTACCGTCCACCAATACCGCACACACGGTCGGGCCGTCAACGAAAATGGTCATGATGCGCGAGCTCGAACGAGGCGAGCAGATCATAGCAGACATCTACAGCAAAAGCAAGCCATGGAAGGCTCTCTTCGAGAGACACAACTTCTTCACCACAGCGTACAAGCATTACATATGCGTGGTCACGGCGTCAAAGTCGAAAGACGCTCAAGATGCTTGGGCAGGGCTAGTGCAGTCTAAGATTAAGTGGTTAGTTCAAGGTATCGAGAGCTCGGACGCTAACAGCATTGAGCTTGTGCAGCCCTTCAACAAGGGTTTCGAACGGGTGCATGACTGCCAAGGCGAGGAAGAACTGCAAAAGACGCTAGAGGGCAGTCTTGAGTTCCAGGTCAAGGGCGTTAAGACCGAGACCACGGATCAACTCACGGGTATCAAGACGCAGCTGGTGGCCCAGAGTGACACGGATGGAGTCGAGCCACATGCAGTAAACGGCACTAGCGTTCTCAAGGCGGAAGAAGCCCAACCCAACGGTGTCAACGGTGCATTCCAACACGAAGGAGCAGCAGCGGACATCACTGGGCAGCAGCCCAATGGAGATGCTTCAAAACAAGAAGGCACACCAGGACAATCCCAGAAGGTTTACACCACAACCTACTACCTCGGCATTGGCCTCGTGAAGGGCGCGACCAATCTTGATATCTCCGCGCCCGTCAAGAACTTCACCGCTACGTGTACGAGCTGGGACAACTTCGACGAGGCTATAAACTCCATCCGCATCAAGCATATGCGGAACTACGACTTACCCGCAGATGTCTTTGTGGAGGGGGAGACGAGGCCGAGTCGGCCGGCCAGTAAGAGGGCGCCTAAGCGGAAGCTCGAAGAGGCCGGCTCGGGAGTTGCGCAGCAGGAGCAAGGAAAAAAGCTGAGGAAGGACGGCAAGATGCCGAACGGGGATGCTGGATGAAGTGAATCATACAGGATCTGCGTGCAAGCACCTGTCATGCGATCGTACAGATGTACGGCGGAGCCCTGCGTAGGGCTAAAGTACACATGTCGACAGCTACCAGTCATGGCATGGAGCACTACTGGCTCGAGTGTCGCCGGAGTGGGCAGACGATACGATGCCTGCGTTCGAGGTTACGTAGGAATGATTATTGGCCAGCCAGCCTCGTTTCCGATACTGATGTCCGTCATGTCATATGCTACCGCACGTTAACAAGATCGCACCACTTCTTACAAATGGTCAAGGGAGCCCATGCCGTGGCGGCTTCAGCCACAGCGAATTCAGATAATAGCGGGCAATGCACTTCAGGTAGAAGCTGACGTCTTGAGTCCTCGCTTCTTTGTGTGAGCTCTACTTTCGTAAGTCCGGACATCCAACCGGCCCTCCTGGTGTGCACCGTCTGAAACAGCGCTGACAGCTACCAATGAGCATCTTGTGGACGCTCGCTCAGGCACTCAATAACAAGCGCTTGCCAGAACCTCTCGAACACATCGGCATCGTTTGCACGCGTGGAGCATTCGCCTTTCCATGGCCTGACACAAACTGCCGTCGCGAATGCTTTCACTTCCGCGCCCGAATCTCGTCGAATGTCAGGCCGCCCATACATAAGACAGGCCGCCAGGAAGTCCACAGGAGGGGTCCGCTCGGAAGGAGGGTCGCTAGGTAGCTTTGACGGAGGGTAACCTAGGTCCTCAAGTTCCCAAAGCCTATTCGTAGTGGTTGCGGCGATTTGGCATCCATAAGGGTTGCGCTAACCGTCATCTTGCCTTTTTCGACCCCGCTTCCTGGCTCACGCTCCGCCATTCGTGCGGAAATAGTGAGACGCTGAGCGACAGTTGTGATCCAAGAGATGTGTCTCTATCATATATATACCATCCCAGTCCCAGACGCACACGACTCAGTTCGGACCATCAAGGTGATTCGCGATAGCCTAGCAAGCCCGAGCTTTTCCCGACGAACAGCCAATCAGCACACGTATCGACTCCATTCCAGAAACTCATAATGCCTGAGGGAGGATGCTTCTGCGGCAAGACCCGCTACAAGTACACTGGTGATGTACAGGCAGCTGTAAGTCTTCCGTGAACAGTTCGCAATAGGCGGGATAGACTGACCGTTGGCAAAGGCGACGTGTCATTGCCGGGACTGCCAAAAGATCACCGGCAGTGCCTTCTCCACCAACATCATTGTCCCCGGCGACGGATTCGAAGTACTGGGTGGTAATCCCAAGAAGCACACCGTGAAGGCCGACAGTGGTAACCAGATCACCTCCAACTTCTGCCCTGAATGCGGCTCCACGATGTGGCGTGAAGGAGACACATTCGGGACAGCCAAGGTCATCAAAGTCGGCACGCTGGACGATCCGAAGGCTTTGAACGACGCGAAGCCCGGGGTTGAGCTGTATGCGCCAGAGCGTGTGAACTGGGTGAAGCCGGTTGATGGTGCGGGTCAGAAGCAAGGGATGCCGGATAGCCAGGCTGTGTAGGTGTAGATAAGTGTAGCGCCCTGACGCTGCTCTTTTTCCATCTTTCATGGAGTGAAGAGGTTGCAGAGACGGGGCGTCAGATCACGCCACCGTTGCGTCCAGCTAGTTCCTAAGGATGAGTAATCAGACAACATGCAGCACTCCGCAAGTTAGTGGTTTCCAGCAGCCCATGCAGATGCCCTAACGCAGACCGTACAGAGTCCGTCGTTGTGGTGCCGAACGTGCATGTAGGGGTGAATGGTAGATCACGAGCAGGTCCCAACAGCAGAGAAATCATCACTCTGAGCCGGTCGAACTGTCTTCGGCCTCACGAACGGTGTCCTTGAGTTCCTATAGAAGTCAGTGAGTACGTTGCTTGAAGAAGAAACATAATATTATACGGACTTCTTTGAGCAGGATCTTGAGCTCTTCATGCTTCTTTTGGTTGATCAAGACATGACGATCGTCAATATTCTCGATAATGAATTCATGACTATGCTCAGCGTCGATCTTAACAATCGTAGCCTTGATGGACTCATCGCACTCAACGAGCACGCCTTTACATGAATCAGCTCATGTCCGCTCTACTTCTCTCATAGCGGCCTTGAGCTTACCCGCCATCGCTCGCGGAGGCATCTTGGTCAGTAGCTCACCGCGCCGTGATGGTTGCAAGCCTCCCAGTGGTGCTGCTGTGCTGCCGAGACAATAAGCATGCTGCTCGATGCAGCCCTATATGAAAGCGTTGTGCATGTGTACACTCGCTACACTGTAAGCTTTACTAGTGAGACTCCTGCAGTACGTGAGACTGGCCCGTGCACACTGAAGCACCTCGGCTCGCTTCAGCACTGTCTCTGCAACTGATGTGCGTGCCGAGCATGTAGCGACGTAGGTTTTGAAGGGTAGTGGTAAGTACTGCTCTTCTTTGTCCCTCCTCACCTCTTCTTATTATTGTCTCCCATCATGTCAGCAAAAGCGGATGTTCAATTGAAGGATTTCGGAAGCATCTTCCGGCTCGATGGCAAGGTCGCAGTGGTAACTGGTGGGTCACGAGGCCTTGGGCTACATGCTGCATCTGGGTACAATACCTAGGGTCTACTTCGTTCCGAACATTGGACCTGACCGTTGATTGCAGTCTCCTCCAAGCCGGCTGCTCGAAAGTCTTCATCACCTCCCGCAAGGCGAAAGCTTGTGAGGAAGCATGCGAAGCCCTCAATGCCCTTGGCTGCAAAGGCACCGCCGTCTCCGTTCCTGCCGACCTCGCTAGGACGTCCGAGATCGAACGATTGGTGAAGGAAGTCGAGAAGCATACAGACCGTGTCGATATCCTGCTGGCCAATGCGGGTGCGACATGGGGTGCAGGTTTCGACGAACACCCGGAGAGTGCGTTTGCTAAGGTGATGGACTTGAACGTGAAAAGCGTGTTCGTGTGCTGTCAGAGGTGTGTATAGCAACGGCATTCGTCCCATGCGACTGGTCATGGTACTAACGATCTTCAGATTCGCTCCTCTGCTTCGCAAAGCAGGTACACATGAAGACCCATCACGTATCGTCATAACCGCCTCGATCGCAGGTATCGGCATCGGCACCCTAGGCGCGAACGCAACGTTCGGCTATTCTGCTTCGAAGGCCGCAGCACTACATCTCGCACGAAACCTCGCAGTTGAGCTCGGGCCCCAGAACATTCTCACGACAGCAATTGCGCCTGGTTTCTTCCCAACGAAGATGGCGAGCGGGTTAATGGAGCTCAGTGGCGGCGTGCAGCAACTGGCCGATGCTAACCCGAATAAGCGCTTAGGTATGCCAGAGGATATTGCTGGAACAATCGTCTATTTGTGTAGCCGAGCAGGCAGTCACGTCAATGGCGGTCACATTGTGCTCGACGGAGGAGCTGTAGTTAAGAGCTCAAAGTTGTAGACCGTCATGTTGACATCTGTCTGTAATTCATCGATCATGAAACTTCATCAATCATATACAACGCTTTTCGCCGTCCCGTTTCCCCGGCACATTTCCAGGTGATTGCGCACTATGAGCCCGTAGCCTTCAGTTGCTGGCCAGCCCGCATGAAAGGACTTTTCTCCCTAAACCATCTACCCTTCCATATAAAGACCACTGGCGCGAGACTCAGCAGCAGCGCCAAGCATGCCAACAGTGTGCTCGCCCACTGGAAGCCCAGTTCTGTGTACATGCTCTGCGCAGCCAAGGGTAGAATGCCGGCAACAACGTTCTCACCTGCCGCAACTGCACTGACCGCCGAGCCCGCATAGTTCGACGCAGCGTATGCGTCGAGTATGTAGTCGGCAACGGCGGAGACGACAAGTTGGATGCCGAAGCCCACCATAGCCAGACCAATTGCGGGTGCGATCCATGGTATAGATGGGTATGCTGTCCATGCATAGACGAACATTCCGCCTACAATACCGCCGAACGAGGCGAACGCACTGACGTAGAGCCTCGCTTCGGGAATGGGTGTGCCAGGCGCCTCTGTATTGCGCTTCGCTGATGCGGTGTATAGGTAGATGGAGTATCGCTGAGCGACCCAACCGAGTAGTTCTCCTATGACAACGGCAGTCTGTACGTAGCCAATGCTGTACTCCTCCCAGCCGTACAGACCTGTGAAGACTTGTCCGACGGACTGCGTGAAGAGGAACACGGTACCGAAGCTGAAGGCTGACCACAGCGTGCTGGCGAGCAGAACAGGCTCAGTCACCAGCAGGTAGATTGGTCGCGTGCTGGACTTGTAGAGGCGGTAGTAGAGTGGAGGCTGGTCAAGCTGCTCGGCGGTATATACGAGTCTGCCAGTAGTCTTTCGGATTTGGTTGGCACGGCGGCGCAATATCACGGACCCTCGTGTCTCGCGGATGAAGAGAAAGAAGAATGGGAGGAGAGCTCCATAGACGATGAGCTGGATGTAGAAGATCCTGAATTGGTGTTAGTGGGTACCATATCAAACCGTACACATCTACGATTACTTACCACCTCCAGTTACCGATATACTGCATTACCCCAGCAAAAATGGGCGGCGCAAGTGTAGACCCCATCAAGTACGTGATGATGTACAGACTCACGGGGAAGCTTCTCGCCCAGTCCTCTGCCCATAAGTCGGGGATAGCAGATCCGAGTGTGTTCGCCAGCAAAGCCACGCATCCACCGCTGAAGAACCGCGTGACTATTAAGGTAGCGAAGTTGCGAGCAAGCGCTTGCGGTATGATCATAAGCAGAAAGAAGACGTAAGACACAAGAAATCCGATGCGAATGCCGACATCCTCCATGAGCGGGAGAAAGATGATAATGAACACTGCGCCTCCCAGACTCCATGAAGTGACAGGCCAGTAACTATTTGGGAAATTGGCGTCGCTAATGCCGAACTGCTGGTTGATCTCCTGCGCGGCCACGGTGATGGAAGTACCATTCCACGGCACTGTGAGTGTGCATAGCAGAGCTGCGCCTATGACCATCCATTTGCGAGACTCGGGCCAGTTGAACGGATTGGCGGAATCGTTCGGTCCGTCCCAGTCAAGTATCGTAGCAGACTTTTCGGTTGATGCGGCCTGGCTCTCGAAGTCATGATGGTCGGGATGAGACCGCGCCTCGACATCATGGCGCGGCTCTATCCTAGCATCTGCGTCATGTGCGGTCATTGTGACTTTTTATTTAGCAGAAAGACGAGCAGCAGCGAAAGGCAGAGAAAAGAGCACAGGAAGCCTCCAGCGCCATACAAATGAAGGAAACAGAATACTCTGCTGAAGGACAGGGCAGGCAGAAGGACGTGCAGTGGAAAAGAGAGGCAAAGCTGTTATAAGACTTTGAAGGTTTGCCTTCGCTGAGCCTGGGTATTACCTAACGGTAAGTGGCCGGATGGAGACGTCTCGGGGTGCAGGCTTGGTCTTTCAACTTCAAGGAGACGGCCAATAGAGAAGCGCTATGTGCCATAGTTGCAGTCACGGGACGGTTGACTGCTGCGGGCGGTGGTGTGATGAGCACAGTGAGTTCGCAGAATGTTATACCGCGCAGCCGCGACATGCGCGAGGTCGTTTTCCCAGATCTGACATCCGATCGACGTAAGGCTGACCCTTGCAGTGAGCCGGAGAGGCACCGGTGAACCAATGGGAGCTGGTTGCGGTCTGCAACGATGACATCCCTGCTCGTTATTTCGGCGCGATAGGCGAACGTTCAATTTGGGTGGGGCGGAATCAGTGTGAGCGGGACGAAGCGATTCTGAGGTGTCCAAGTACCAGTGCTGAATAGGCATTGGCGTGTGTTGCGTACATATCAGCTGTTGTAAATGATGTCGCCCGATTACGAGAAAGCACGCTTAAAGATCTATAAGGCGCACGATGAAGACCCGAACAAGCACACAACCAGCGACGGGAAAGAGGTACCTTATGAGACGCATTATGCAGAGCAAATGGAGTCCTACCTAGCGAAACGAGCGCCAGATGCCTCGGACGTCCTCAAGCTCGCAGTTTGTGGGCAGCATTTCCGCCGATGGGAGGTGCCTCGCGACAAATACCCCATGACGCGAATTGGCTACCATACCTGGCGAACTCACCTCAAAAAGCGACAGGCACAGCTGGTGGGGCAGATACTTGACGAGTGTGGTTACCCTCTGACTGACACGAAGAGGTGCATGGCTCTGATCGAGAAAGAAGGACTAAAGCAAGGCGAGGAGGAAGTGCAGGTGCTGGAGGATGTCGCTTGCCTTGTCTTTCTGGATGATCAGTTCGATGAGTTCAAGGAAAAGCATGATGAGGAAAAGATTGTCAACATCTTGAAGAAGACATGGGTGAAGATGTCAAAGGAAGGGCAAGATTTGGCGTTGCAGATTCCCATGACGGACGAATGCAAGGCACTTGTGCAGAAGGCCTTGAGCGGCTGATCGGATCGATCGCATGCTGGGAGTGTCCCGCCTCTGCGACTTTTAGAGCTGAATGGGTTTGCAAATCGACAACCAGCCAGTCTCCAACCAGGACACGGTATCTGCTTTCCTCGTGGACTATGTGAGTGGTCACGAGGCTCTTAACGCCAGCATACCTTTTGCGGCACATCACAACTTTGTCAGTCTCTCGAGACACCGCAGGTTGTGGTTTCTATGACATGCGCCCGCAGCGCCAGCACCAGCAGCCCTGTGCGCAATGTTTTCAATGTGTCTCTCGGTGCGAGTCTGCCGCACCCGGAGTTCTGCCAAAGGAGGAGCATTGAGCTGACGGATGCGTGAGCACCGCTCGCTTCGCTACCGCTCCACATTACACTGGATTGACTGTGCCATGGACGGGAATAGTGTTCGAACCACTGCTCGACGCAGATCAAAGAGACGGAGGGAGGCAGTCGGAGGCCCTGAGAGGGCGAGGCAGGGTATCACGCTGCTTGGTCTGACACACTTGCACATGTACTCGGCAGACTATGCCGGGCTGGTGGTCATATTGGCGTAGTTAAAGGCTGAGAACAGCCTTGACAATCCAAACAACATTACACCGGGGTATGTAATTTGCAACTGTAGATTGTGTCCTTTCCACTGTCGATCACGTGTTGATGCCCGAAAAGGCACTCCGCGGATTTGCATTACTCTTTGAAGTTAGTGCGCTATTCCAACGTGCCCCTCCGATCTGTAACCGTCTTCGTAACCCACAAGCTGTGAGGCCGCGGTTGCAACCAGAATGTGAGTTCATTTTGTGTGAAGAATGCAGCGTGCCTTTACCTAGGCGCATCGTGTTGGCAGGTCACCGGCTAATCTGTGTCAGGAAGGGCTAACATCACCTGCTGTACTTGAGCTCCATGCAGGCTAAGTCACTTCTGTCCCTTCCTTCTTCTCCTACTCCGTCGTCACGGGCCTCTCCCGACTTGCATCCTCCCTCCATTCTTCTTATCTGTGACTGAAGACAGACCAGCATGGCAGTGCCTCTGACCGTTCGTGAGCTTGGCCAAGGCTGGCAATTCAAGCAGACCGATGTGGAAGAGTGGTTACCGGTGGCACGAGTGCCTACTAATGTCCATCTCGATTTGATGGACAACAAAATGTGAGTCTACACGAGCGTTAGGATACCGCTGGCTAACACTGCCTAAGCATAGAGGATCCTTTCCTCGGCTTTAACGAGCTCAAGTGTGAGTGGGTGGGAGAGAAGTCATGGAGCTATAGGGTCCAGCTGCCGGACATCCCCAAGGCAGATGAGGGCACGAAGCATGTTCTGGCCTTTGACGGCCTCGACACATTCGCGACTGTGATGCTCAACGGCAAGGTGATTCTAGAGAGCGACAACATGTGGCTTATGCATAGGCTAGACGTGACGAGCGAGCTGAAACACGGGAACCTCAACATGCTGGAGATTGAGTTCAAGCCGGCGCTGCTCGAAGCACGCAAGATCAAAGACGCACATCCAGAGCACAAGTGGGTTGGCTTCAACGGCGACATGGCGCGTTTGGCGGTACGGAAGGCACAATACCATTGGGGTTGGGACTGGGGCCCGGTGCTGATGACTTGCGGTCCCTGGCGTGCTGTAAGAGTGGAAACCTACCAGGCACGTGTGGAAGATCTTCGGGTCGACTACACCGTGCATGACACGCTCGACAAGGTTAGCGGCACGATCACAGCTATTGTGGAAGGCAGCTCGGCGAAGGCAGTCGACTTTTCGGCGTCATTCCAGGGCAAGGAGGTGTTCAAGGGCTCCGCCGACGTCGATAGCGATGGACAGGCCAAAGTAGAGTTCCATGTCAACGAGCCAAGGCTATGGTACCCGCATGGCTATGGTGAGCAGCCATTGTACACCGTGACTGCCACCGCTTCCACTGGACAGCATGACCTTCACTCCCTATCGAGACGCACTGGATTTCGGAAAGGTGAACTTGTGCAACAGCCAGACGAGACCGGCAAGACCTTCTACTTCCGCGTCAATGGCATCGATGTCTTCTGTGGTGGCTCTGATTGGATCCCGGCGGACAGCTTCACGCCTCGCATTACAGAAGCCAAGTACCGTAAATGGCTGGAAATGATGGTGGATGGTTATCAGGTTATGATCCGCATATGGGGTGGCGGTATCTGGGAGGAGGACGTCTTCTACGACATCTGCGACGAGCTTGGGATCCTTGTGTGGCAAGACTTCATGTTTGGCTGTGGCAACTATCCTGCGTTTCCAGAAATGTTGAAGTCGATAGAAGCCGAATGTGTCTGCCAGACGAAGCGGTTACGGCACCATCCTTCCCTAATCATTTATGCTGGCAACAACGAGGACTATCAGGTGCAGGAAGCATGCGGGCTGACGTACAAGTATGAAGACAAAGACCCTCAAAGCTGGCTCAAGACAGACTTCCCTGCGCGGTACATCTACGAAAAGCTTCTGCCTGAAGTTGTGGCTGCACACTCGCCGCATGTACCGTATCATCCAGGCTCGCCGTGGGGAGACGGCAAGATCTCTTCTGACCCCACAGTTGGCGATATGCACCAGTGGAACGTCTGGCATGGTACACAGGAGAAGTACCAGATCTTTGATAAGCTAGGAGGCAGGTTCAACTCAGAGTTCGGCATGGAGGCATTTCCGCATATTGACACGATCAAGTACTTCGTCACTGACCCTTCACAACTATACCCGCAAAGCCATATGATCGATTTCCACAACAAGGCGGACGGCCACGAGCGACGGATCGCCACGTACTTGGTTGAGAACTTCAGGACACATACGGACCTCGAGAAGTTCATCCATCTTACCCAGTTGAGCCAGGCAGAAGCGCTCATGTTTGGATACAGGGGCTGGAGGCAGCAGTGGGGTCAAAAGCGTCACTGTGGTGGAGCATTGGTGTGGCAGCTCAATGACTGCTGGCCGGTAACTTCGTGGGCAATAGTCGACTACTTCCTGCGAAAGAAGCCGGCCTACTATGCGATGCGGAGAGTGCTGGCACCTGTTGCCGTTGCGGTGAAAAGAGCGCATCATGACTGGAGCGTTGTTCATGCGCGTCCGGCGAAGACCAGCGATTGGGAATGTTGGGTGGCAAGCAGCAAGGCCACCGACGTGACAGCAACCGTCGAACTGCGCTTCATCAGCATCGCGAGTGGAAAGGAGATAAAGGAGAAATTTGTGAAGCAGGACATTAAAGTTGTGCCTAATGGTACCACAGAAGTCCTGACAGGCACGATCGACCATGCGAAGGAGGAGCCGCATGTGCTCGCCGCACGTGTATGGGTGGGTGGTGAGATCGTCTCGAGAGACGTTGACTGGCCGCAACCGCTTAAATACCTTGACTTCAGCGATCGAGGGGTTGAGGTGGCGCCGAGCGGTGATAAGATCCTGGTGAAAGCCGCGAAGCCAACTAAGGGACTTGTCTTCGAAGAGCGGGAAGGTGTGCTTGTGCACGACAGCGCTCTTGACATTGTGCCTGGCGATGAGCAGACCATCAGAGTCCGGGGACTTGCTCGGAACGCCCAGGCTCTAAAGTGGACGTACCTCGGAGAGCCATGATGATTAGGATGCCATTAGCAGTGGACTCACGAGCGTTGTTCTCGACTGCGACCCGCCATGCTCAACCACTAGTCTGTAGGCTGTACGGAGACAGCCGAGCCAGGCAATCTGCGCTGGCAGCGTGAGTGGTGTTCCCTGCCACCTCGAACTTTGCTTGCTTAGCAGTAGAAGGTCAATTCAATGATTACGGGCTATGCATATGATTGGCCCGGCACCGCAACATGGACGGGCTCTACGTTATCGACCACGATTTTCTGAATGACAAGGGCTAGCTCCCCTGCCCTTTTGACGCGAATGGCACAACTCCTGATCGGTAGCAGAATTCGTGGCGACAGAGAAGGGTGAATGACGGAGTATCAAAAGCTGATGGAACTTACCGTAGAATCCACATATCGCCTCTTTACCTCGTCAGCGGCATGACCACTGATCTGCTTGACCCGAAACTTTCAGATACACTCGTTACGGTAGTAGGCGTGCAGGCCTGTTTGTTAAAGTGACGACGCTAAGAGTAAAGCGCATCGGACGTCAATACAAGGTAAGGCGCTCCGAGACAAGTATTTCTAAGGGAAAGTTTTGGCCATCCCGTTACTTGGTATGGACTGCAAGCTTGTGATCTTCAGACACTGCTTCCCTTTGCCCTCCTTCGCCCTTGCTTGTCGAGTTCTGGCAGCGAAGCATAGCCCATCCGCAGGAGACACTTGCTTCTGTCTGTCTCATCCTCCCCCCGTCATCACATGGTTGGAAGCGCTGTTGTCGCATGCACATCTTTCATTAATAACCGACATACGCCGCCCAGTCGCCTTCCTTGCGATCCCGCTGAAGACGGACATTCGACATTCCCGCTCACGTAGTGAATCACGCACATCTGAGAATGCGAAAGAACGTGTGAGCAAGCAGATCTATACTGGCAGAGTAAGCTCTTCGAGGTCCGCAAGCCGGTTTTCGAGCAGGTCCGCGGTGGCAAGGTTGGTGTCTGAGTGTTCCCAACATGAACAGGAATTGAGCGGACGGCCTGAGCTTGCGACGACATGAGATACTTGGCAAGGACGCCCAGCGCACCAGTTGACTGAAGGACGAAGATGCTGTTGTGAAATGGCAGGAGGGTAGCCTATTGCTGAGTTAAGCAACACGATTGCAGCACTCTCGCCCAGCGCTTCTCAGTATGCAGACAGTCATGCGACAGTACTGGTGAGGACGGCAAGCAAGGCCTTGACGATCATCGCTCGGTCGCTGGGCCGAGGGCTGTTGAGAAGCGATCTTGGTGCGTTTGGCGAACGCCATGTCGTCCTTCTCCGACACGCAAACGAAAGGGCGCCATATAACGGCGCCATTCTTATGACTGAAGCTAGTCTTGACGTGTCTGATCTTCTTGGCGCGAATGTACGTCCACAGATGCTGTTGCGAAGCTCGGGAGGAAGGATTGTGATGCATTGCTTTTGTATCTGTGGTGGAGATCAGCGCAGAACACCTAGCGGGACAGTCCAGTTTGCTTACCTATACATAAGGACGTTTGGGAGCACCACCGCAGAGAGCAGCTTCCTTGTGCGACGCTTCGATCGATGAGAAACTCCCAACCTGATGCATGGTCTGGCACGCGGCCGCTCTGCTTAAGCGGGGTCCGGTCACAATGCCCTCGACCTGTCGCCAAAGCGCCCACAGGAAGTGTCGATGGTGCGCCGTCTCCAACGACTCGATAGTCATCGTGTGAAGGTGCATCCCTTCCAGTTCAGGACTTTACTGCGCGGTTGCTCGGCGAGAATTTTGCGCGCAACAAAAAGTATATCATCTTGCAGGTGACTGCCGCAAAGTCTTCGTGATTGGCGGCCTGACAGGTTGTTTGCTCGCCCTTTGTGGTCGTGCAAAAGGGTATGGAAGCCTTCTCCAAAAGCAATCCTGAAGGTCTTCAGTGGTCCAGGGGAAACACCTGCACAATATGCCAAGTTGAGAGGCGCTCTGAGGGATGATCCACCCGACGATCGTTGCTGGCTGTCTCCAGCGTGCAAAAGACCTCACGTACCTCACCTCATGACTGGCGGTCTAGCCTCCTTGTTCCACTTGACACGACTACACAACCACTCCACCGCCTCCTTCACTCCTGTTCCCGTCAATGCACTGAGCGGGAGCACTCTGCTATCTCTGACATTCGTGCCCTTCTCGCCCTCAAACACCTTCCTCACTAAACCTTCCTTGATCCGCACCACCTCCACACAGTCCTCTCTGTCCTGCTTGTTCGCCAGCACAAGCACGGGCACACCCTCCGTCTCCTCATTCTGCAACACATCTTCAAGCACAAGCTTGCACTCTCCCAAGCGCCCTTCGTGCTCTAAGCTGCCACCGTCCTTACCAAGCCGCTCAATATCAGCATCGCCAACATCACTACTGTCAACGACAAAGACTATGGCGTGCGCACTGCCGTAGTAGCTTTGCCACAGTCCCCTCAAACTGTGCTGCCCGCCAACGTCCCAGATACGGAGGTAGCAGTCCGGTAAATCTATCAAGCTGACATTTTGACCCACAGTCGGTACCGTGTTGAGGTTTGGGTGATGATCTGGGCTGTATATTGCTTTAATCTGTTCTAGTAAGGTGGTCTTCCCGGCGTTGTCCAGGCCAAGCAGGAGGACCGAATACTCTTCCTTGCTGGTAGCATGGAGGTAGATGGACTTGAACAGATGATACATTGTCCACTATCAGCTATGCTTCGCGCCCGAAAGCATCGTGTGAGATCACCCTCATACAGCCTTCGACCCTACCGCGATCGTTCCGCAGAAAATGGCCCCCTTGGTACAAGGTTACCATAGCTGCGTTGTCCGTACTTGATGTGCCTTAGGCGACAACCTCCACGTGAGTCTCCCCGCGCCAAGGCCGCACTTTGATTCGAACTCGCCGTCGACGACAACTTCATCATCAGTCCCTCAGCACAGCAGCACATCATGGCGCCCGCAGCAACAGGAGGCAAGAAGCAAAAGAAGAAGTGGTCAAAGGGAAAGGGTATGCGATCATGCACTGGACCAGCTGCGCACGACGCACACTTGCTGACATACTGCTGTGATACACAGTGAAGGACAAGGCACAGCATGCCGTTGTCCTCGACAAGAACATCACCGACAAGCTGGACAAGGACGTTCAATCCTACCGCCTCATCACCGTCGCCGTACTTGTGGACAGACTCAAGATCAATGGCTCCGTGGCGCGGAGAGCGCTCGCGGACTTAGAGGAGAAGGGTCAGATCAGAAAGGTTGTCGCACACAGTGCTTGCAATGTTTACAGTGAGTCTCGGTCGTTTAAGTGCTTTACTTTGAGCGGTCGCTGATATTCGGAACAGCACGTGCGGTTGGTGGTGGAGATTAGGCGAACGAGGATGGATGGCTTCACGCATTACTTTGATGGTTCTCATGGCGCACATTCGGAGCAGAAAGATCGTAAGCGGACGTAGTCAGGCTGAGCCCCGGCACTGAGCACAGCTGCATTTGAGTGGTAGTAACGAGAGGCACTTCCACCGAACGTCGCTCCATCACAGTTTGCTCGCTACGTCAGAGATGTCGCCGGAGTCTTCCCTGCCTTATGAGCTCAGCAGAACGCGGCCCACACGTCTGATTAGGACCGAGAGCTTAGGGCACGGCTACGACCTCTCCTTCTGCGTGAAGTCAACAACCTTATCCGCGTCCTCCTTTACTGTTGGCTCATTCCAAAGAGCGTTCAGCTCTCGCACGACTGACTCTTCCAGCGGCCCCTTACCAAGCAATGCAGTACCTCTCTCGACATGCTCCGGCTTACTTGCGCCCAATATGATGCCATGTTCATTGCCGAGCGCAGAGTGATACTTCAACCACCTCAAACTCAAGTCGTCCATCGCCAGACTGGTCGTCTCCGAAATGGCTCTCAGCTGCTTCATAGCTGCATGCATGGCGGGCGTGCTATACCATTTCACGTAAGGACTTGCCGGATTGGAGTAGCGCGTCCCGCCCTGCAGTCCATCTTCAGTACAATTGCCGAGTAGAAACCCGCCAGCAAGGGGAGAGTAGGCGTTATAGACCATGCCATTCTGACGAAGAAGTGGCAGAAGCGTGTCCTCGTGGGTCCGGCAAAGGAGGTAATAGTGACCTTCATAGACGGTGGGTTTGATATAGTTGTTCTTGGAGGCAATGTCGAGCCATGTCTGGACCCTTTCGACCATGAAGTTTGACAAACCAAGTAGAGTGAAGCGGCCTTTCTGATACTGTTCATTCATCGCCTTAGCAGTCTCCTCCAACGGCTTGGCGTAGTTGGACGCATGTCAATATAATACGTTGACTTTCTCGGTCCGCATGACTCGGAAACTATTGCAGAGGCTCTTCTCGATTGCTTCAGCAGTAAGTGTGCCACTGCCGTCACGCTCGTATAGGATCTTGGTGTCGAGAATGAAGTCTTTGGCGAGCTCGGCTTCGCCAATACGGCGCTCAGACTCGCCGTTGACATACCGGGCGGCGGTATCTGTACGATTCAGGCCTGCAGCTTTCAGAGTGGGACGCATGACTTAGTGGCGAGGCCGCGGACATCGCCAAATATGGTTTCGGCTGGCATGAGAGTAGTGTATGGAAGAGGACGTCAGGGGAGCAGTTGTTGACAGTAGGAGAGAGTCGCGACAAGTAACACTTACACCTCTTTCCAACTCATTCACAACGCGTTGGGAGCCGTAAACGTCATGGAAGCGATCCTCCTGGCGGCTTGGACTAATGCTCTTACAATGAATATCAACACTCATAGCACCGATAGTAGTCATCGGCTCTGGCGCAAGTATCTCGAGAGCGGTGACAGTCTTGGTAAAATATGTTCACATTTGATTATCATCAAGCGAAGTGAAGAGCGGGCTTGCGCACTGCCATCCCACGTTGAGCTCGAGGAGGCACGACTTATGGTGCTCAAACACTTCACGCTCATCAAGGGTTAGGTTCAGCAATGGAGTCGGTATCAATCACCATCGAAGCCACTCCAGTCATCAACGTCCGCTTCGGCACTCTGCGCTGCAGTCTCGTGAACGGCATCTAGTCTCGCTAGGTGCGGTCCGACGTCTCTCACAAACCCAGCGACGAAGAAACCCATCGTCCCGTCTTTCCCGTTCTTGTCACATCGAATGCAGGCTTCAGCGACTTCAGCGACATCCGAAGGCCTTAGTGGCTCTGCATCAATGCCAGGCTCGTTCGCGAGCGCTGTAAATGCAACGCCAACTGCGTTCTGATGACCGCGAAGATGCCATCTCTGCATGCCTTCAACCTGCTCATGGCGCTTCATGATGCGCCAGCCGCACTTTCGGGCTACGGCGGAGTATAACGCGCGAATGACAACGTGCTCATTCTCCTCGGCGTGGATGGAACAAGTGCTGTAAGTGATGCGCTGGGCTGTCGGAAAGCTCATCGCGTGCTCCAGGAGACGCAGTTGGAAGGCTGAGAGGTTGGCTAATCGAGACTTCAGCTTCTCGCCTTCTTCTATATTCGGTTGCTCTTCGCTCATGTCGACGGTGTGCGCTGTGTCCTCCTCCGACGGGATCGTCTTCGGATCATCGTCACGACCTCGTTTGCGTTTCTTGCTTCGTTTTCTCCCTACGTTTGTGTCGCCCTCTTCGGCGTCAACATTGGGCAGATGTATCGGGATGCCAACACCATCTCGACCTACAATTCCCGAGCCCGAGCAGCTTGGGTCCAAGAGGAGTGCTTTAACGTTCGCGAACTCTGGTGTTGTTGGGTCCATTTTCATGAAGTCTTGCCGCGCCTTCACACTGACCACCCGATCAGCCCCAGCCAGCAGAAGCATCTTTCGTAGTGTTTCTGAGCGAGTGGCATCCTTCTCGCATGCGATCACACGATTCTCTGACCCTCTGTTGCACGTCTCGCCTGGTAGCGTAGTCGAGAGTGCCGCCAAATGCGTCGTCTTGTTGCCGGGTGCCGCACAAGCATCGATTACGTCGCCATCTCCTGGCTGCGGGTCGAGTAGGTATGCCGGGAAACAAGAGGCTTTGTCCTGCAGTATAAGCTCGCCCGCTCGGTATGCTTTGCTAGTCGTAAGATCGATGCCGACGGAGATGGCAATAAGGTCCGGAATGTGCTCGTCGATGTGCAGGATCTTCGCATCTCGAGGGGGTGCTTCGAGCACATCGGACAGTCTAGAGACCTGTTCGTACTCTGCGAAAGTCGAAGCAAGCGCCTGAGCAAGGGTGGTTTTGAGAGTGTTGATCCGTATCCAGCGCGGACGTTTGGCCAAAACACTGTTCTCAGGAATTAAGCCAGAATCGCTGCCACTAGGTCCGGATGTGCGTCCGTTGATGCTGGCGCGGAGAGCATCGAGCGTAGCAAAGCCTCGTCTCAAGCGTGCCTTCGTAAGCTCAGCTGACAATCGTACTTTGTGCTTTGATACAGCGAGATTTAGGCCATGAGATGCTGGCAGTGCTATTCCTCGCTTGGAGAGGAAGAGGTCATGGACCAGAACGACGGCTAAAGTTGGCTTCAGCTGTTGAGAGGATCAGTCACACTATCCTGGGTAGCGACTATGGACCTTGCTCACCTGCTTCTCAACCTTGAGGACGCCACTCCGCTCCAGTACCTCGGACAAGACCTTGCTCCATTTCGCCGCCTCAGTAGCGAGGGCGAAGAGTGTCTTGCTGTCGGTCTTCCAGTCTTTGCGACCATATACAAGTGACTTGATGGAAACTCGCTCCCCTCGGACGTCATCTAAAATCTTCGCAGCTTCATGATACAGAGACATGTTGCATGTAGCCGATGCAGCAGCCTTGGCGGGCAGACTTATTCCGCGCTTTCGCTTTCGCGTCGCCAGAAAGGCCGCACGGATGCGACCAATGAGCGCCTATCGCGCCTAATGTACACACAATGGCCGGGAACAGATTGGGCCGGTTAAGAGCACAGCTGTGCAATGGCAACCGTGGATGAATGCATAGTGTTGCATTTTAGTCTACTTAGACAGTCTCTATATAATTGACCACCTTCAGTGCACAGGTGATTGTGGTACCGCACCAGTTCATCAGCTCATCCACCAACAAAATCCTTGACGCATCAACCACTGACGACAACTGCGATTTAGCAGCAGCTGTGGTTTAGTCGGATTGTAAAAGAGAACCAACATGGTACTACGAAGCATCAACACGGCCGGCGGCACGCTCGCCGTAGAAATCGAAGGGGAAGGACCGCTCGTAATCTGTTCGCCAGGGATGGGCGACACTCGAGATGCATATGCGCCATTCGCTAAACAGCTAGTTTCGCAAGGGTATTGCGTCGCCAGTATGGACATCCGAGGCCACGGCGACAGCTCGACTACGTTCACGCAATATGGAGATGCTGCACAAGCCGAAGACTTCCTCACCGTCGCGAAGGAGTTAAACAAGGGACCTGCAGTGTTAGCCGGATGCTCTTTCAGCGCTGGTGCTGCTACGATCGCCGCTGGGAAGTCACCGGAGTCGGTTGTTGGCATTATTCTGCTAGGACCGTTCCTGCGCAATCCCATGGGAGCGGTGGGCATGTGGTTCATGCCGCTTCTGTTTCGATGGCCTTGGGGCCCAACCATGTGGCAGATGTACGTACCTACACTCTGGCCGGGTCTCGGCGAACAAGCGAAGGAGCGGGCAGCTTCAAGCACCAAGTCGCTTACTCGTAGTGGTCGATGGTCAGCTTTCTACCAAACCGTATGCGGATGCAATCATGACGCGGTTACCCCATGGCTCGGCAAAGCGAAGTGTCCAGCGCTGGTTGTTATGGGCGACAAGGACCCGGACTTCTCGAAGCCGAAGGAAGAAGCAGAATGGGTGGCATCCAATTTCAGTGACGCCAAAGTTCTAATGCTGGAGGGTGTCGGACATGCGCCCATGTTGGAGCGACCAGAGGCTGTGAGCAAAGCTGCGTTGGATTTCCTTGGAAAGCTGCGTGATCAGGTTGCGTGGAAGAGCGCGACAACTTAAGCATTTGCCATCACCTCATGAATCGGCTTTCCAGCTATGTTTTCGAGGAATATGGCAGAAGGCCAAGGTATCGCGGTGCTCCTCCACTCGCGCCATGTAGATAACATCGCCGCTCAGGTCGCAAAAAATGTCAAGTCAGAGCGCTCTCGTTCGATGAAGGTCCTAATGGTAGGGGACTTGACGTGAGAGCGGTGGGAGTGCATCAAACCACAGAGGACAAGGTTCCTGTTCTACGACGCGGCGCGACCCGCCGATTCCGCCATTACCACGTCAACTGCTTCATTGACCATTTTCATCAGCACGCTTTCGACGCAATCGTAGGACTTCAACGACCCAGTGTCCGGCTCGTTCCGCGAAAAACGAGTGATCAGAGAGTCGTTGACGGGGAACTGGATGCCGTTCACTGTCCATAAGGTCGGCGGGTTACTGGCAACAAACGACGAAATGCTGGTGGAGACTGTACGCGTCAACCACGAAATCCCACGACTAACCACCATCCTTTGGTGAGTCAATGGCCGCGGGCTGTCAACGCCAGCTTGACGCGTGTCACTGCTTCGACGCCACTGTAAGTTTCGCGCAAAACAAGCGGTAGGTTCTATATATCGCTCTTCTCCAATGTGGTAAGTATCAGTTCGCCGCTGTTGTAATTGCGTTTGTCGCTGTTTGTTCGTCTGCGGACTGCAACACTCTCCGCATATTTCGGGCATGTCGTACTTCCAGGGGAGTCTAGGGGGTGCATCAAGGATGAGAGTCTACGGCGAGTCGCCCTCATACGATAAGCTACAGAACCGTCAGGTCTCGCGATGGAAACCGAAGACCTGGTCATGGAAGATATGGGCAGCTGCTGCCTTTTCTGTTCTCGCGGTTGTTGCCATTGTCGTCGGTGCCGTGCTTGGAACAGAAGATAGCGCGTATCCCAAATACAGCGCCCTTACATATACTCTCCAAGATACATACAGCGGTACGGACTTTTTTAACCAATTCGACTACTTTACCGGCTACGATCCGAGCTTGGGATTTGTGCACTACGTCCCATACGAGACGGCCACCTCTCCGCAATATAACCTGACGTATGCCTCCTCAAGCTCGGCTGTGCTGCGAGTGGACACAACAGACACAGACGCCAGCACTGGCCGCTACTCTGTGCGGATCACGTCGAAGAAGCAATACAACTCGGGGCTGTTCATCTTTGATGTTCTAAACTCGCCGTATGGCTGCAGCACGTGGCCAGCACTGTGGCTTACCGATCCCAACAACTGGCCTTCCCACGGTGAGTAACAACGATCATCAATCATGTCGCCAGGAAAATATAGCTGATGTTCGCTCAGGTGAGATTGACGTTATGGAAGCTGTCAATCAGGCCACTACCGGGAACCAAATGACTCTACACACGACCGACGACTGCAAGATGAATGTGAAGCGCAAAGAGACCGGCGAAGTCCAGACAAGTAATTGCTACAACGCCACAGACGAGAATGCCGGATGCGGCGTGCAAGGTGCTGCAGACACCTTTGGCGAAGCTTTCAATGCCAACGGAGGTGGCATATACGCCATGGAATGGCGCAATGCCGGCATCCGAATCTGGTTCTTCCCGCGCAGCAGTATCCCATCAGACATTCCGACCGATGTTAGCAATACGACTGCGCCAGATCCAAGCAGCTGGGACGAGCCGCTGGCTGACTTCCCAAGCACACATTGCGACATGTCGAGTCACTTCCAAAACCAGAGCATTATCGCGAACATCGATCTCTGCGGAGCCTGGGCCGGTGCAACCAGCGTGTATACGGCAGCGGATCAATGTCCGGGCACATGCAGTGAGTTCGTGACCAGTAACGCTACGGCGTTTAAGACGGCCTACTGGGAGTGGTCAAGCTGGAGGGTATATACAGCTTCTTAATATCAAGGTCAGACCGTTTGCGATCGGCCTGTTAGCTGGTGGAGCCACAATACTGTACTATTGCTGGAGTGCACCCATGGCACGCCATTCGTCCGTTTGTACACTCGCACGATCGTCTTCCATGCTTGCCGTATGCGATTTCCCTCAACTCCATGCTCTTCCGACCTTCGGCGGCAGATGATCTTGTCATATGCGCACTTTAGAACTCTGCAAGGGTGTCCCCTCGTAGCTTGCCGCGCATTTGGTATTTGCCCTACGATCATGCCACCGTCAGCCTTCTTCGAGCCGAGACGCGCGCACATGCCTCATGACACGGTTGCTGCCAACAAAGAGTAAGCCCTCACTCACATCTGTGGCATAGGCCATGTAGAGGAACAGTGACGGCACCGCAATCACGTAGGTGACGGTCAACCAGGCGGTACGCGGCGTCCATCGGAAGTACTCATGCCGCTTGACGTACATATCTGTGCATTGCGATCAGTTCTGGACTGACTGCTGCGCGAGCCGATTCCTACTTACTAGCGTACTTGACCAACGCCGGGTCCATGTGCACGCCTGCGCACTTGGTCAGCTCAACTAGGTCCGGAGAGGCCGCTAATGGTATGCTCACTGTCGGCATGGCCAGCCATCCTCCGGAATGTGGGCCTCATCTTGATGTGATTTCAACCTGCTCGCCAGGCCACGATCGTTCAGCTGAAGGGACAGTGGAGATGTCGTGGCAGATGCAAGCCGGAGGCGGGATCTGTATGGGTGCCTTAGGCATCAATGAGTCCAGAACGAAAGCAACCTCATCCCTTATTCTTCCTCTGCTCTCCACCCCTCACAATGCAAGCCCCGTACTGATGCTGCAACTTCAGAATACCTGCCTGATGTGCTACACATTCTCTGATCGACGCTACCACTGATATGTTGTCGACTCGGTACCAGCACCCATGTCGCGCTTTTTATCCCCGGCGCAGTGCTGGTGCGACTGCCGCTGGCTGTCCTGCCGACGCTCCATTCCACACCGAAGTCGTAGATGTGGGTCGGTGCCGACTACGGGATGGCAATGTTCGAGTACGACGTAGAACGGCCGCGCAAGTTACTACAGAGCGGGAGTCACGCTCTCTGCCTTACGTTCCGCCTGTGGACTATCTGCCTGAGCAAACTGTCCAAAGGTCTTTCCGGAGTTCCGACCACGTATTCCTTCACTCTGGGGGCCCGTTTCTCTGAAGCCAGCGCTGCCTACCCGGTATCAGTCAAGCCATTCTAGGACAAAGCGTGTGGCATCGTGCTTATGGGGATCCTTCTTCGCCCTTTGACGCATGCTAAAAGCCACAAGACAGTTCTGTGCAGGTATCTGGACGTCAGGTATGCTTTCTTGCTGATAAGGTAAGCTCTTCACCCAAGCTACGATGGAGAAAGGGGCCCCTGATGCAGAAATGGCACGGCAAGTTGCGTGCAAAAGCGTAGGGAATGACAAGCCAGTGGTTGTTTTGTTTGATAGATGTTCATCGTGCGCTTTGCGCTGCACTCTATTGTCTCCTCAGTGCGAGCTGTCCCTTTCGCTCTTCATGCTTTCCCATGTAGGACTGCTTCGGCCCATATCACGCTGCTCGGCTTCAACATTGACGTCGCGTTCGCGCAGCGTGGGATGCGATCGGTAACGCGACAAAGAAAGCACTCTATACGGTATGTCTTAGCTGCTGGATATGGTGTCCAGCCGCTCCTGGTGGGCTTTCCACCAGCTGGTGACCTTTCGTACGACCGGTGGGCATCATTCACTTCACCAGACAAAGCTAGATTCGACTCGGGCCGACACCGAGTATACCGCATCCACGGCTCCGGGATCATCTGCAAGCAGGAAGTCGCTAACACTCGCCTCGCAGCATACGAGGCCCCGCCTGCTTCTGCGTCTACTTCACAGCCGTAGCCCGGCGCCTGCAGGCCCCAAGCAAGACGCATCCGCCCTGCTTTGCCGCGTTGCCGTAGCCTGCTTTTAACCATGGCTAACTCGGGCGACGAGTACCAGTCAAGTCACGGCGGCGCAGAACTCCCAGAGTCCGACGCGACCTATGTACTAACAGGCTGGGCTGTACCGTCAAGAGAAGGCAGTGCTGCTCCGTCACCCTACCAGGAGCTTCTAGCGCAGATGCGCGTCACCCCTGCCTCGCACTTGATTCGCACAAGAGCTTTCCAGCAGTGGTGGGCTGACAACCAACCGGAGCGTGACCCGGTCGCTACAGAGCAAATTGCGGATGCAGTTCGTCTGGCGGATGGCTTTCCAATGCCAGGCGAGGTACCGGCAGGTATGGGTCGCTGGGAATGGCTCGAAGAGGCCGACAGCTGGCGCGCCCGAGCGACTGGATACGTGACCCACGAAGCAGTAGAGCAAGCTCGCGCTGCCGGCCGCTTCACCGATGGCTACGATCTGAAGGCGGGACCAATCGCTGTGTGGTACCCGGACTCGCGATACTTTAACCCGAGGAACAAGTCGATAAATATAACACCAGGCCGGTTCCAGTTCCACACCACGGCAGACCATGCGCTTGCACGGATCAATTTGGGAGGTCAAGAGGGTTTCGGCTTTGAGAACAATCCAGACCCTTCAGCGGAAGAAGTCTGGCGTCTGCAGCGGGAATACGATCAGCGCTTCGACCCTGAAGAGGGCGACCTGAGTCCAGTTGGAAACATCAACATCGTCTTCGCTCCATATATTGTCGATGTTGATCACTTCCTCGGCGTCATCGAGGAATTCCTTTCCGGGGAAGAATCGGACGACAGCGATGATGAAGTCGATGGCATAAGGACAGGCACCGCTGCCGGCCAACGTGATGCCGTCTCCGGTCTTCTTCATGATCCGCTAAAACGCGGTGAGAACGACCAGACTGGTGTTTTTGGCCGGGCACAGTATCAGACTCGCCTGCTACCAGACAAGACGCCGAATGCTAAGTCCTACACCGTCGACCGCTCTGGGGCTCACCACGGCGAGCGTGAGGATTGGAAGACTTGGGCTTGCGACAAGCGAGGCAAGTGGGTCCAGTACAAATCCAAAGAGCTTCTCGACTGGAATGATAAGGCTTCCGTAAATAAGCTCAACAAGTGGCGGGAGCAGATCTACTCTCGCCACGGATGGAGCAACAAGCGCGATATCCATCGTGTCGTTTACACCAGAAGTGAGAAGGAGTGGTTGTTCGACTTCGTTAAGAGGGCGGAAGGCAAAGAGATTCGGCAGAACATCACCAAGTTGACGAAGATGTTCAACGAGAAGTTCGCTGCATCACAACAGAAGCGCGATCCGTCCGGGATCGCTACGTGTCTTCACCGTCTTCGGCAACAGTACGCTCAGTACAGTGGTGAGATGAGACCGGAGCGTGAAACTGGCAATGGCAAGGCGACAAGACAGAGGTCTGCGAAGACTGCCAGTGCGAAAACCAGCCAGAAGAGGAAGGCTGGAAGGAAGGCGAGGCGTGGCAAGGCAAAGAAGCCAAGGGTGGATCAAGAGAGTGGGGAGGAGATTGTCTCGGAAGTGGAGGAAGGTGATGCAGAGGAGTAGACGGCAGGTAACGTGCTGCCTGCTCAACCTTGTCGAAACCATGGCCGCTATGTCTCCGCCATTGCCAAGTTGGCAGCATAGGGATTAACGAGCACGCTGGGTAATGGCGACTTGCCCGTCACTCAATAGTTCTGTTTGAGTATTGGTCTTGCAGTGACCGGCATGGTCAGCGTCGTATTACCGCCGTAGCAGCAGTTGTTCAAAGAATACATCTACAAACGTGCTCTGACTCCGGTCACTTCCTCGGCAATCTGCCTTGCGATGCCACGACTGATACCCATGCAAGTGACCATTGGGTTTACACCGCTCGCAGAAGGAAAGACACTAGCGTCGCAGATGTATAAGCCGGTCGTACCCCAGACCCTTCCCTTCGGATCCACAACACTCGTCGACGCCGAAGTACCCATCCGGCAACTTCCCATTTGGTGGGCCGACGCCATCAGCGTATCAGACAGACCGGCCTTGCGGACCCTCTGAAGCCATGCGCCAAACTCAACGTCGTTGACAGAAGGCGTGTCGTTACTTGTAACGTGCACTTTACTCTCCGGATCAGGTGTTGGGCGGACAAAGCTATCAACGCTTGGTATGGCCGTGAAGATCTCCCTTGCACCCTGGACGTACAGTAACTCGGCGAGCCGTACGACGCCCTCGAGTATATGAGTTCTGTCGTACTGGCTGGTGACATATTGCAGTCTGATACGGCCGTCTTTCGGGTCAGGATACACTCTGCCACCGTAGCGGTCTCGCGCAAGGCTGATGTATCCCGTCATCCGCTTCATCTTGGCTGCAAATTCTTTGAATTGCAGTCCGCTTCGCCACGGAAACAAGGGGAGGAAGAGACTCGGGAGCATCGTCGTGGATTCCAGCTTAGCGCCGTAACCTTGGTGGTCAAGGTTCTCGAACTCGGTGACCACACTGGTCAGTATTCCGCCCTCCCATGGCCGAACGTCCTGGTCCCAAACAGCACCGACGAACGACACGGGGTGCAGGTGCAGGTGACGGCCAATGTGAGGATTGGTCAAGCCGCTGCGCCTGAGCAAGACTGGTGTCGCGAGCGTTCCGGCTGCGATTATGACTTTGCTGGCTTTTATGATCACTTCACATGGGTCGTTCGCGGCCCCGGGAGCGCCGCTTTGGTTGTCCCGTGGAGTCCATACGCCTTCCACTCCAGTAACGACGCGCTCGCTGGCATCGGAAGATTCCTCAAAAACAACATTCCGAACCTTGAAACCCTCAATGAAGACTGCGCCGGCTCTGGCAGCATCAGGCAGGAAGGTCTCTGTAGGCCCCTTCTTCCCGCAGCTTCCGCAGCCAAGCGTGCAGTAACCGCAATAGTGGGCTTCACCAGCCGTGTTCTGCGGTACAGGCTTGGCTGCCCAGCCTAGCCTTCTTGCGCCCTCAAGAAGAACGCGGTTGGCCTTGTTGTGCTCTATGGCAGAAGTGCCGACTCCCATGCGCTCGCAGATAGCATCCAGATCTGCCTGGAAAGCGGCACTGGTGAAGTGGGTTAATCCAAACTTCTCCGACCACTCACGGCGTACAAAGCCTTGAGTCTGTATGGAGGCACTCCAGTTGACGGTACCCCCTCCGCCCCAGGTACTTCCAGCAAGGACCGCTACCCCGTTATCATCGGATTGCATTGCACCGCCATTGAGGAACAGCTCGTTGAAGCCGTCAAGCTCAGATCTAGGAAGGTGCTTTGGCGACCAGTAACTACCTTTGTCCACTACGATCACTTTCAATCCAGCTTCGGCAAGAGTCTTCGCCGCGACTGCGCCTCCGCAGCCACTACCGACGATGACAACATCTGTCTGCAAGACCACAGGGTTCGACTTCGAGGCTGACGGTATCTGCAAGAAGTTGAAAGAGTAAAACGTTTCCGGACCTTTGGGATGAGCCGGTATCCGAGGAAAGCTCAGAGTGCGACCCAGTGTAGGCGACGTTCGGATCCAGTAAAGCCGAGAAAGACTGGTCAAGGAGACATGTAGCTGTCGCAGAACGGGAACGAGCGAAGTTGACCAGCGCTGAATAATCCGCTCTCGAGTTGAAACAGGCAGGCAGTCAAGCGGCGAAGAGTACCCCGTGAGCAGTAAAGCACCAGCACGAGTGCTGGGACACGAATCAGTTTGGTTTCTTCGATGAGAATGAGGTGTGACTGTAATGGAACAGAGGAAAAGCGCTTTCCAACAACATAGAGTGGTTGATCCTGTGGGAGTTGGTCTCACAGCTACTCACTTCAAAGCCGTCAAGACTGTCGTCAGCTTGTTGTATGCATCGTCGTGACAGTACTGAGTGAGCAGTCTATTAATGCTCTCTCTGAAGTCTTGCTGCGCCGTCGCCTTCTCCCCGAGATAGCTGGCAATGAGCTCCTGAGCGTCTTCGCTATCCACCCCCTGTTGCAGACGTCTGCATGCTGCTTCGTGGATCTCTCGGCTCAGCGGATGCTGAAGGAGCCTGTTGCTTGCCTGCAGGCTGAATGATGGTACTACGGTATCTGCTATAGCCGAGAATATATCCCATTGTTCAGCTGTGAGAGCCGGACGTACAGACAGGGGTGCCATCGTGTCTGGAGCTGAGTGGCTCGCCTTTGATTGTTGTCCACTGTTCTCGTCAACATTTGCAGGGGTTATATCAGGCCTTGCTGGCGATTGCTGAGGTTGGCTCGCGGCTTCAGACGATGGCAATAAGCAATGAGGTCGTTGATCATTATCACGTGTCCTCCAGCAAAAACATTATACATATGCGGCTGCTGTAGTGATTGGGAAGTGATTGCGTGCGGCATGCCAACGAAACAACAGTCTTGCGGCGAATATCCATCAGCGCGACGTCGCCACCTCGGAACCCTGGATCATGAGTGCTCAGCGGTTTCACTACGAGCCTACAACCCCCTTCGCCGATGTCTGAGCAAACGCTTTCAACACACTGGGCAGAACTGCAGTACCAGGGTTTCGATAGCGGCGCATGTGTTATGCTCAGTCTTCGATCATGGGTCTCATCTGGCAAGTTATTGAACCATGGGCGGCTCTTGGCGCAGTGGAACTAGTCATGCAACAACCAGATCGCCTCTCATTGGTGGCGATTGAGGTCGGCAAGGTTTGGGCAGCATAGCCGGTAGCAGCTGGCACATGTCAAATATCGCCCGTGGAAAATGTTGCACATTCGCCCTTCAGCCTCTCTGGCACCATAAGACGAGAACAGGGAGAGTCGATATGCGATTACGATAGTCAGTGAGAGCACGCGACAGTAACCATCATAGCGACAAGACTGTCGTGTGCTGCCTGGGCCTCGTCGTCAGACACCAACGCCTTTATTAACCATACTAAAGCCGGTGCAAGGCGCAAGGTGACGGTTGTTAGCGACGGCGGTGGCCAATCATGGCGACTCTGCTTATCTTTGCGGCACTGCTAGCTTCATGCACAGAATTGCTTAGCCGGCAGACGCTTCGTGGATCGCCATCCAAAAAACAATTGCTGTTTCGAGCTATCGACGATGCGAGGCGTGCAAGTTGTTGGAGAGCTCACAATTGGCTGCGCAGAGTAGTAGAACAGTCACTGCGGTTCCTGTCGCATGCGCAGCCGTACTAGGTTGACGAAGCGGACATCACTGCATCAAAGGGCGAGATGACAGCGCGTGAGGGCCTGCCGCAGTCGTCCTAGTGTGTCTGGTCCGAGCGTCAACGGCTCTCACGGTGGGCTCGTGAGGGTGGGTCCTGTCTTCGCAAGTTGAACCCCAAGGTTCAGCGACAGACTGCCCATCGGCAGGGGGGGCGCCAGCCATATTACCTCCGGCGCCCTCCTGCAATGGTATCCGGTGCTTTTGCTATGTATGCGGCTGCTGCATGTCCATTCCTTTGATAGCAAACTGCCGAGTGATAGGCGCGAGAAGAGCAGGCTACCCGCAGCCGTTATCTATCACACCTGCGCGCATTGAGAGGTAGTCCAATTGGGAGTCTTCCACCAACTCCGCATCTACCACCGACTCAGTCGCCTTGCTGCTGCCCTGTTGGCGTAACCGGGATTGTCCAGACCGCCTCGTTCATCCTGAAACCCTGCTGTGACCACAGGCGGGCGACGGCCCATAAGTGTTTACTCGCCGCGTGATCCAACAGCGATACCTGCGGCCGGTTTGAGACGAAGACTGCGCGTTATTCGGAAGCGATAGAGATAGACTGGCAGATGAACTGAATCGGGCTCCCATTGATACTCGCGGTGTTCGTCTGCAATGGCCACGATGACCCACCAACCCACCGTCAACAGCAAGTACTTTCTCAATAACCGAACTGAGCCATCACCACCTGAAGCGTATCTATATGGACAGGGGGCATACGCAAGTCCTATGTCTTCACCACCATCCGCAAGCATCTCACCAACAAACATCCACTCACCGTACGTCAATGTGCGACAACTCCGCCAACCTCGCCAACCGATGTACATTCCTGCCGCATTACGCCCGACCGATCCTCCGTCGAGGCCCACGGATGTACCGATAGGGCCTCGCGCACTATTGACGCCGCCTACAAGCAAGGATAGTAGCTTCGACAGCGCGAAGTCGAAGGCAGGAGTTTCGACTCGGGAGGTTGCCCGTATCATTGTGGACAGTCCAGTCGATGTTGGCGATGTGGATCTGCTCCGGCAGGGTCTGAGTCGGGCTGCTAGCGAAGGTCTCGACGACGAACCAGGCGAAGTTACCGGCCCGCCGACGACCGCGCATTGGAAGCCTGACGTATCAGCGAACGACTGCGCAGTCTGCCATCAGACGTTCACGTGGTACTTCAGACGCCACCATTGCCGGCGGTGTGGTGACATTGTCTGCGACACTCACATCGCTAAGAAGGTGCCGCTCGACCAGAATGCTCGATATCATCCAGACGGCACCGAGAGCAAGGCTTGTGATCCGTGTTGGCAGGAGTGGTGCGTTGTCAAGCGGATCAGGCACTCTCGCAACAGCAGCATGGCCAATTCGATAAGCAGCTCGCAGGGTACAGCCCTGCCGGCACTAGAAATCCCAAAGTCGGCTCGCTCCCAGGATGACGTCCGGGTTGGCAGCATGGCGCGGTCCGAAGGAATGGTCTGGAGCACATTCTAGGCCGCTTTGAGCCTTCACGAAGCATTGCACATACGAGACCCGAGTCCTCTTACATTACGCTGGACCGGACATTGAGACGTCGAGATGACAAGGGGGTTACGGCCGTTTCCTGGAGTTGGGCTATGTGCCGCGTTCAAGCGCTTCGGTTCTTTGGCAAACTCTTCTGCATTTTAGCGTTGGAGCGACCTGCTGGGATACCCTATAGATCGCGTTAGCGAATTTGCTATAGAGTCACGGTGTTGGTTATGTGGCGATGGGGATGCTGGACCCGTGTATAGTATAGATGAATACATGTCCCAACGGTCACATTTAATTTAAGAATTACCGACGAATCTTGGACTCATGTAGAGAACGAGTGGCCGACGACCGTCACTATGCGCAGCGTCACCAGAAAAGCAGTATAGATATCAGCTGAAGAAAAGGTGTGACGACCATGGTCTCCTGAATGTGAAGCAGGAACTTGGGTGCGGCAGTGGATATATGTGGTATGGCAATGGGTGCCATTGCATCAAAATCGCCATCAAGGCGTGCTTGCCTTGGCCTCAATGGCATCAAAAAAAGGATGCCTAAGGCTCGTTTAAAGACAAGAGCGCAAGCGCCCGTGCTCGACCCTTGCTCTACCCTACGACCAATCACCGCTAGGTATACACGACCTCAACTCTACGTTAAGCGCTCGTACCCGTTTTCTACCGTTTCATCCTACGATGGCATTGTCCAATGCCCATGAAGGGCCAGCCGCCAATAGCCTGTTTACCATCTTCGCACAAGCTGACTCCGGCATGGCGGCCTCCAGATAGGCTCGATGTCTTCGCCATGTCTGGCGTTCCAAGCGCTCGAGGCTGACATGTGCTGCCGAAAGAGGTACCTCGTATACAATGTTTGCGGAAGGATTGAATGAACGGATGTGATCCGCATGCTGGTACAGCGGCAATGCATAGAGCACAGTCATTCCACGACACAACCTCTACGAGGTCACGGTAGGTATACAAGCTCCTGGTCAACCCTAACACCATATTGCTTTGCGGCCTTCAGCTCTTTCACTCTAAAAGACTCAGCCTCCCGTACTCTGTTACATTCATTTGCAGCGTTTTCAATGATGGCATCCAACATACGTGTGCCGACATTGGCGTTTGCTGGCTTGTCCATCTGTCTCAACGCAGCAATCATCGGCTGCGCAGGCCGGACACTCAACATCTTTCACCTACAGCAGAAGAGCAACGACTGGCTCTTGCCCATTTGGCCTGACCACTTCGACCTGCGAGAAGTTAACACTTTGATCGGAGCATCAGCAGCGGTGCTAGTCCTCAATGCTGTGATAGCAATGGCGGTGGTGGTGCAGAGAGTTAGTACCGATATCACCCGCCCCTGGGTGCACCCACTAAAAGTACACAGCTGCCGGCGAATCTGATCGTACTCCTCTGCTCGACCTTGGGCACAGCTTGCTCGCTGGTGGCCATCATCTTCCCAACAATCTTGCGCTACCACGCTCCAGGGCGAGACACTTTGCAAACGTGGGCGTGCCGCTGGAATGGGTCGAATGGCTCGCCCGCAATGTTCAGCAGTATATGCTCCGAAACAGTAAGCTTGTCTGCCTCATCTAGCAGTCACCCTTGCTAAGAACCATAGCGCTTTGCCTTCTACACCACGATCCCTGTTTTCGTAATCCAGCTTCTACTTCTCAGCATGGGTCTGTATGTGCTCGTAACTGGCGGGCGAGGCCAGATCTCCAAGGCCATGATCGATGGCGAGAAGGATCAAAGCCTGCATGAGTTGCGACAGGTCAGAGGCCACTCGTTCGAGACGAAGAGCGAAAGTCCACAGAGTCAGCATGTGGCGCAGATGGGCGACAAGCAGGTTCTGTAGGTGCGAAGCTCCGATCATCATAACATCATAAGCGGTAGTAAGGAGCCGGGTCGACATCCGCACGTGCCCGTGTACGTTCATTGTATGACTAGCTACCCAGTCGAGCACCGTAGCCTTACGCTGAAATATGGTAGCTTTCCGATTCCGGTCTTGTCGCGCGGCCTCATGTTCGATCAGCCAGAATTCACTAAGACATAGAAGATGGTGATGTTAGCATTGTGCCTTCCAGGCGCGGTTGGCACGAGATTTGGAACAACGTGCCTGTTCATGTCACGTCTTTCAGCATGCCAAACGATACAAGTTGATAAGAACCGAGGCACCTGTGTCGAGCGCCTTCTCGCCTTGGGCTCGAGGTCAAAACACAGGTACCGCACATGCTAATCTGTCATGTACAGCTTGGGATCGGAAACTTCTGCGCCAGTGTTCGAGCTGGTTGAGCCTTGCCAGATTAAAGCTACCTACCACACGACGCCAGCGCATGCCCCTTAGTCTTGTCCTGCTGGAAGCAAGCCCAATTGCTCAAAGGGTATCTAATCCAAGCAGCGAGCCTACAGAGCAGCGAACAAGCAGCTCCCACGCCTTCGTGTCTTTTATGCAAGGACGCTCAAGCTCTCCGGAAAGCATTGATAAAGCTCTTCCGCATACTCATCCTCGGCTCCTTAATGCTCTTCTTATCATCCGGCATCGGCGGCGGCGCGGGCATCTTCGGCACCGCCGTCGTACCAGTACTCCGCCGCTTCGCCACATTCGCCGGCGTGTCCCGATCCTTGTTGTTCTCCGCCTGTCGGTTCTTCTCTGAAGCACGAGCATCCAGCTTCGGGTCGATTCGCTGACTCATTCGACTGTCGGTGTTGCGTCCGGTATTGTTTCCTGAGATCGACACGCCATCGAGATACGTGTCTTTGGTCTTGTTCGGGGTTGGCAGTGGCGCGTGTGCGCTGCTATTTGTGTTGTGACGTGACTTGGCCGTGTCAGGTCGGGTTGAGGTGGGAACGTTGCCACTTGTCGTCCTCGACGGTGGCGCTCGTTTAGACTGCACGCTCTGCGACGACGGTCGCTGTACCAAGATTGGCTTTGGATCATGCCTGCTATGATCGCGTGGCGTCTGCGCTGCAATGGTTTTCGGCCGCTCGTCTCGGCCCGGTCGGGAGCTGGTGAGATCCTCACTTGAGACTCCGTTCAATCGCAGCCCGTTTTCGGCGGAGAACGTGCTCTGTGCTGTTGCGGGTCTGTCTGGCTGTTCAGTCGCCGGGAGCTCGAAGTATCCGGACAACGTTGCTCCCAGTGGTGGTGTGGCGGAGTGGCTTCTCCGCCGTCCTTCCCTCTCCGCCGGCGTTGGAGCACCGTTCGACGTCGGCGCACCGATTGGCGCCTTCACATTCGTGTCCAACTTGGACATGCTCTTCTTGCTGAAAGGCGTGCTCTTTCTTGTGCCAATCGATGGTGTACGCCTCGCCGCGCCAGGCCCACTGTTTGCCTGGTGTTTCTCCAGCTTCTCAATCTGGCCTTGCATGGTTGTTCCGTTCGTCGCATAATTGCACTCCTCGACGGGTTGGAACTTGATGATACCTCGGTCTGCCGGCACGCTGAGAATGTCGGCCATGAATGACTGAATGAGGCCCGCATTGCGCTTGTTGTGGGTTGGGCCCATCTGCGATGGCAGAGCTGTTATTGTAAGTATGTAACATGGGTCGAAGGTGCCTCCGAGCGCGAGGCAGGCGCTGTGGTCGACCTTAATCATGATGCTTGAATCTGAGCGAGTGTAGCGCTGGGCAAGGTGGTAAGACAAGTCCGTCACCAACGTGAATTCGTCCTTGATCTGTTCAAGCCGACCAGTCAGCCACACTTCCACACATACTATACAGCAATCCATTGCGTACAATGACATTCGTCCTCAACTCTGCAATCACCGGACTGTCCCGTTGCACCCGCTCTCGGATCGATCCAACCTCGCCGTCCTTGTATCGGAACTGATCTTCATAGTATTGTGTTCGATGTTTGGTATTGTTGTACTGGGCACCTATGCTGCCGCGGTCTCCAGCTTGCCTGCCGCCGAGCATCTCCTCGATATTGCCATTCGCGAATGTCTCTGCAGCGGAGCCTCGCTTCCAATTCTGCATTTGCATGTCGCCGCGACTATCACGCTTCGTCACTGCCGTGCCGACAGGGGAGACTGCGATGGTAGTCATGATGGTGTCCAAGGGCATCACTCGCAAGCGCGAGAAAGGCAGTCGCCGACTGATATACACTCGACTCTGCGGTTCAGAATGAGACAATGGAGCGGGTGACACAGTCAACGGTAGCCTGCAGGTGCCGTTGGTATCCGACCCGAGCTAATTAAACGTGCAGTAATACAGGTGTCGTGGAGAACCCGGAGCAGCACTCAAAGATAAACGCTGTACCTGTATCCACAAAGCCTTAACATATGCTGTCGACAGGGTGTAAGTTTCCAACGATGCAATCTGAGCCCAGCAGCTGCGTGCGAAGGCGGGTTCACCCCTCCCAATTCCCTCGGAGGTTAGATTTCGCCAACGGTAGGAACGTGTGAAGCAGTCGTGGTGCGCCGCGGTGGGATACGCCGGCCAGAGGCAGAGAGGACACTAAGGCAGAAGGCAGTGTGAAAGCAGACGGCCGGCATCTAAGAACGGTCGGAGGATTTCCAAACAGAGTGTGATGCGTTGATGGGGGTTGATAGTTAGTTACTAGCACGAATGCAGAGCGTGCGTTAGAACACAGATACGGGTGAATAACTGGGATCGAAAAGCCTCATGCAGGCCTGCCGATCGTCTCACGTCCCGCACGCAAGCAGTAGTACGGACAAGTACTGTACTGTACATGAACTGGAGGCTCGCCGGGTGGCCGCGCGCATGCCAATCTCCACTCGGATTATAGACGCAGAAAGTCTCGAATACGCCACCGTTGGCCAACGCGAAGGTTGGTTGACTATCAGACCCGCAGCGCCGTACCACGTGAAGTCTGCACCAGTATTGACGGCGCCGTTCCGCTTTGGATCGTGGTTCCACTGCCCTATTCGGACTTTCTCCGTGGCGGAACCTAGGACGAGAGCATAAAGCTCTCTGTCAGGCCAACTGTGAAACTCTCTCATACACTGGCAGTTTGGTGCGGAGTTCGAGGGTGGAGGTAGGATGAATAAGTTGGTCATCGAAACTCTATCTCCATCTGTGCATTGGCGGGTCAAGGCAGAATAATCTGGATCGAACGGAGCCTGCCAGATGCACGCTAGCAGCGCCTCAGCTGAAGTGCAAATGTCCGACTCGTCCGAAGTTCTTCTAGCGGTCCTATTTTCAGAGCAGTGCAGCGCGCGATGCGACCGAGCTCTCATTAATCGTTGTCCCTCCCACTGCGCACCCAACAATTGCAATCCAGATCCGTATAAACTTTCGCAGCGGGCGGCTTCTGATGTGACATGCTTTCAATGACGGAGTCACCTGCCTTAATGTCGGTATTCAAAACCGTCTAGTGCTCAGACACAGATCTCGCGTGAAGCTAGTGCAAGGTGTACAGATGCCGAAACTGTAGGCGAATCTACGAGTGGAGTCGCAGACGAGGTGCGACTTCTGCTGCATTGAGAGTATGCATTGTCACACACGGCGAAGTCCGCGCACTCTCGCTTCTGGACGTCTATCTGGCCGCCACCAACTGCCGTAAACTCTACCAACACTTACAGTAAAGTATTCCATTGTCTACACGACGGGAAGATACTACGGAGCGCATGACCGCCTACAGTAATGAGGATGTGTAAAGGCTGCTACCGGGCTTTCGGACAACAGCACCGGCGCTGTCATCTATGCCTTCTGCCGCCGCTACTTCACATCACCGACAAGTAGGCTTCCTCGATGCTGACGCCTGGATATAATTCATAATGAAGAAGCATGTGTTTAACATTGGCGACCGTAGCAACGCACTTCAGCTCACGATTAATCCAGCTTTCAGATAAGTTCCCGGCTACCATTAAGCCCAGCTGGGAGGTATGGCATAGTATGCTTTGAACATGTCTCGTTTTCGAGCAACATGCTGTCGTTCCAGGTGTAGTTGAAATCTCATCTACTCAAACAACCTCCAGTGGAAATGGGAAGGTACATGTAACTGAGTACGACTTCCGATGACCGAGAGGTGACGTAGCATGACGCCTTTGATCCATTCAATGGTCGAGCTGTGATGGTACATATACGTTTGGGTACGTAGTCAACAGAGTCCACTTAGAACACTCCAACACCACTTGATAAAAAGTCACTATCCAACCTAACAACACCGCAATCATGTCCGGAGATGGAGATTCCGCAGCGCGCAACATGGACAAGGGAGCTTCCGCGTACGCCACTCTTGGGACATTAGGAACAACAGCAGCAGTGTACTGACGAACGCAGGGCCTTGAAACACACAGACATCGGCGACGCCATCCACGAGGACGCGAAGAAGGACCTAGGCGGCGTACGCTAGCTCGAACCCTTTCACGCGAGCCAACTTGGCCAGGCTAAACATATCACAGGCACCGGCAGGCGAGAAGACGCAAGGTGTCGCAGGCTCGATGTTTGATACCTCGGGCAGCATCGGCAAGCAGTTCACCAGTACGTACCAGTAGTACCAACAAAGCAGGCCGGATCGCAGCTGACATCGTGGTGTACAGCCCAGGGAGCCATCGGCGGCACAGCCCAGAAGCTCGGCGGACCTTTCGATGCAAGCCAAGGGAGCATCGGCAAGCAGTTTACACCGCAAGGGAGCATTGGTGGCGCGGTGAAGGACATGCTCGGCTCGAGCGAGAAGGGTACTATGCAGGATAAGTAGCCCGCTGGAGGGCCAGATGAATGCGGGTATCAGAACGGCCTGCTGTTGGTAGTCGAGCACAAACAATGTTCCTACCGCTTGTAATGCTCTTTGGCCCAGACCTTCCTCTGTGTACTTTTGCTGTCAAACACGTTAAGTGATGGCATGAGCGAAGGTAGTGTCTCGCCAGCTTTCCCACATTCGCTCAAGGCTGTCGTAGGGTCGTAAATGTACCGGTATATTAAGTCAAGGTGACTCTATGACGATGAATTGGGATTCGTTGTGGAAATATTCCGCCAGTATAGTCGCGTCTCTGCCATGCCGACAGCTTTGAAGATATCGACTGTCTGGAAGCGATCTGAGACTGGTCAGCAAAGTATACAGCCGCTAGCGCAGATCGTGACAGACCAATGAGAAAGCGTAAACGGACCCTGACTGCTTGTCGATATGTGTCTTCCGCGTGAATTCAAAGGTATGTGTAGGAAGACCACTTAAGTGCTGGCGTCGACCTTACCACCGAGCTAGTCGATCCGATTATTGCGACCAGCCGATCTCAAATATACCGCATGGACCCAAATATCCTGTAAACCGTTCCACCGATCATTTCTACGCGACAAACCCACCGTGGGATACCCAACATGTCTTCGGAATACAACTACGACACCGATGCGCAGTTTTTCCCCTTTTTCGTCCTGACAATCACCTCTCTCGTCACGATCCCGCTCACATACACCCTGCTCCGAGCACCTTCCGATACTCCTACAGCCAACAGCAAAGCCGCCCATATCCCATCGAGCTATCAGCCCGAGCATGCTGACATTATCGATGCCCAACGGTCGAAGCAGAAGCGCAAGGAGCTGCGTCTCAAGCGCATGCTCACGGCGGCGACAGGATGGCTGGTCATGGCGTACATGATCTACCTCATGTACGTGACCGCACGCTCTCAGCCGAAGATCTGGAATCCGTACGACATCCTGGACGTCTCCTTGAGTGCAAGCGAGAAGCAGATCAACAGCCGTTACCGCAGGCTATCGGTTACCATGCACCCGGACAAGCGTCAGCCTAACCCAGCGCTCAACGAGACCATGGAGACAGTCAACGATCAGTGGGTGGAGATCGTGAAGGCGTACAAAGCGCTGACGGACGAGGATGTCCGCAACAACTACATCCAATATGGCAACCCGGACGGGAAGCAGAGCACCAGCTTCGGCATTGCGCTGCCGCAGTTGCTCGTAGCGGAGGGCAGTGGAAAGTACGTGCTGGTGTTCTACGGGGCACTGCTGGGCATCGCGCTGCCGTGGCTGGTTGGTAAATGGTGGTATGGCATGCAGAAGATGACGCGGGAGAGAGTGCTGATGACGACTGCCGGCAACATGTTTAAGGAGTGGAAGGAGCGCATGGATCCTGGTGATGTCGTCTTCGCGATCAGCAGTGCTACGGAATTCACGGAGATACTGCAAGGCGCGCGTGCCGACTCGGGCTTAGGAACGCTTGAGAATCAACTGCAAGCCTCCGATAGTGCAGAGATGAGTATATTGCCAAAGGACAAGAAGAAGCTCGAGGAACTGGACGACGCCGCCCGGAGAAAGACGCTTGCCTTACTTTGGGCCTACCTTTCGCGACTGGACCTGAACGACAAAGCGCTGGAGGCGGAGAAGTACGAACTTGCACCTACGGCCGTGCAGATGAACGACGCCTTTGTGTCGATGTGTCTCGCCTATGGTCTAACAGCACCAGTTTTGTCTGCTTACCACCTCACACAAAGTCTTGTGCAGGCCATCCCACCCATGCACAACCGCCTACCGCTCATGCAGCTTCCACACTTCACGCTTAGTATTATCCAAGAAATCGAGCACAAGACCGCCGTAAGCGGGAAGAAGGAACACCTCAGCATTCAGAACTTCATGGCTCTGCCGCCGGAGCAGCGCCAAGCGGTTGCCACAGCTGCAGGCCTGACGCCTGACCGTCTCGTTGTCGCCGAGGGCGTGGCGCGACAGTTACCGCTCATGAAGATCGAAAAGGCCTTCTTCAAGGTGCAGGGCGAGAAGTACATCATCCCGTCTTCGCTCGTCCAGTTCGTCATCAAAGCCCGCTTCATCCCACCCGGCACACCCGCATCAAGCATCCCACCCATCGAGGACAAAGACCTCGTCGACGTCGACCCGGCAGAAGGCGACCTTGCAGCGCAGAAGCAGGAACCAGAGTCGCATCCCGTACCGCTCGCATACGCACCCTACTACCCTCGCGACCGCTCGCCCCGGTGGCACGTCTTCCTTGCGGATAATCGACAGGGCAAGATCGCCGTGCCGCCTTTCACTTTCATCCAATTTGACAAGAAGGCGTTTGAGGATGATGGGAAAGGTGGCGTGAAGCCGACCTTTGCGGTGGTCACGCTGAAGATGCAGTTCCAGGCGCCGCCGCAGGCGGGCGAGTTCAAGTTTCAGATGCACGTTATCTGTGATAGTTACGTCGGGTTTGATACTAAGCAGGAGGTCATTATGAACATTGAAGATGCATCGAAGGCGCAGACGGTGGATGACGATGACGATATTAGTGAGCCTGAAGAAGGTAGGTTTCGTCTTGATATGGCGCGACTGGACTCCTCGTTGCATATGCTAATTGATCGGACAGACTCGATCGCTGGGCAGATGGCTACGCTGCGCGGACAGCCCACCGCAGACCCGAACAAGCCTCGTAGGCCACGAGCGGAGAAAAGGGCGCAGGGCGATGAGGAGAGTGATTACGAAAGTGGCACGGACGAAGATGAGGATGAGGAGAGCGAGACGGATACAGATACCGACTCGGACGACGAGTAGAAGGCCGGACTTGGCATGGCATCGCATCGCGTGCCGTGCGTTGTGGCGTGTCACATTTGCTGCAGCCATCCCCAAACGTACGCATGCACCTCGCTTTGTACTGTATTCGCTCACCGATCTCTTGTTGTAGGCCACGCTTGAAAAATGCGAGGCTAGGACTACCAACAGACGGTCGATCATCGATTGGGTGTGGCGCAGCCATGCGTGCACTTCTCAGCTTACATGTACCTTAGTCGAGCTAGCCACAACCGCATGCAGCGCTTCCTCTCCTAAGACGGCAACGACACATCATTGCAACGACTGAAACCAGGCCTGCGCGACCCAGCGGTAGATGGGCTCGTATCGCAGCTAAGCATCGCGGGCGCAGTGTCACTACAGTCGAAGCTCAAGTTTGGCACGATCTGCGCACCTTGGCAACATCATCCTTCTACCATTAAGGCCCCTACCTTCCCTGCACGACCACTCCCACATCCTCGGTATACTGTTTCGTTCGTTCGTGTTCAGCAATGGGAAGTTTCGTCCGCTCCGTCACCGTCCGCCTGCGCCGTCACGGCCAAAGCGCAACACTGCAAGATGCTTTTCACTCCGCCACGCTCGTCGCGGCCGGCTGTCCGGTGGAGGAGGAGACGCTGCCCGATTACCGACCTTGCGATTTCTATCCCGTGCATGTAGGTCTGCTGTTCAACGGCCGGTATCGTGTGCTCGCCAAGCTTGGGTACGGTGGTGGCTCGACTGTCTGGTTTTGTCGTGACCAGCTGTAAGTCACTCTGCTAGAACCGCCAAACACGGTGATATTGATGCCTACCAGCGTAAGGCGTTACGTCGCCGTCAAGGTCTGCTCTATCCGGCTTTCCGACGACGGCAGGCGCGATCTCCGACCGCGCTGGGAATGGAAGGCCTACAGCCGGTTATCAGGCATGACCACCGACAACAAAGGTGCGCAGCACGTGCGTCAGATCCTCGACCGCTTTACGATTGGCACAGCGAACGGCGTGCAGCATCAATGCTTCGTCTACGAAGTCGCCGCGGTGAACCTCCAGCAGCTCGAGCGAACGTACCCGAACCAGAAACTTCCCTTCGCGATGGCCAAGGACGTACTGAGAGCGGTGTTGCATGCCCTCGACTTCCTGCACACCGAAGCCGGGATCGTGCACACGGATATCAAGAAGGACAATATCTTCTTCCCGGCGACGGAGGCGTGCGTGGCCCAGTTCGCAAAGGCACTGCATCGCCAACGGCCAGTCGCAAGGTACGACGAGAACAGCAACCGGCTCATCTACCAGTCCGTCCACTTCACGGACCTGTTGAAGGGAAGCGAGTTGTCCCTACAAGAGCCTCTCCTCGGCGACTTGGGCGAAGCACAGGTCCTATGGGACGAACAAGCGAGCTTCCCGCCCAGCGTCGTAGGACCTGAGCCCTTCCGCTCCCCGGAGAGCATATTCGGCATGCCGTGGGGGTGTGCAGTCGACACGTGGATGCTCGGGCATCTCGCCGTGAGCATGGCTTCACATCAATTCCTGCTCGACGCGCGAAAGACGGGGGGCAGATGGTCGACCACGAAGCACGTCCGGCAGATGGTCGCGTTGATGGGTCCGCCTCCGCCGGAGTATGCCGGTAGTCGGACTGTGCATCCCAAGATCTGGGAGGAGTTGTTGGGATCGGCGAAGCTTCGGAAGTATGATGCGAAGACGATGGATGCGAGGATGGGAGTGATTCCGGATGTGTGGATGCAGGATGATTTGGTTGGGTTTTTGCATCGTATCTTCAAGTGGAGGCCGGGTGAGCGTGCGAGTGCTGCCGAGCTTTTGCGACATCGGTTTTTGCAGGCGGGGTGAAAGATTTACCCTGCGATGAAGATGTCCACACCGGAACGTTCTCAACCATCGTATACTGTCGTGCAAGCCTTGGGAAGACAGTTCACGGGGACACTCACTCTACAGTTGGGCACAGCAAACTTTTGCCACGCAACTCGACGGACAAATACCGTTCTGGACCTTCGCCGCAACGTCGTGGTCGGTAGGGCTACGTCGACCTCTTAACGATGGACTGATGTCGCCTGAGCACTGCTTGGGCGTGGACACTAGGTGTGGAGGCAGCCGCTCAGGCCACAGAGGAGAGTCAATACGTGGTCAGTAGGCAGAGAGGGGTACGACCAGGCCAGGTCTATCGGCGAGAATCATGAAACTGCTTAGGCGTCCATAAGTGCAAGCGTATTTAGCAGCGATCACATTGTCCCATGTTGTTGCATGTATGCAGGTGTTTAATCGAACTGTGGACGTACGAGGGAACATCCTTAAGAGACTTGTTGATAGGGGGTGCGGGGATAGCCGCCGAGCCGCAAAATAGGCTTTCAGCCCTTCATCAGGTACCGCTCTGGATCTATTCTCGGCGGGTCGTAACTGCTTACGACGTGTGGGAAAAAGCATGGCGCTTCACCATTATTGTGCCGGTCTGCCTTTTGCCAGTTGCATCGCATACTAACCATCGTCCTGTCTACGACTAGGCGATTACACTTCGACTGTGGGAATACAGTTCCCGAACAAAGGTAGCGCTGTCACTTGGACGCCTCGGCTGGATACCGACAAGCTGAAACACAGCGAACCATCCCTGGCGGTCGCATACATAATACCTTTAATACTGCACTCCACCCCCTCCCACCACGGCGCATATCGGGATACGAGGCACACGACCAAACTTTTCCTAGTACTCTCCTCCGACCAGGGAACAGAATATCCATCTACCTCAACATAATCCACCAGCGAGCCATGATACGGCAATAACACGGCCGCATACGCATACGCATATACACTCTTTTACACCACCACCACCACCACCACACCATGGAGGACAAATACGTGGGCCTCCTGCTGGCCGTCATGTCCTCCCTCGGCATCGGCGCCTCCTTCGTCATTACCAAAAAGGGCCTCAACGCCGCCGCCGCCGCCCACGGCTTCGAAGGCGACGGCTTCGCCTACCTCAAGAACCCCATCTGGTGGGGCGGCATCACCACCATGGTCATCGGCGAGATCTTCAACTTCGCCGCCTACGCCTTTGCTCCCGCCATTCTCGTCACGCCGCTGGGGGCGCTGTCGGTGTTGATTGGAGCGGTGTTGGGGAGTTACTTCTTGGGGGAGCGGTTGGGGGTGTTGGGCCGGGTGGGATGTGCGACCTGTTTGATTGGGAGTGTGGTGATTGTCCTGCATGCCCCGCCGGATCAGGAGTTGAGGGATATCAATGAGTTGTTGCATTTTGCGCTTATGCCTGGTACGGAAGCACATACACACCCCGACCCGCGAGACGCCCCATGAACTGTAAAACACAACGAGATGGAGGATGGGTACGCTGACGATGATGATTGCCAGGCTTCCTCTTCTACGCCGCCGTCGTCCTCGCCTTCTCCCTCGTCATGATCTACGTCATCGCGCCCAAGTTCGGCAAGAAGAACCCGATGGTCTACATCTCCATCTGCAGCGCCGTCGGCAGCATCTCCATCATGGCCATCAAGGGCCTCGGCCTCGCGCTCAAGATGACGGTGCGCGGCGAGAACCAGTTCACCAGCGCCAGCACCTACGTCTTCGGCATCATGGTCGTGGTGTGCATCATGACGCAGATGAATTACTTTAATAAGGCGTTGAGTCAGTTTAGCACGAACATGTGAGAAAACCCCACCACCACCACCACCACCACCACCGAAAACAAATACAGCGGTCCCCTTGGACATATGCAGCTAACATATGGAATGATCATGATAGAGTCAACCCCCTCTACTACGTCACCTTCACCACCTGCACCCTCCTCGCCTCCTTCATCCTCTTCCGCGGCTTCAACACCACCGACGGCACCAACACCGTCTCCCTGCTCTGCGGCTTCCTCACCATCTTCACCGGCGTCTACCTGCTCAACCTCTCGCGCGAAGACCCGGACGGCGCGCACCTGGGCATGATGAATGGCGGGGGGAAGTACCACGCCGTCGACGGCATCCCGGTGGACGGGGTGGCGGGACTGTCAACCCGGCTGAGTATGCAGGCAAGAAGAAGCGGGGATGAAGGGCATCGACGCAGCGGGAGTTGGAGTTTACGCAGCCCCATTACTGCTTCGGGAAGGGGTGACAGCGGGGTGCGGTACGGGTCGGGAGATCAACAGCAACATCTAATGCACAGCTACGACGTCGAGGCCAACGCGCTGGGGGGGTTGGCGGAGGAGGATAGCGACGATGAGGAGAGTTCCGGGTATTCGAACCGGAAGCGGACGAGTTTCGAGGACACGCGGGCATCGCAGCGCCAGGATGGAGGGGCGAAGAGGGGAGGTGCGGGGCGGGGGGGTGTGAGTGTGAGTGGCGCGCCGTCGAGGCGGGGTGGGAGTGGGAGGGCGTCGTTGGGGGGCAAGGGGTCTGATCCGGCTCGGCGGTAGCGGGAGGCTGTCCGCTCGACGACGTTGGACTTTCGAGATGTCTACAAAGCTGGGTGTGTTGTTTTGGGAGGCGGGCGGTGTTTTTACTGCATGGCGAGCATCGTGTGGGCCGGAGTTTTGTTTTGGGGGAAAGAGCACTACACGCATTATGAGGCGTTGTTTGGCTGATTTTGCTGGATTTCTACACGTAGTAAGTACCAGGCGGAAGCTGCCTCTGCGAGGCATGTGCGTTCGGAGCAATTCTGAACACGAAAGGAGAGAGGAAGAGAGAGGCAGAGAGAGGCAGGCACAGGCAGAGAGTGGCAGAGCACAAGCTGTTGGAGATACACAATCAGCATCACACGTCAACGCAGTGGACCCCAAGCAAGCCGCTCGCCGTGTGCACTGAAATATATACGATACACCCTCCCAGCGCCCACGCTTGCCAAGATACAGCAGAGAGTACAAGAACGCTTAGATCAACTGGTACACACATCGCGTCATACAACACCACGCTGCCATTCGCTCCCCAAAAGAACCTTTCAACCATAGATAGCAGTCAGCAGCATTGGGTGTTCGACCCGGAACAAGCGGTATCTCCTTCTGCCGAGGGGATCGCTAGCTGATGCTGCTCCCCAGATATCCCAATTCGGCGAAAATGTCGTCGACCATGGAGCCTCGGCTTGCTTCCGTTTCCAGACTGAGTGCCAACGCGGGCGTGAGCAGCATTGACTCGCTGTTGACTACATGCGGTATATCGCTCGGTGGCGCGAAGCTCGGCAGACTGTATGTCTCTAACCGAGTCCGAGGCGCAGAAGACTTGGTTGCTTCTCCCTCGTTCGTCCGGTGACTATCACTCAATGGCGATGGCGGCGGCAGCACCAACGACACCGGACTTTTCCGCAATTCGAGATCCTGCAAGCGGAGCGTGACGTGCTCCACCTGCTTTGCGGGGTCAGTGTCGAAGTAGCTGCTGCTATGGTAGTATTGTGGGGCATACTCGCCGCCGCTGAGCCGGAAGGGGGTATACGCGCCATTGGAACTGATGGTTTCGGCGGAGAAGGTCGGGGAGCGGAAGACCGGGCTTGGTAGAGGGGTATCGAGTGGTGGAGGAGGAGGAGGAGGCAGGAGGGCAGGCGGCGGGAGGGGAGGAAGTCTGGTTGGCGGTGGTGGTGGGACTGCCTCAACCTCAACCTCAGCCGTGATTGGAGACACCAGCACCGATCCGCGGGAGACTGGGCGTGAAGTTGGCATTTCCCATTTCTCGGCGTATACGTCCAGGAATGACGACGATGTATGCGATAGCGCGGAGATCTGGCTTCGGCGGCTTGCAGTGTTGTGGCGAGAGCTTCTTCCAACGGCGCGCCGCCGTTTCCCAGGCCGAGTCTGCAGCTCGTCACCATCGTGAGGCGATTGCGCCGAGCGGCCCACGGAGTTCGTCTTCGATCCAGCCTGCTTCTCCAACCGACCACCAAGCGCCAGGTCAGAGATACACCGCATGTGCACCTTGGACACCGGTGGTGGCTCGAGCATTACGAACTTGTCGCTCGGGTCCAGCGTCTGCCTTTGCCCGCCTCGCAACCCTCCCAGCAGCGCAGCAGCAAGACCGTCATGCCCCGCACTCCGACACCGACTCGGCGGCTGCACCACCTCCACGGGAACCTCGAGCACATTCATCATCTGCCCGGGCATCAACGGACACCCCGCCGTACACTCCAACCCGTCATCGTACGTCTCCACATCGTAGTCAAGCCGGTAGTAGTACCAATACGTACCGCCCTGCTTGAGCCCACCGGAGCGAGGTTTCGCGTTGAAGGAGGATTCCAGCCCGTCGAAGACAATGGAGGTGAATTTGAAGCACCCACTCCAGAAGCCTGGACCTCGCCGCCGGTCGTGGCGCATGGGGTATGCGCGCGCGAAGTTGTCCCAAGAGCCTAGCAGCTCGACGGAGCGGATGTGGGCGGGTGTTGTGAAGTGGAATGCTATTAGGGTTTCTGGATCCATGATGGTGTCCAGGTAAGAGGAGACCGAATGCGCCTCGTTGTGGGAGGGTGAAGCGCGAGCGTTCCTTCCGGCCTGACTTATGACCTGGATGCAGCAATGCGTGTAGATGTAGTAGATGTAAGGAAGCCTAGCTAGCTACTCCAACAATGCATTATCCTGCGATTGACGACTTTCGTTCCATGTAGGAAAGTCGCGTAGCAAGGAATCACGACTGAACGTTCGGCCTTCAACCCGGTATCGTGCGGCTGGTGGTGGTGGTGGAGATTGGAGGTTGGGAGAGCGACGCAATATTAGACTTTCCGTCGAAAAGCAGGGCAGAAGCACCGCTGGTAGTGGAGAAGGCGATAAAACAACCTTAATGGCCGCCCAGCAACGCCTTCGTTATCTGTTTGCGGAAAGGTTACTTTGGCCGAAACTGTTATAAGTAGATGGCGAGAGTGGATGGTGGTCCTTTCGCAATAAACTCACGAAACAGCACGAAAAGGTGTACATGTCCGACCGAAGCGCATGACGCAAATAGAATCTTGGTATCCAATGCTTGCGGATCTCCATACACAGCTGCTCGGGCTTCTCGGGGTAAATCGCCATGGCTTGCATCTCGACCCTTGTCCATGGAAACCGTTATACGCCAGCCAGCCAACTATTGCCCCGAGCAAAACCTATTTCGCCTATAGAAGCAGCGAGGCCAATCGGATAGGGCGTATGGCCGCTATATCTCGGCTATAGATTCATTAGTCGCCGCCGCCGTTGGACATGTCTCAAAGCGCCGACCTCCTTACACGACCCTGTTTTGGTAGCGGACGTCCAGAAAGCGACTCGAACGCAAGCCCCGACCGAAGTATAACGGTCAGCAGCAAGCCTGTGAGTCTGCGACGTGGGTCGAGGCGTGTAGCGAGCGTTAGGATGGTATGGCGCGCTCACAACACGCTTGCAACGCGTGCGTCGCGCTCGTAGGACGCGTTCCAAGCAGAACCTGCAATGCGATGCGCCACGACGGCTTCTCTTTCTACCGCGAGAATAATGGGAGCATGTACGGATGAGCTCTACCCCATATACCTTCAGAATCGCCAAATCAAGCACGAATATGGAAGGCTGACGACAGGACGACGATCTAGAAGTTGGACGTCTGACTCCGTCGATCAGCATCGGAACTGACTCCGTAGCGCGAATAATGGCGCAATATGTGTCATGTACAGTATCGAAGGCACGAGGCCGGCGGGCTGTCATTGACGTTCCCTTCGTACAGCCCACTCGCAAAGATCAAAACACGATTGTAAACTCAGCAAACCGCAGACCGCTTTATTCAAAGGCCCCCCCACCGCCCTGTAGAACAGCTCAGCCATCAAAGAGATATTCTCGTCTCCCGGACCACCAGTCGATCCACGGTCCATTGGTCAATCATCACCATCCTCCCCATCCGCTTCACCATCTTCAGCCTTCAGCCTTCAGCCTCCACATCACCGTCCCCACCTTGGCTGCCTTCCTCCCTGTTCTCATCATTTGCAACCACCGCAGCTTCTCCCTCCCGCGTGCTCCATTCCAAAACCCTACGCAACGCCTCCTCTTCATCAATCTCGCCATTGACGGAAACTGCTCGCTGCGCTCGTGCCGCGTCGTCGTAGCTCATGATGCTGCTGGCACGCGGTTGCACGCTCTCTCGTCCAGTGGGATATGGGCGTTCCGCGCCCTGGATCCACTCTTCGAAATGGCGGAGACGCTCATTACGTCGGTCCTGAGTAATGCGAGATATGTCTCGTAAGGCCTCGTCTGATCCGAGAGCCGGGAGTCCGCCAAGGCCGATGGACTGGCTTTTGTTGGCCTGCTGCGGCTGCTCGGTTGCTGGCGTGGATGGGCGGGTTGAGTGGTGGTCGATGAAGTCACTTCTTTCGACCGTCATTCTTTCGTCCTCATCATCATCCTCATCCTCGGCCTCGCTCGCTGTGCTGCCGTTGCTCATTCCTAGAAGAATTGGAACATCGCCGCCCTGCAAGCCACCGCTCATCAACAGATCATCCGTGGAGTCCGCGTACTGGCTTGAACCCTGAGAGAAGCCTCGGGCTGTGGACCTCGACTTTTTCGCCGCGGGCTTCGCACGTCCGGACGGTTTGGCTGCCGCCTTACGCTTTCCGTATATTCTCGAGGTTGGCTTCGCCGGCGGGCCCATATTGCCCTTCCTCCCTTTCCCCTCCCTCCTAGCCCTCGACCGCTCCGCCTTAGCCATCTCAACCTGGTCCCTCGACCTCTCCGCCTCCCCTTCCGTCTCATAAGCCGAATCATCCTCACTCAACTCGGAATCATACTCCAGCTCGCCCTTGCCGGCCCGCGCCCTCTTCTCTCTCACCCTCCTCGTTGCCGCCCGCCGCGCCATCATCTTCCTCTTCCACTTCTTCGCCTCCTCGAACCACGACCTCCACTTCGGCCACTGCTCATTCTTCAACCCTCTCGGCGCAGTCTCAGTCTCCATCTCCCTCACCCTCTCCCCATCCGTTTCCCGCAGATACATATGGCAGTCGTACAAAAACTGCTTCTGCATGTCCTCCCTCTCCTTCGCGGACTTGGACTCGCACTTCGCCGGGTCGTAGTGAGGAAGCCATTGCACTTCGCCGAGCATGGGGCCACGGAACTCGTCTCCGGCGCCCGTGTCCGTTGAGCCGGTGAACAGCGCGACCTCTGCCGTGTTGTCGGCCTGGACGATGTCCTCGCCGTCTTCGCCCGTTGCGATGATGGGCTCGTACCATACTGGCGTCCAGTCGCGGGAGCGGTAGCCGACGCAGAGACGACCTTTGGCCTCCGGGTTGCCGGAGTTGGCGCGCTTGAGCATGAATATGATCGACATGGTGGGTGTTTGTTATCGTCTAAGTACGGATTGGTGGTGTCGGCACTGCAGTGACAGGGTGTCGTGATGATCTCGAGAGCACCAGAACTCGTGAGATGCAGATGGAGATGTGGTTATTATGCTGATGGAGAAGCAAGGTCTTGAGAGAGAATTGAGGCGACTGATCAGCCAAGTGAAGCTTCACCGCGAGGTCCAGATAGCCGCCACGCCGGCCGTAAGTAATTCGAAGGACAAGATTGAGTAATGCAGAAAGTGAAGCTGTCGATAAACGAAGTATGGTTCCTCGGAAGTGATGGAGGATGGAAGATACGAACCAGCTCTAGTAGGCAATTTGGCTCTTGAAAGGCCGCCTTTACTGTGTACTGACAACGTTCTATCCAGATAAATGAATGATCTGAACAGGCCCAAGTCCGGAGGATGTATCTCAGACCACGCAATACTGGTGAGGAAGCTTAGAGGTGTAAGTAAGGGAAGTCGATTAGCTCACGTGCCAATGTTGAAGTCATGTGATAAACAAAAGAGGAAGGTGCGCTAATCCATTCAGATTCCAGTCGAAGAAGCACAGCCAAATGAACGCTGTTGAGGATAACGCTATGCTGCTGCTTGGTGAAGTTCCGCAAGGACCTTCGGGCCAACCTCATAGGCATGCGACTCCGCATCGTGGTTCAAGATCCATTCCTCGCGCTTGAGTTTGATAGCCTCCGGGTTCTTTCGGAGGTTGTCGAAATCTGCTTTGTGCCATTGATCGCGAGCTTCACAGGTTCAGTCAGTACACCAACCTTCAGTGCGGTCGCAGCTCGATCCGCAGATTTTAAGTGAATTTGCTTACTCTTCTCACCCGTCTTCTGAGTCGCCTTGACCCGATCATAACGTATCTTCTCATACGCCCTCAGCGCATCCGCCACCTTCTCCTTCCCGGCCAACTCCAGCATCACTGCAATGCACGACCCGTCTTCCATAGCTTGACTGGCACCTTGTATGCTAGTTGGCAGAAAAGGGTGCGCCGCATCTCCAATCAGCGCGATCCTGCCTTTCGGACTCACCCAGGTGGGCAGCGGGTCTCTGTATACGAGCTTCCAGTCCACCAGCTTTTCAGGCGGAGTCATCCGTACAATGGCATGGACAGCCGGCGCCCAGCCTTCGAGAATCTTGCACGCATCTTCGTGATTACCGGGCTCGGACCAGCCTTCGTCGACATCGCGAGTGTCTTTGTGCGTGAAGACCCAGCTGAACTCTTTGCCACCCTTGATAGCGGCCGCAAGGAAATGGATATCGGGACCTAGCCAGCCAGTATGAGAGTCTTCTTGCACGAGATGTTTGGTAAGATCATTCTTAGCAAGTTCCGAAGAGTCCATCCAGGCACGGTATATAGCATAACCGGAAGGCTTGGGTGCGTCATTGTGACCTAGCACGAGGGTACGAGCTTTACTTCGCACACCGTCTGCTCCAAGTACGACATCTGCGGTGAGACGCTCGCCGTTACAGACAACGCCCGCTTCAGTCTCGGTCTCGAAGTACTCTGTGACTTGCTGACCCAAGCGGATCTCCACGCCTTGCTCGAGAGCGTGATCGAAAACAATCTTGTGGATTTCGCCTCGGTGGCCGTTGTACCGTTTGCCGAAGTTCTCTTCTTCGCTGCCCCAGTATTGCGTATAGATGTGCTCGCCTTTCCAGTCATAGTACGTCAGATGGTCGCTGTTGTGACAGATTGGATCGAGCTTCTCTGGCACACCAGGCCAGCGCCTGAAGATGCGTGAAGAGTTGCTACCGAAGGAGATGCTAAGGTGGCGATCGGAACTGTCAGTGCTGTCTGGAGAAAGAAGCAGTATCGCAGGCAAGGGTTGCATACATGTCACCAAGCTGGACATTAGTCGACTTGTAGGACTCGAGTATGACGGCGGTATGTCCGTGACGGACGCACTCGATGGCAGCGGTTATGCCAGCGAAACCGGCGCCAACAATGATCACTCGAATGCTAGTCGGTTTGGGCTTCTCGGTGCTTGCGGCTGCGGATGACCCTATGAGGGGAGCATCGCTATTCATGTACGGAGCCATTATATCGTCGTCGCCCTGGGGAAGGGAGTGTGTGCACCGAGCGAGCGATCTTTTACCCGGCGTACACGAGTAACACCCATCTTGACTAAAATTACAGCAGGATGGGCAGCCTGTTGGGTGTAGCTCAAGCAACTGCCGACAGCCACGTGAAGTCGGCGGGTGCAAAGGTGCGGAATACGAAAGTCATTTCACTGCCGAGCCCGTCCTGTCGTTGTTGACTCGACTCGAGCTGTCACCCCGGACCCACAATGCGCTCCAGGATATCTCCGCAGTGTGGAGTCGGCCAAGTCATCTCCACCTTTCAACCTCTTCTATCGAACTCTAATCAATGCCTCACACCGGGGGACATCCACCTGAACGGGAAATAGAAGGCAGAGTCTGGCCCGCGAAGGAAGCTCAAGCCCCTCGGCAAGCTTGGCCGCGCACGTATGACATTGCGGAATAGGGACAGGGCCGGCGAGGCCACGTGCTCGAGCACCCCGGCAGATGGCAGATCACCACCTGACTCGTAAGCTGCAGCACGTCTTGAAACTGCCCAGGAGCGGTATTGCACCGCCATGCGTTGTTCGACGTCCAGCGGCATGGGTGGGTATACATTGACGATGCTCTCTCCTCGCTTTGCACGATTGAGCCCCAGAGCACAAGCCCCTTTCCTTCATCCCGTCCCATACCACCCTCTCCTAGCCCCTCAAAATGCCTTTTGGTATCTTAGAAGATCACAAGCTGGAGGTAGTACCCGGCACGGTAAGTCCGCCGCTCATCTCGAAGAAAGAACCCGCAAAGACTGATGTTCTGTAGGTGCTCCTGCGCGACCAGAACGACATTCCGGATGATCTTCAGAACATCGGTGTCACGCGTCTGAAGCATGGCAAGGGCCGCTACGAACACGTTGTGCTAGTTCCACAGCCGTATGCACGCTCTTGCCTATTGGCGTCGCTCCTGTATAAGGCATACGCTGATGGTTATGGTTAATGCTTTTAGTTCAGACTCTCCGAACGATCCGTACGTCTTGTTTTTCCTCCACTAACGCGGCCGTGTACGCTAACGGTACCATTACAGTCTTAATTGGCCAACATGGTACAAAGACTGGGTGCTCTTCCTCGTTGGCATGAGCGCCGCTGTCGTTGGTGCTTATGGTCCCATGCTTGGCCCTGGCTTCGTGCCCATTGCCGCAGAACTTGGCATCACTGTTGAGATCCTGTCTCAGTCTACCGCCTGGCTCATTCTCACACTGGGTATCTGCGTGTATGTTCCGTATCCCCAAAAGGTGTCACTTCACCTATACTGACCATGACCTTCGTAGCTTCATCTTCAACCCGGCCGCGAAGATCTGGGGAAAGCGTCCAGTCTATGTCTTCGCTAGCATCATCCTCTTCGTCGTCAGCGTCTGGGGTGCGGTCGCCACGAACTACAGCTCCTTTCTCGGATCCCGCGTCCTCGGCGCCCTCGGCATGGCTCCCTACGAAGTGCTCGTCCAGGCTACCATCTCGGATCTGTACTTCATCCACGAGCGCGCCACTCGTATTGCCGTCTGGAATCTCTTTCTCCTCTGCGGGATCTGCGGCGCTGGATTCATCTCCGGCTATATCATTGAGGACCTAGGCTACGAGTGAGTCAGATTGCTGCCAGAAACACACCTTCTCGTTGTCTGAGACAGTGCTGATGGGTTTTACTGATAGGTGGACATTCGGAGTCTGCGCCATTCTGTTCGGCATCTTTGGGGTAGGCATCGTGCTCTTCGTCCCGGAGACGACGTACATCCGCAACGAGGTTACCGCTCAAGTCCTGGCTAAGACCGGCATCCAAGACCAAGAACGCGGGGCCGTCAATGAGGAATTCGGGGACGAGAAGGGCGCAGGGACAGTTCACGTGGAATACCATAATATATCTCGCAAGATCACCGGTAACGGCTCGAGTCACGACGCAGCGACGGAGCCCAAGATGAGCTATCTCAAGTCCCTCCGCCTCTTCACCGGCCGCTACTCCGACGCGAAGATCTGGAAGATCTTCACCAGACCTTTCATCATGTTCTTCTACCCTTGCGTGTTCTGGGCATTCCTCATCTACGGCACGACTCTCACGTGGATCGTCGTCTTCTCTGTCGTCAACGGCGTCATCTTTACCGCGCCACCCTACAATTTCACCGTGGGACAAGCCGGCCTCACCTCTCTCTCCCCATTCATCCTCTGCATCATCGGCGAGGCTATCTCCGGCCCCTTGAACGACTACATCTGTCTCAAGCTTGCCCGCGCTAATCACGGCATCTACGAGCCCGAGTTCCGGCTCGTGCTCATGTTTGTCGTTGTCATACTGGGCACAGTGGGCTTCTTTGGATTCGGAGCGACTGTGCATTACGTCACACACTGGACTGGTCCCGTTCTGACATACGGGCTTGCGAACATGGCTCTGGCGTTTGCAAGTACCTGCGTTTTCGGCTACGTGCTGGTTTGTGAACCTTTCCCTCTTGCGAGGATGGACGCACAACGTGCTGACCAGACGATAGGACTGCTATCCGAAGCTCGCTGAAGAAAGCTTCGTTGCCATAAATACTCGCAACCTTCTGACATTCGGGTTGACATATTTTGTCCAAGACTGGCTGGTCAAGGATGGTGTGCTAAACGTCTTCAATGTGCTAGGGGCTTGTTTCCTTGCCGTCTGCGCCCTCACGATTCCGCTTTGGATCTTCGGCAAGCGTATCAGGGGCGCAGTGGCGAGGAGTGCTTTCCTCAACGAGTTCATGACGGATCTATAAGCACCAAGCGGAGAAGCGCGTGGTTGGCCGCTCCCAAGTCAGGGCTTACAGAGCACATGTAATTACCTAATTTACGCAGAGTAGATACAAGCAGAGTTGTATCGTGACGCTATATTACCCTTTGCTCGACAGCTACTAAGCTGTTGTCGCGTGGGCAGCGAGTGAGCATGCGTAATGACTGCAGAGAGTGGTCCATCGCTAGGTGAATGAAAGTCCGAGTGGGGCTTAGAGTCGCGAGAATGAGGTCGGGTGGCCTCAAGACGAATCTTCTCGGTCGCTGCATCTCCGCTGGTGGCTTCGGAAGCAGAGTATGCTTGTTCACTAAAGGCCACGATGGAGCTTCCTAGTCCGCTGGCATATTCTCCTGAAGCTCCAGGTAGGCTGATGTGATGGTTAACCCATGACCACAGACCAGCCATGAGCAACAGCTCGCGGGACATGGCTTTACCGCATCGAAGCTTTAGACGGTCAGTAGCCTAGCCTTGAGGTGAGTATCGAACGGACGATGTGAGAAAGAGAGGGACCAATTTCCAAAATACGTCCGGTAGTCGTGTTGAAGCCTAAGGCATCAGGTGCGGCAAAGCTCGGCTTCGATTCCGCCGGCTTGGCAGATATCGCACGCACTTCGATATGACTAGGCGGACCACACATTGAACACCATCTCGACTTTAGGCGCTCATTCTCTCCGGCAACACCACCACCATCACCGGCTCACCAACACACACGACCTATCTAGGCAGGCGGGTGCGAAGATGTCTGACGGCGAGGTCGAAGTCGAGCAGCCCCAAGGCTACCCGGTCTTGCCAAAGGACGTCGTGCAGGAAATCGGTAGCACCAAGCTCTTCAACAAGTGGAGCTACGAAGATGTCGAGATTAGGGATATCTCTTTGACGTAAGTCTACATACATCGTCCCGAGGAAGAACGAAAGATGAGGCGAAGCAAGCGGACAATGAGAGCTAGACAGTCATCTACATGCGCCAGGCTAACACTACATTCTACAGCGACTACATCCAAATCCGCCAACCGGTTTACATGCCACACTCCGCCGGCCGGTATGCCGTCAAGCGATTCCGCAAGGCACAGTGTCCCATTATTGAGCGCCTCACGAACTCTCTTATGATGAACGGCCGCAACAACGGCAAGAAGCTCATGGCTGTGCGGATTGTTGCACACTCCTTCGAGATCGTACGTCTTACTTAGGTCATGGCTGTTATCCTCTCGCCAGCCGCTGACATGCCATGCTCGCCAGGTCCACATCATGACCGACCAGAACCCTATACAAGTCGCCGTCGACGCCATCGTCAACTGCGGTCCCCGCGAAGATTCCACCCGTATCGGCAGTGCAGGTACTGTGCGTCGGCAAGCCGTCGACGTCTCACCGCTGCGCCGGGTAAACCAAGCCATTGCGCTGCTCACCATCGGCGCAAGAGAAGCGGCGTTCAGAAACATTAAGAGCGTGGCGGAGTGCTTGGCTGAAGAGCTAATCAACGCTGCGAAGGGTAGCAGCAACAGTTACGCCATCAAGAAGAAGGACGAGCTGGAGCGTGTGGCCAAGTCCAACAGATAAGCGGCCGCTCAATGTGGGGTTCCCTGGGATGGTGTTCGTTGGCTAAGGAGGCCGGTGGGTTGGCGAGAAGCTTCCTGCATTGCGATTGTGCGGCGATCGTTGCTGGAGCACTCACTTAGCTTTTTGCGCATGTATGGGCCTGCAACATGGGCTGTGTGATACTGCTAAATCAAAGACACATTAAGCGCAACAGATGACATTCCGTTCCATGTCGCATGGTTGAGGCTCGTCAAGACATCCGTGCCTCAATGATTTCGAGGTACCAACACAGTAGCAGTGTGAAGGTGCAGTGTACTCTTGGCTCAAGTCTGCAGTGCGATTGTCTCGGACACAAGCTGTAGGGAAAGGTGTCACTTGTTGGCACATTCCGTCGGATCGTATGGAACAGTGTCTGTGTCACACAGGTTGGCAGCAATGTTCAATATGAGACCACGGGGAGGACATGGCCTCAGATACTAGCGTAGCTAATGGGACATTATACGGTGATGTGATTGCAAGCCGTAGAGTCACGGCTGTAGAATAGTAGCGGGAGGTGGTTATGGCATACTGTAGGTAGCGTGATAATAGCGTGCCTATGCCGTAATCACGCCTTGGGAGTAGGACGAGAATCAGGCGAGACAACCAGAGGCGTGAGACGATTCAAATAATTCGGCCATGTTCAGGGACAGCCGCTAGCGTCCGCCGACAAGGCCCGATCGAGATATTCTACCTCTAACACTGCATCCTACTTCACAGAAAGCATATACCTGTCGGATCCATTACAGCGTTCACGACTGACCTACACGCTCTACAGAGAAGTGCGGTGGGTTCATATTGACTGTCACAACCGCAGCCTCAGCGCAGCATGCCCACCGTCTCGGCCTCGGCATCCTCCGGAAGAGGCAGTAGGAAGGCTTGGCAAGGACTAAGTGAAGATCGCACGGTGGCTGTGGTGTCAATCGAACATGAACTGACTACTCGTCAAGCGACAATGGACGGTAAGCACAAGACACGCTCTCCAGACAGGGTGCGGTTGTGTTGATTTGCTTGATCTCTTTGTACCCCTTTACAGAGCTTCCATCTCCTTGCTTCCACCGTACAAAAGCGCGGAGAGTCTTCCCTATTTGTGTCCCCTTAGGGTAGTCGTCGTTCGTCTTTGCAATGACAACAGCGTCAAACCGTGCGGAGCCTTTTTCTCTAGCACAACATACCGCTAGACCTCGCGCCCTGCCCGACTTGCACTTGGACGTTGCTTCCGTGGATTATGGCGTTTCTTCTGAAGACGAGCCGTTAGAGCTCCAGGATGGTGTCATCGACAATGCAGAGACAGCGTTGGGTATCAGTATTGGACGCGAACAGACGAGACTCACCTCGCCGAAGACTCCAGCTGTGGAGAAAGCAGCTGCAATCGAGGAATCCGGAGGCTTCTTCCCCGGTAGGGTAGGTGGTACCGTCGAGGAGGAGCGACAAGCCGAGGCAGGCGTCGAGGAGGATGCACTAGGCAAGGTTGCAACCGAAGGTGGTCATTGGAAGACAAACACACGCACGCAGACAGATGAGCGGAAGAAGGATGGAGAAGCTCGGCATCCATCGCCTTGGCGCGGCAGTGCTGCTCTCCACGGAAAGGACTCCTGGGTCGACAACTTGTTCAGTCGAAGACGACCACTCGCAAGAGGTCGACAGCGATCGCTCACTGCAGGCTTTACATCACTATCTTCACGCTTCTTCCCAGGGTCACGCCACGATGGAGATGCATCTTCAGAACTTACTGGTGACGAGATTTATGGGCGTACGGATCCGCAGTTTGAAGAGTCGCCACGGCATCAAGACGAGCTTGACGGTGTCGGTGACCTTCCTGCTAAACCGCGAGTCTTAGCCACGCGCTCTGGACACTCTCAGCTTCGGCGCTCTGCATCCGATGAGTCTCTTTTAACCAGCCGCACACTTTCGCGAGTCCCTTCCCTCGGCGACGACAGTCGGTTCGAGGATGTCCAGGAACAGATCAATGGCAGGTTGAGGGCGATCAAAGACACGTGGCGGGAGTCAAGTGTGAGGCTGCCAAGCTTCAGGCCGGACTTCTTGCGAGAAGGTACTGGTTCTTTACTTCATACACACCGCTCGGAGAAGCCCATGGATCCTATGACTGGCCAACCCTACCACGCTGCGAAGCAAGCCATCGCAGACGCTGGCTCAGCGAAACCCAACTCTCACCCACACCTCAAACACGCAATGGAGCAGCTCGAAGGCGACGTCGTGATTCTTGGAGGGTATCGGGGGTCCATACTGCGTTCCGCGCAGCCTCCGCATCGACAGTTATGGATACCGGTCAAGGCTGGACTTAACTTGCGCCGAGTCGATCTGGAAGTGGGCCTGCGAGCCGAAGATGACGGACTAGCATCAAAGAAGGTTATGCCAGACGGCATGCTCTCGCATATCGGACCTGTAGACATCTCGCGGAGACTGTTGAAGCATCTGAGGGCATGCGAAAACGCTCGATCGGGCAAGTTGCGTGTCCATGACTACGGCTATGACTGGCGACTGGACCCGGCTTTACTGAGTGACAAGATGATTTCGTTCTTGGAGTCTCTGCCCTGTAATGCGGCGGGGGTGGCACGGGAAAACCGAGGTGCCACCATTGTTGCCCACTCGCTTGGTGGACTCATAACCAGGCATGCGGTCAATCGGCGAGCGGAGCTCTTCAAAGGCGTGGTCTACGCAGGCGTGCCAAACCACTGCGTCAACATACTTGGACCACTGCGCAATGGCGATGAGGTGTTACTGAGCAGCCGCATTCTGACGGCGCAGGTGAACTTCACGATACGGACAAGCTACGCTTTGCTACCGCTAGATGGAAGGTGCTTCCTCGACAAGAATACTAAGGAGGAGTATCCGGTTGATTTCTTCGACCCAAAGACGTGGTTGGAGTACCGCTTGTCGCCTTGTATAGCCCGACCTCTTCCACCATTGATCGTTCATGAAAAGCCTACTGGATTGTCGAGCTACGTGAGCTCTGTCGCAAATGCGTTGCCAAGCTTGCCGTTACCTGGCCGAAGGGGGAGTTTACTAAGATCAAAGGCATCAACTAACGACACGGTGGAGACAGCTGTCTCCGGCGCTATAACCGAGCCAGATAGTCTTGGCAGCGCTCATTCAGGCAAAGCCGTGAGCTCTGGCAATGTCGATTGGTCAAGCACTGGTCGGGACGCAGACTCAGACGCAGAGACAAGCATCCGTACAGCCGTCACCATCCCTTTCGAAGACGCAATGGCCTACCTTACTCGCACCCTCGCCGCTGTGAAGAAGTTCAGACAAGAGCAGGCTTTTGAACCAACACTTGCCGCAAGCAACAGATATCCTCCTATCTCCGTACTGTATGGCAAGACTACGCCTACGGTGTATGGTGCCAAGGTGGATGGCAGGGAAGGCATCAAGCACGCCGATGCCTACGATCAACTGGCGTTTGCAAGTGGCGATGGTGTCGTTCTTGCACGAGCGGCTATGGTTCCCGAGGGCTATACTACGGCTCATGATGGCATAATCAGCAGCGAGCGTGGACATGTCACGCTACTGGGTGATCTGGAGGGTGTTGGTAGGTGCCTGAACGCCGTCATTGCTGCGAGAAGAAGAGGGGTCGGTTGTGGCAACGCTAAAAGCTGAGAACAATACTGTCTATATTGATTGTCCTATGCAAGCTACGACAGCGTTCTACCACTGTAGCGGATGGGAATCACAGCGTAAAGCTTCCTTGCCACTGAATATCCAACACACTCTTCCCCACCATAACCTGATACGCTCCCCTCGGCTGCACCCACGCTTGACCAACCACATCCCAACTACTCATGTCCTTCTTCCTCAACTCGAACGTAACCCCTAAACTCTGACCAGGCGTCAATCCCGTCTTCACGAACCCTCTCAACATCCTCGTTCCGGCTCCGGGAATCTGTAGGTAAAGCTGCGACACTTCCGCTGCGGCTACGCTTCCCGAGTTGCGTACGCGACCGGAGACGGTGGCAACAGTGTCGAAGAGGCCTGCTGTGCTGATAGCTGAAGCGTTGGCGATGCTGATGCTGAAGGCGGAGTAGGTGAAGTTGCTGTAGGTTAGACCGTAGCCGAAGGCGAACCGCGGTGTGATGTTGCGGGCTAGGAAGGAGCGGTAGTCGATGTTAACGCCTTCGGTAAAGTTACCTGCAGATTGCTGTTGTCAGCGGTCTGCGTCTGCTATAGGCGTAGTGGTCTGCAGAGGTTGGTCGGTAGCTTACATTGCGGATCGAGATTAACAGAGATGTTCGCCGTACAGGGACCGAGAAGGGTACCATAATCGGCCTCTGTCCTCGCAACCGTATACGGCAATCTTCCTGATGGCGACACATCACCGTATACTAGCGATGTGAGCGCTCTTCCAGCATCTTGACCAGGCAGATGAGCGAACATGACCGCCGTTACATTCGGGTGGTCGATCCACGAATCTACCAGTCGAATGCCAGCATTGTGGATAAACACCATAGTGTTGTTGCACTTGTTCGCCACATTCGTGACAAGAGCGTCGCTATACGAATCAGTCAGGCCCGAGCGATCCCAACCTTCGCTCGCAAAGGCGTTGAGGAAGACGAGACAGGCGTCACTGGAGCCGACGACACCTGGGTTCTGGCTTCGGAAATCCCAAAAGAGCTGTGTCCCCTCCTCGATCGCTCGGCTGGTGAAGGCGTCATATGGCTGTGCGGATCACCGTAATCAGCCGCTCCATCCACGGTCCAGTAACGGGTGGAGGAAAGACTTACCGTGCTAGTGTAGGGAGGTGTGTTACTGCCGCTGCCACCGCCCGTGATGAGCGTGCCGTTGATGTATGGCAAGAAGGGCACGCCGTTGAAGAAGCCTTGCACAAACGCCGTGCCGTTCGGCAGGTTCGCGAGGTTAAGCTGGAACAGGTCGTTCGCGCCGATAGGTGTCGACACTGAGTCTGTGGTGAAAAGAGCTTGCGGAAGGGCGTCATAGCCGAATAAAGAGATCACTTTTGGCCTTTTGAGTGGTAGAGCGTTGTTGACGTTCTTAACCAACACATGACCCTCCTGAGCTTGTTGTAGTATGCTCGGCGCAGACGCCGGATCGCGCACATCGCAATTCGTATGCGGTCTCGTCAGATTGGTGATCATTCCAACTCCCATCATCGGCTCTGAAGGTGTATTGTCGCCTGCCGCATACCACGCCGCGATGATACGGGTTGCCATGTCTTGCAGACGAGCCTGGCTGAATGAGCCATTACGTGCGGCAATCGCAAGCGTATTGTTGATCCAATATCTGGAAGTCGGCATAGCCATGTCCAGCCCGCCGATTGCAGACGCAAGTCCGGACGTCTGCGCGCCCCAATCCGAGACTACGAACCCGCGGAAGCCCACCTCGCCCTTTAGAAGTTGGTTCAGGGTTCGGTCATCCTGGCAGGCGTATGTACTGTTGAGACGATTGTACGAACACATGATCGACCCAGTGCCGGCGTTGACGGCTTCGTGAAACGGCCAGAGGTAGACTTCGTGGATAGTTTTATCGTCAGCATTGGAACTCAATGTTGCGGCCGATGGGTTTGCGAAAGCGATATAGCGGTTTGTCTCCTGTTCGTTGAGGATATAATGCTTCGTGCACGCAATGACTGACTCTTGCATTCCTTGCACTGTGGGTGCAACGAGTGCACCTGTGAGGTATGGGTCTGCAGCATTGCCTTCCCTGCAATGATTTAACATCCAACGCTTTCGGACTCCGCATTCTGTACTGATGAGACCTGCAACTTAAACGTGGAGACTTACCAGTTACGGCCACCTGTCGCAATCCGCCCAAGAGGACCCACGACTGGTCCCAGGGCCACATCTACACCTTTAGCGCGAAATTCAGCACCCATATACTTCCCGCGCAAGTATGCCAGCTCAGTGTTCCAGCTCGCACCGAGGTGAACGCCGGAAGCGAACGAGCTGACGCCATCCACGCCACGCACGCCGTTACCAGCATCCTGAAGGCACAACCCAGGGAAGCCGACTCGAGGAACGCTACCAGATGTGCCAGAACATGCGCTCGCTCCGCTATAACCGAGCGTGACGTTGTTCATCTCCTCCAGAGTCATCTGCGAGACGAGTGCGGATGCTTGCGCGTAAGCTGCGGTCCATGGGTCGAGCCCGGCAAGCGTTGCAGCGCTGACACCTAGGCATGTTAGCAGCGGCAGCCACAAATCATAATTCATTTTTTCCCATACCTGCGGATATTGCCCAGCTTGCCGCAACGACAACGGCAGCCAGAGGCCGTACTGAAGGAAATGTTCGAAGCATGGTGATGAGAGAGGTATGAAAGATCGATTACGAACCTGGAAAGCGAGTGCTCGCACCATAGCTCGATCTCGCGGTAGTTATACTTGATCAGTTGGTCAGCCATCGTCATGACGGCATTTGCAATCAAGCTGTCGGCGCGCTTGGGAGTCTCGGGAAACTGCTAGATTGCATGTCTACTGCACGTCGGCAGATGTTGTGCCATCCGGGAAAACACACGATCGCGTGCATTCTTTTTTGCTTGATCAGTATGACCCGCATCCCTGACGTTGGTCCGTATGTGACTACATCAGCCGTGCATGGCTTTCTTCGATTCTGGCAGCACGCTCCCTTCATTACACAATCTCCCTGGATGAGACACGCTGCGAGCCCCGCTCGTTCGCAAACTCGTCGCTTGGCGACGTTCCATGCGCCTGCAAGGACGTGTAGTCACGAGAGCATCTGCGACTAGCTCGGTAAAGCATTGCTGTGATGTGCAGATGGAGTGCGGAGGCGGAGGTGGAGTTGGGGGCGCCTCCACACCTTGACTCGAGCCGAGCGGGGTCGTCACGAGGCACGTTATGTAGACGTGGAAGACGCAGCTACTGTGCTCCTTTTTGTCAGCATCTCGTATGAGGTGGCCGGGAATGCAGTCCCCGAGACTTAGGGCCCCTCGCTGGCGAACCGAGAGTGGACCCATATAAGACCGACACCGCTTCGCTTCCTCGAGATGCAGCCAAGAACGAGACGGAGTAGAGCCTCGGCAACTCGGAGCAGGAAAGACCATGTCCTGTATTTTCCGCTCCTCGTGTGTCGACTGATGCAATAGCCGCAGAGCCTGAGTGATTCCGCCATGTCCACGACGTGGCCTTGGCGGGCTTATTCTGTGCGCAGGTGCGCATGCAGTCGTCAACGGCCACATTGCTGGACGGCATATAGATGTTGTAGTCCAGGGGTTCTATTTCCGAGCCAACTGTTCCCGGGGGATGTTTTCGATCTGATCAACAAGCGTGGGACCTTGGGCTGTGCTCTACCATTGAAACCGAGCGCTTATGTCGATACATACTTTCTTCACCAGCGCCTTCGCTTAAGACAGAAACCCCCTTGCCGAATTACGCCCTCTTTCGCTGCTGCAAGCTTCGATCTTAACGGCGCCGAGAACCACTTCCAAGCCGCTTTTCCCAGCCTGGGCGCCACCCGGCATGGCTTGTACCCTTAACCGCCATTGAGCTTTCCGAACAACCCATTCCTCGTCTTCTTCGTCCTCCGTCTCGATATATTTCCGTCTACCCGTTACGTTTGCGGACGGACCAGGATCGACGTTCATTCCTTCTCCATAGTCATCGTCGTCTTCTTCGTGCAGATCCCATGGCTTTCCGTCAAGGGTAACATCTGCATCGTCGCCAATGCGGACCTTCACCCGATCTCCACTTAGCCCACTGTTACCAGGACTTACCGGCAGACTTGCAACGCCAGCTCCGCGCTCCATCATCATCAAGCCCAGAGGTTGCATTATTGGGAGATTCATCTTGTTCGCAATGATTGAAAATAGGCTCGTAATCCGCGACAAGGCCTGGCGGTGAAACGTGGCTCGGGCGTATCGGGCTGCACTGGAGCCGGAGGAAGCGGAGACGTAGAGCATCGTAGACTCTTCTCCACTAACTTCCATGACCAGACTGTACGCTTCCGAGTCCACATAAGGTCGCTGATAGAACACCCAGCCAGGGGAGGCGGATAGGTTCGACGCCGTGCTTGCTGGTGAGGGTGCTGCCGCTGGCGAAGATACCGCACTATCCGCCACGAAGGAGATACCCGACTGTCTGATGTCCTCCAGACGAATGATGATCTCTGACGTCTTGCGTGCTAGGTTGTAGGATATAGAGTGCGGTAGCAGGCGCTGTTCGAGGCCTTTGAGATGAAAGTACCGCGCGTCTCGAAGCAGTTCCGTTCGGTGCTCTTCGTCTCTAATACGAACGGGGTAACCCTTCAGTATATGCAGAAGATCTGCGAAGGTCTTCGCGGAGCGGTTCGGGACGCTTGGAGGTAGTATTGATGGCGGCCGCAGTAGCGTACGTTGCGACAGACCCGGAAAGACATCAGTTGGCGTTGTAAAGAATACTGCAAAGCCGAGCGAGAAGTAGTTGGGTGAGTCGCCCGGGCTGCTGAACAAGTCCCTTGGTATCTGAAATTCGGAATCGCCTATGCGGACGTAGATGGTGGATGAGTATAGCTGGGACGTCAACCGTGGGAGGCTGAAGAACTGAGCATCTGCGAATAACTTGACAAAGTGCGGCCCATCGCGTGGCTGAATATGGTAGCCTTGTAAGTGAAGCGCAATGTCTTCGAATGTCGCAGGGTCTCGATCGATATACAATGTCCGCACGCTGTCAGCGCCTTCGTTCTGCCGTAACTGTTCCTCGAAAAATTGGGAGAAATACGAGGGTGCTCTTCGGTGGTCAGCGTGTCTATTTCAACAATGAATCTCGTATATGCACCTACCATCCGACGATATTGAAGCACCTGACAAGCGGAAGAGCTTGTCGCCGATCTGTATGGGAAAGACCTTCCGCGCCGGTAGGATCATGGGTGTGCTAGGGTCGGTGAGCGTACGACGAGAGTCACCAGCAGTGCCAGGCCCTGGTCTCCGCCCTTCGCCACCTGTGGCAGGAGGGTGTGGTCCGCTTTCTGCCCTTTGGGAGCCAGGTCGAGGTTGCAGCACGGCGCTGGTGCTCTGAGATCGGAGTAGATGTGGCGAGAGCCGCGCGTCTACTGGCGAGACCGTTCCACCACCGGCCTCTGACATCGTCCGTGCAAAGCGCTTTGGGTCAGGTTGCGCAGCTGCAGAGTCTTGCTCAGAGAAAGATTTCCTCTTCACTCTAGCTACGGTTACCGGAGGTCCTGCTGGTCGCTGAGGTACTGCGAAACCGTCCTGTATCAAAGGTGTCGCGCCTTCGTTGGTGAACTGCCAGCTAGCAGGCGAGTTACCAATGGTGTGCGGGATACTGAACTCCCTACTCACAGCCCGGCGGTGTTCCTGCTCCTGCAGCAGTTCACCCTGGGGCTCGTAGATGTAGCTTGCAGCTTCCAGCGCATCATCGACTGGCGTTTCGAGATGACAAATGGGAGTATCTTGCTCTACTCCCGACTGGGTATCGGAGTCGACTCGCTGCACGGCATATTCATGTTTGTGGCTCAAGTTGCCCGTCTGGGACGCCATGTCCTGTTCAGACGCCTGGGCAGCGACCAAAGTTCCTTGCCTGTTTTGGACGGCGCGAGCAAGCGCCTGTTCCGCTGACGACATATCATTGATGCCCACAGACAGTGCAGGCGTATGTGCCTTACTGGACGTCTCTGGTGCAACACGCCCGGGTTCGTTAGGGGTGGCGATGAAAGCATCTTGATGTTCGGGCTCCGCGAGATCTTTCATCAATGATGCGTCAGCCACATTTGAAATGGAATTGCCTCTGGACGGCATCGGCTCCTAAGTATCCTTGGAGGACGTCCGGACTAGCGCTCACAGCGAGACCATGTCACGGCCCTGCAAGCGACCCTGATTTGCTAACGGCACTTTAGCGCAACCTCGAGATCTTAGATGCTGCGTGCACCGACTCTGCACTGAGGCCGCAGTCACGAAACGTTTGTGTCGAGTGCTGGTGTCCAGTAGCGGAATAAAGCGGCTGAGACCGAAGCCTCACGCCTCAAGCATCGAAGTGTGAAGAAGCCACGGACGAAGGATTGTGATTATGTCAGACCTACCTTATGAGGCTGAAGACGGTTGGAAAGTCGCATAGCGACAGACAGCAGCAAGCGTTGGAACGGGAAACGCTGAGATGTGGAAGCACCGCCAATGCGGGAACGAGGGAGGCTGGAGCGATGCGAAAACGACAAACCTGTCAGCACCGTGGCATTCTACACTGAACCACTGCGACCCGATGCCAAGTGTCGGTAATCACGACCTACTGTGACAACCGTATCTGCGGCTGCATGCAGAAGATGCGAGAGATGCAGTGGTTCCAAATCGTGACGCTTCTGGCGCGGAAAGTGGCGCGCGCGAAGGAGCCCGATGGCGACAGTCTGCATGATGCGAGCGCGGAACGTGAATTAATCATCTCACGCGCTGCTGACATTTACTACGCATATATGTATGTAACGTGAGATCTACATTCATCCGCCGTGCGGCTTAGGTCTCTCGGATGTGCCGTTTTCCGTCGGCACGCGGGACATGTTAAGGACATCGTTTCATTATCCGAGAATCGCTTCGAACATGCAGGTACTCTGGACAATGACCATCTTATTATTAAAGTCGTGACTGATACGGCTCGCCGCTAATCTCTTCGATCTGCTTGACGCTTGCCTTGTAGCTCTCAAGCCCCTCAATCATGTCAATGTAGGCATTAAGCTTCGGATACTGCTTAGCTTCAATCCTGCCTCTCGCGGCAATGAGCGGAAATGACAGCAAGATGTCTACTCCCGTCAATGACTTGCCGCAGAAGAAAGGCCCATCCTCAGGCGCAGTAGCAATCTGGTCTTCCAAGAACTTGAAATGCAGAGCCATCTGCGGTCCGAGGAATGCTGAGTTCACACCACCAACGATCATGCGAGTGATAGGTCTGATGAAGAAGGGCGTGCTGGGGTTGTTCCCAATCACTGACAGCGAGTCAGCGTTTGCGGTGATCAAAGGAGGCTGCGGCTGGTCACTTACTATCCATCACAACAGCCAGAATCATCACGATCATCAGCGACCCCTCCGCATAGTGCATGAAGTAGCGGTACCGCAGCCATTGCTCAGTCTCGCCACCAGCCTGACCCTCCTTGCCGTCGCGATAACGTTTCGGAATGAGATGTGTCGCGAAATGCTCGCAGAGATATTCCACAATCATCGCAGATTCCGCTAAAATTAGAGGTTTCGGGCTTGCTGGCGCTTCGATTGACACAATGGGAGATTTACCCAGTGGATGGATCTCTTTCAACTCGGGCGGTGCGAGCTGGTTAGATTGACGTTTGAAGATCTTGACGTCAAAGTCAAGGCCTTGACACTCCCGTAAGAGCCATAGTATGCGCTGCGAGCGGGATCGATCGAGCCTAGTCGCATTGTATTAGCGAATACACAGATGTTGTCCCATTGTTGAGCTCTACGAGCTCGTTTCGCGGTTGGCCTTCTACACACCAGTAGAGCGTTGCTTTGGGCTTTACATCCTCGTTATCAGCCATGATCAAGGTGTCTGCTCCTGCCGCAATGACAAAAACTTGATGACTGCACAGTGGTTAGGCTTCGATGATCTATTTCGTAAACGTGGACGGACTTCAAAGTCCAGTTCCTAAGAACACTGACGCACATTAGTGCGCGAGGGGTGCATTGCCGAAAGGTGCCGGGCCGAAAACGGAACCTCAGGCATCGACACTGTGTCAGTCCAGCAGGTTGAGCCGACAGCTTCCCATTGCTGCCAGTGAGACCAGGACGCTCAACGCCGTGTCTTCTGCCTGACCGTCCCGAACCTCTCCAAGACCACCTCCTCGATGCCGAAGGTACCGTCATCTGCACCCATGACTGGCCACGGCTTACATACGTCGATGCCTTCCCGCGGATAGATCAGCTCCAACACGCAATAGATGAGATAGTCCACCACCACCACTACAACAAACAGCTTGCCGGCCCAGACACCGCAGCCGAAGTATCGCTTCAGCCGATCGATAAGTGCCTGAGACTGTGTATGGGCCATCTGACCATAGTGCTGCCATTCCTCGTCATAGTTAGCTATGTTGTCGGGCGCTGAAGGACAGCCAGTAATGAGGTCGTAGACGCGCTCGGTGCGGCGGGCAATGTCTGACCACGAGTACATGTTCTTCACCAAGTCGTGAAACTTATCTCTTCGCACCGCTTTCGATATGAGCAGGCCTACTGCTTCGGTGACGCCGCGGACCACGTCTTCGACTTCTGGTAGCACAAAGATGGTCATATTTCCAGGTAGAACCTCGGGTACGCCACCAACGCGCGTTGCCACGACCATGAGACCGCAGGATGCCGCTTCCACAAGCACGGTACCGAAGGCTTCTGTCAAGCTCGTAGACAGGAGAAGGTGGCCTCGCACCATGACATCCCGTACCTCTTCGTGCCGGATGCTGCCAAGCAAAACCACACGTGGCGAGCCGCTGGCGGTGTAAACGAGCTGTTGCGGCAGCGAGTCCAGTGTCTGCTCAAGATCAATGGCTTTTGGACCGGAGCCAGCGATGATGAAGCGCAGATTCTCGTGGCGACGGAGAAGAAGCGGCAATGCTGAGATGAGAAGGTCGGTACCCTTGTTGTAGAATAAGCGAGAGATGACAATGATGGTGATAGGGTCATTGGGACCGACAGGTTGGCTCGGATCCGGTGGAGGTGGTAGTAATGCGCCTTTGCCGCCCTGTGTTAGCAGCTTTGCTTCGTGCGGCTGTAGAGGCCGGAAGTTGCTCGCCACCACTGCATTCGGGATGACGGAGACGGCGAGCGGGTTCAGGGAGGCTCTGAGAGTGGTGTTTTCCTTGCTAAGAGCCGCCTGTCAGTGATGGAGCTTCAACAACATGGCGCTCAGACAAGTCGATGTGCATACCAAGTGTGGCTGACACAGATAACGTGGCCTACATCACTTAGACTGAACTTCAGCAACTTGTTTGCCATGATACTCGCCGCATCGCTGAACCCAAACAGGCTGTGATCGGTAAACACAGTCGCCAGACCCATAGTCCGCGCATGCAGCAGACCTTCATGGCAGAGGTTGCTGAGCGACGCATGGCCATGAACGATCTGAATCTGTTCTCGGATGAAGATCTGACGGAGAATGGGAAAGGAGCTGAAGACCGTGGGAAAGGTGGTGCTTCGATAAACGACCCAGTGCGGCAGATGGTACACTTTGAGCCGATTCGTTAGGTAGCGAACGCCAGAGCGAGATGGATGAGGCGCGGAGTAGGCGTGGGTGATGATGATGACACGGTGACCGCGGTCGATGAGCTTCTAGTTCATCCTTCAGCCCCGACCGCCGTATGATTACGAAACTGCGAGAACTGATACAGAAGAAAATAATCTTTTGATAATGCTCTATTCCCACGCAGAAGGGAAGGCCAAGAAAGCGAGCACTCTTTTGAAACAAACGATCATGAAACAGAATGGCCACGAATGAGATCTTACCGTCGACAATTGATATATGTGACTTTCCACACCACCTGGCTGTGGATAGAAGAAGTCGGAGATCATGCTGCTTGCGTTAGTCTCACCTACCTTTACCCATATATGAGGAGTACGGCAGAGACGTACGCGATGTTGTACGGCATTCTCACGTTGAGCTGCGCCCCGCCGGCGCCCAGGATTCTTCAACTTTGCATGGCACTTCAAAGAAGGTGAAAAGTCAACCTTGCGCAAAGGTCACTGACTGTAGTTGTGTATTGCATATTCAGTCTTGGTTTGCATTCCAAACGAACAACGAGGCTGGCGAAATCTTGGCATTGCCGAAAACTCCGCAAGACAACACAGTTCAAGATATCGCATACCCGCGCAATATATCATGCTGGACGTAGGTGCGCACGATGGCTGCCTTGTACAAACGCTATGTTCCGCCGAAGCCTTCTGTGCCGACTGCGGCTTCAACAGCTTCGGTCAAGGATCCTACAAAGACAGCGCCGGTGCAGAAAGATGTACCTTTGTCTGTTCAGCCAGAGAAGAAGCGTAAGCGCGAGAGATCAGAGCAAGAGACTACTGAACGCAAGGCGAAGAAGCTGCGGAAGAAGGGGATCGAAGCACCTGTAGAGTCCGTGTTGCAGACACAAAAGGCTGAGAAGGCCGCAAAGCCTGTGAATTCTGCTCCGCCACCGCAGCAGAATGGGCCAGAACCACTGAGTGCTCCGGAAGCTGTAGACTCGCATGCTGGTACCGACTTCGCCAGCATCAAACAAGGGCAGAAACGGCATCGTTTAGAGAAGGAAGCTCGTAAAGCACGTATCAAAGCGGAGAAGGCAGCCAAGGGTGCCGGTCACGTAGCGGAAAAAGCTGAGGCTGTTCCTGGCGCGGCAGATGCAGAGGTGGTTGCGGCCGTGAACGGTGCTCGTGGTCATACTGGGCGGCGCAGCGATGGTGCGCAGCAGCTGGACGTCGTGGAGTCGGAGTCTGCGAATTCTGCAAATTCTAGAAAGCGGCGGCGGGAGGATATCGAGCGCGACACCAACGACTTCCAGCTGCAAGACAGTACTGGAGATGATCTGGCTGGACGATCGCTTGGTAAACCAACCAACTCGATCCCTCCAATCGAGCAGCTCGCAGATAAACAGTCTCAGCTCGTACATGATGTAGACGAGCCTATGCGAGCTACCACCACTGATCCACGTTCAGCAATGCTAAAGAAGCGACGGCATAAACTGGAAGCTGTGTTGGAGCAATCATCCGATGATCCTGCCATTGAGAGCGAGCAAACGCTGAAACACAAGGCTGTGCTCAACAAATTTCAAAAGGCTACGAAGCATGACCCGCACGAAGGTCCTCAAACAAAGGACACGGTAGAGCAGCGAAGTAACGATAATGTCATACTCCGAGACTTAGTCCCTCTTCCGCAACCAGAGAAGGCGCCAACACCCGACTTCAAGCCAGGCTTCTCGGCTCTACCACCCTGGCTTGCCAATCCGACATTCATCCCCAGCAACAGTATGAGGAGCTTCTTCGAGACGGGCTTGGAAGAACCGACAGTGACGCACCTAGCCGGCCTCGGCTTCCAGAGTGCCCTACCCGTACAGCACGCCTTGATACCACTCTTGCTTCCTCCTGGCATGCCTGGAGCAAGATTTCGCCCAGGCACTCAGCCAGTATTACCAGATCTTGCTGTGAGTGCTGCAACTGGAAGTGGCAAAACCATTGCTTATCTGCTACCGATTATGGCAGCACTGAAGCGACGACCGGTAGCTGGAAAGCTTCGTGCGCTGGTCGTTGTACCAACACGTGAATTGGTTGCTCAAGTGGCTGATGTTGCTGCAAGTTTGGCAAGCGCTGAACATCTCGGTGGGTTAGCAGTCGGTACGGCTACAGGCGCGGGAAAGTTGAAGGGTGAGCAGGAGAGGCTTGTGCGGCAGTCCCAAAGGTACGACCCGGAAGCTTATGCTGAGGCAATGAAGATGGCTCAGAAGCGCAACTACCCGCCCAGTCAGGAAGACGATGGTTTCGATGACTACATCAACGCAGCGGAACGCGAAGATTCACGAGACGTGCAACGGATGAACGATGCAATTTCAGCTCGCATCGATCACGTGCCCGTCTACGGTTCTGCCGTAGATGTACTTATCTGTACACCGGGCCGACTTCTTGAGCATATGAGCAGCACACTCGGCTTCACCCTTGCTCATCTTGAGTGGCTAGTGCTGGATGAGGCAGACAAGCTTCTAGATACGCAGTATCATGGCTTTCTTGAGCGTGTCAATGACGAGATTCTCCGACCGCGAAGTGCGGAGGAGCAGGACGCTCGGGAAACGTACCTTCGCTCGAGATCGCTGTGGGATGAGCAACGCGAGCGGCGGGTGAGAAAGGTACTACTTTCTGCGACAATGACGCGGGACATCTCCAAGCTCATAGCGCTCAAGCTGCACAGGCCGCAGCTGCTTGTGGTCAGTGGTCAGGCTGGAGACGTTCAGGCTACAGCGACTGCCGATGCCTCAACCAACGATCAAGATGTACGTGGGACGGGTGACCACTTTGAACTACCGCCCACCTTGACCGAGTTCTGCATACCTGTTGGTGATGGTAGTGAAAAGCCACTGTTTCTTGTGAAGCTGTTAGAGCAGAGGATTTTGCCAAATAGCGGCCTGCACGATGCTTCCACGAAGTATGTGCCTGAGCCTGAAGATGCGGAAGACAGTGTCGATTCTTCCGACGACGATTCGAGTGTTGTGTCTGACTCAAGCTCGAGCGTCAGCAGCACGTCAGAGGGGAGCGAAAGCGGCAGCGACCAAGATATGAATGCCCCCGGTAGCTCCGATGAGCAGGGCGAAGCGGACGCTACCATTCAGCTGGCTTCCATGCATCCGGCAAGAGCAGCGTTGCTTGGTAACAAGCCTGGCACTTCTCTCGACCGCGATAGCATTCCGACGGTCCTCGTTTTTGCCTCCAGTAACGAGTCCGCGCATAGGCTCTCGCACCTTCTACGCAAGCTTCAACCTGCGTGGTCCTCTTTGATCACCACGCTTACCAGGACTCAATCCACCAAGCGTAAGTCCTCCAATACACTGAACGACAAACCCAGCATAACCATCGCCACTGACCGTGCCGCTCGTGGGCTTGATCATCTTGCCCAGCGCAACATCACGCATGTCATACAGTACGACGTTCCGCGGTCTGTGGAAAGCTACGTTCATCGCGTGGGCCGTACGGCAAGGGCTGGCCGGCTGGGCGAGGCATGGACGCTGTATACGCATACCGAGGCTCGTTGGTTTTTGCATGAAGTCGCACGGGCAACGCCAATACGGAGAGCACAGGCGGTGGAGAAGGTGAAGCTTGATGAGTTCGAGAAGGAACTCAGCCTGAGGTATCGGGAGGTGCTCGAGGCTATGCGACAGGAGGTATTTGCAGGATCCAGGAAGTAGACTTGCTAGCTCCTTCACCATATCTACAACTGCGTGCAGCTTGTACACTACCATCACGCCATGCTTTATGCTTGGGAACCATGCGACTCACTGCTACATCTCCTCCTCGTCCTCCGCCTCACTCTCTTGCTCCGGCGTTCCGTCCTGCGTGCCTGTCTTCGGCTTCCGATCACCGTACTTCTTGTACTGCGCGATCAGACGGTTAACGCAAGATTGGACACCTGAGTCCGGTCGCTCCTCCTTAAACCGACGATTGAACTCGGCCGCAAGCTTCGATATGCGCATCGTGAGCTTACCCTTGCCTTTCTTGATGTCGTCCATCAGCCAATCAAGCTGTCCATCCGTATAGCCCTTACGTTGGACTGGCGCTGCCGTTCCAGCCTCGGCGCGCTTGGCAGGCCAGCCGTCTCGGCTCAGCTTCTGCACTCGCCATTTGTTCATCCTCTCAACCGCGTCCTTAATCGACCAGTTGAGAGTGCCGTAGCCGGGCCATTGCATCCAGTGGCCGCTCTTGTCCACGACCCACGACTTGTGAGGCTCAGCGTGGTTATGGTGAGCTCTCTGCCGGTCAAGGGTGTACGCCCGGCGGTTGATGGACCGGGTGTAGTAATCAGCGTTATATCCGCCGGTCTGGTCGTTCTCGCCACGATTGAGCGGGTTGTGGATGAGGCCGGAAAACGGATCGACTTGACCCAGCTTATGACCAAAGGGGATGAGCTCGTTGCCGTCGTTGTCATCGCTGTCGCTGTCTTCCTTTTGATGAGGGATCCAGACAAGATCGACGTTCTCACTCCGAGGGTCAAGCAGTTGGATGCGGAGATGCCAGACGTCCTTTGCAGTTGGCTCACGACCAAGCAGACCTCCGAAGAAGCTTTCCGCTTTCTGCTTATCTGAGTTGGCCGGATAGCTGGTGTGAAACGCCCATTGACCCGGAACGCCTGGTTCACTGTCCGGATTGAGATATGGACGGTAAGGATACCACACAGTCATTGGACTGTCTTGTGGGTACGGACCGCGGGAGAAATAGCCTGCGCCACGCGCCTCTTCGATTTGAGACGGGTCGGTGAAGCCGATTTGCTGTGCCCAAACGTCGTCAACGTTGAGCTCTAGCCATTCAAAACGTCCCAGACCCGATGGAATCTCACCAATGTTCACAAAGCCACCATCTCCGAGGCTGGTGCGCTCATTCACCGCCTGTTGAATCTCGTAAAGCGTCTGACGTGGATTCGGAAACGGGTCTCGCTGCTCACCAAGACGGTACAGGTGGTACATGGCAGTACCGCCGAACTGATCTAAGGTCGCGTTGACCCACCTGGGCGGTCTGTTGTTGTGAGAGGTCGTGAAATCCTGCTCGAGGTGTTCCTGACGAGGGTCGACAATCATGGGTGAGCCGCTACCACCCAACGAAGGTGTTTGTAGGTCTCCTGTATCGGAATTGAAGGAGCATTCGGACGCCATTGCTAGAAGAACTAGCGGTGATGCGTTTGCCGGTCAGGGATGTCCTGCTCAGAGTGTTGTACGCAAGTTATGCATGTTCTAGATGACCGAAGGCTGTTTCAGGCGCACCATGCTTGCTAAACAAAACAGTCGAAAATTCGCAGAAGCCTGGGCCGAGCTTGCAGCCTTGTAGCACGCGAACAAAAGTGGAAGAAAGAGAAGCGTTGCTGGCTTGTCCAAAATTGGCCTTCCACGCTTGGGGCGAGCGGGCGGTGGCTAGGAGACGCCGTAACAGACTCGAAGTAGCTTGTACGGGTATTATGGCCTTCCGAGTCACAATGCAATGTTGATGAGAATGAGCAATTGCACGTCGTCAGCAGCGTCGTCAGGTCTGGATGCCGGTGGTAGCTACTTTATAGCACGACGGTCACGAATTGACAGCGGTGCTGACTTGAAGACGCCCGTCCGTAGTGTATGAAGCTGGTTAAGTACAACAAGCCCTTGAAGAACGCGGTGTGCTCGGCAGACGTGTGTGCAAGTGTGGTGGAAGGAAGCCTGCAAAGCTCCAGCGTGTCGTGCGTGAAGAATCTGGGCGCCCAAGAGGTTCACATCAGGTGATACGGCGCGATTGCCTCATTAATCGGAGCCGGTGATCAGCCGAAGGCACCTACGGCAAGCTTGAGACCTGGCAGATGTTGTGAAAGAGCGGGCGGGCGATTGATCGCAGCCTTCGGTGCCGAACGGCGGTGTAGGGATGGCAGGAACAAAGATTGCTTCGATTGAACAAAGGCGTGTCGGCAGCCTCGACCTCGCACGAGGTTTCTTTGCGCTCTATCGTCCAGCAACACGTAAATGCAGCAGCAGAGAACAATCGCAGGTTGGCTTTCTACGTTCCACTTCCGCCACTAGTGCTTCACGTGCCCGGTTGCAATTCTCATATCGTTGCCCCCGATGCACACGATGAGAGCAAGGTCCGCAGATCAAGGCTTGACGCTGCAGAATACTCTCCAGGCTCGTAGGTATCCAGTCAGACCGAGAACCAATCCGTGTATTATTACTTCGTGGTCGCCAAGCGCGTCGCAAGCTGTCACAGCGCATTTCCGCACCACGACCAAAGGATATACGGCGAGCACGCTTGATATAGAAGATTCGAATGGCTGAGAAGCACCCAAAGAGTATGACCTCTGAACCATCGAACTTATTCGGGGTCCCCTGCAGTCGAGTGGCTGGCGCCTACCAGTCTACGCTATGACACCAGCACGAGAGCCTGATGCGAAGAAATCGCCAGCGTGGGGCATACGGGATGGTTGTCGTCAGAAGCCTGAGCAGATAACTCTCAGCGGCCTCAGGTCAGCCGTAGTAACTGATGCCGGATGGTGACAGTAGAGCCAGAATCCTATCCGTGAGGACGTCGGTTAGGAGCAACGATGGCAATCCTCCAGATGCAGCAGATGCTTAACGCGAGATCGCAACAGCGATCCCACTCCCACGGATGATCTGTCTGGGCTTCATCGGTCACAGGCGCCGATCCCGTGCTCTCTGTCAAACGCAGAGTGACTGCCCTGAAGTCCGAGTTCTGGTCAAGCGGGTAACAAAAAGCACTCAACGGAATCTAGGGCAGGTGATTCCAGCGGATTCAGGGACTGCTCGCGTACCAATAGTGTGGACCATGCCATAACAGACACCGCCAGCCAAAGCGAGCTGCCACCTGCATGAGCTGAGGACATGAGTTATCGACTCGCAGAGACTGGGCAAGCCGGAGCTCCCCGAGCTGTCCACACTGTCACTATATTGGCCACGATGTGGACTGGCGTCCTCGGGTGTCGGACTTTGCGTGAGACGGCGTCATGTCCTCATTGCTGTCCTGCGGTAGGGTGTGAAATACTCGTATACAGATGGTCGGTGAGGATAAGGTTGTCGGTACATACTGGGCCACATATGCTGCGCGGTCAATCACTTCGTGGATTCGAGAAGGATAAAAGGTCCAACCTCGGGGTGAGCTGCATACCGTTGCTTATATGCTACGCAGCATTGGACATACTAATGGCCCGCTAGCATGACGGCGTTGTATTACGCGACTCAGCCTTGTGAATTTCTCCGAGGGAATCCTAGAGCACCAGGTCAGTTTGGAGGTGCGCTGTGGTCATGAAGCATTCTTCTCATCCAGGAAGCTTGTGCGGCAGCTGACGGGCACTACCTGGAATTTTGGCACAGGATCATACGCATTATATGCGGCAGTGGCATGGATATCTTTTTGTTCCACCTAGCAAAGTAGTCAAACAACTCGCAAAGGAGGACGGGCTCTTTCTCCGACAAAAGCCTACGGGTAGTCTTGCAAAGCCGATTGTGCCGCCAATCAGCAACCTTTCATCATAAGGATGGCCTTGCTTTCGAGGTCAACGAGCAAGCCAGCATCATAGTCTCAGCACTAAGCAGGATTTCGTAGTGCACCATTACATTGTATTCCGGCCTTCTCAATCCAACGCATGCCTACTATGGCGTTAAAGGTCGCAGAACAGCACCTGTTCAAGGTTGAAAGGTGTCGTGCTATTCCCAACAACTTTCGCATCCGAGCGAATGGGCTGTCAGACATGCTCTGACCCTTCTGCAGCGCCTCATGTTTCACTCTCCTTCGTGCTTTTACGTGCAATATTGTACCGCACGAGCGGCCGAATCGCGAGGTAAAGAACCCGCTGTGTGTTGAGCTTGCATGCTCTAGAGACAGCATGAACGCATGGATTACAGCAGGGCATGCGAGAAGGCGAAAGGAGCATTGTACGGTTACGGATGCGGTCAACAGGTTGATGCCTTAGGGTTGGTTCTAGAGTTAGAGGCACGACAAGTGGACCACACGAACTTGTCTATGCTCTCTGCTCACTAGCTGGCCATTAACAACCTTGTGACAAGCACCCTGCACCGTCCACGTCTATATCGCCACCATGTACACCTGCAGTCTGCTCTGCCCTGTGCTCCATGTTAGCTGATGTCAGGAATGACCTTCCACCACGGACAACTCGACAGCCCATACGCCGTCACCCAACCGCATGTCTTGCACAGCAGTAACAGTACCTATTGAGCAACGCTAGTCCAGGCCGACAAGTGTTGGATCTCCTCTCTGCACGCCTGAGCAGCATAGACGGGGCGCACCGCGAGCCTTGAGCATGCTGAGCGTCCGCCCTGCCGTGCAACTTGCCAAGCAGAGCCTTTTCCGAGGCTTCATTCTCGTCCACGACACCGTCAACTGTAGCCAGAAATACGTGCCCTCAACTGTGTTCGACAACGGTGGCTTTTGCTCTCCACGTTTCTTCAGACTCCAGTACGTGACAACGGTCTGAAGCCCCGCCGACTGTGAGAGGCGATTCGGCCGTACCGCCACCGCGAGAGCGTTTCCGGCAATGAACATTTGCAATGCGACGGGTAATTTTGCATGGTCGGATCAGGTGCGCGATTGCTGAGCCTACGCAATATGTTGTTGCTCGAGTTTTCCTTCGGCACCCGCCCCAGCAGGCTACAATCTAAACATGCTTTCCGTGTGTCTTCCAAATCCCAGTGCTGCTGAATCTAATGCGATGACCTTCAGGTCCAATATGTCACCCATATGCTGTAGCTCGTGTCGGAGGTACCTGCATCAGGGCCATGCTCAACTGACGCTGCAGTGACTGGAGCACCCCAAAGGTTTGCTAAAGCGATCCGTGATCCAATATCGAGACGGCACATCACGCTTGGCGAAAGCTTTCATACGGTACCATATCGCCTTGAGCTGTTTAACCGTTGCTTATACAGAGTACGAACTTAGCAGACATCAGTTTACGACGGCCAATTGTAAGGCGAAGAGAGAAAGGTTTCGACGTGGTATCCATACGACCTGCAAGCGACCCACAACACGGAAGGTCACTCGCCACCGCCCGACGACATAGTTGCTGGCCCGTACAGCCTGACCGCTATTGATCAAGCAGTGTACAAAATTCGCAAGATGCATAACTTTCCGGATGATTACGCAATATCATTCCAATTGGTTTGCATGGGCCGCCGCGGACACTTACAAGCTGCAAAGCAGCGGCCAGATGCCACTCGTCTCGGCACCCATCCGTTTGACCCAATGCGGAGTCACATTGAGATCCGCATAGTATGCTGTGAAGCTCACGCTTCCCGTAATCATTGTACTGAACGCTATTCTGGCCTGTAAGGTCTTCCTACTTACCTTGGATTTACGCACGGTAACTCTCCGCAACAACGCTTTTGGGACTGGATGGCACAAGCATGGGCTGCTTTATCGGGCACACGATGCGCGATGCCGTGAAGCGTCGTCCCGCAGCTGCACTTCGTTATCGTTGCGACGTGGAAGACAACACAACCGTTGCCATCGTCTCTGATGTATATTAATCCAAAGGTAGGCGCTCGATTCTTTCACATGTCTCTCCCTGGATATGAGCTAGCACGGAACTCGTACGTTCTGAACACTCGTTATACTTCGGAGTCAGCAACTTCCTGTCATTCGCTTTCATCATGTTGTCATTGACGAAGCTGTTGACGATATGCCTTACACTCGGGCAAGGCCCTGTCGAGCGCGCTTCACGATCAGTGGATCCATCACGTAAACAAGGAGAGCCTGCTGATGAGATACATCCGCTGACGCAGCCAGCGTGTATCGTTGCCGATAGCATTCGACTCTCGCTCCGTGACCCAGCGTTCGCCGCCGAGTGGATTAAGCGTTGCGCACCATCTGAGTTGCTTGAGCAGGCTTTGGGGAAGCGTGAGCCGGATCTTGTTGGCTACGGTCCGTCCTCGACAACGACAACGGCCACGCCGGCCAAGAGTGAAACCGTGAGCAGCAAAGTGACTTCCTCCTCTCCGCCGAAATCTGCAATGTCCTCGTCGTTAGCCTCGGTCTCTGACAGTAGCTCTAAGTATGCAGTCGTCCATCTATGGCTTTACTGGCGCTGACGAGTCTAAGGACCTCTTCCTCCACCTCGAGCCCCTCGACTGTCAGTACTACCAGCTTCTCATCAACTCCGAAACAAAGCAGCAGCAGTTCTTTCATCACGACCACAACCACATATTTAGCCACCACGTCTTCAGCCACCACCTCATCAGCTAAGCCGTCCAGCAGCACGTCGAAGTACGTGATGCGTACTAAAGCCGGGATGTCGCTGACAGTCCAGGAGATCTCCTACTACCGCAAGCTCGTCGATGCGCAGTTCAAAGCAGACTACGACCTTGGCCAGCGAGACAAGCTCATCAACAAGATCGCTAGCTGCTTCGTCGCTCAGCACTCCCTCTGGCATCTCTACGCACACTACATCGTCAGCCAGCAGGACCACTTCTTCGACATTATCGTCAACCACTTCGTCGCTCACCACTCCCTCTAGCAGCTCTCCATACACTACGTCGTCAGCTAGCACGACAAGCTCACCAAAGAAATTGTCAGCTTCTTCGCCGCTCAGCTCTCCCTCAAGCAGCTCGAGCAAGTACGTAATGGGTAAATGACTACAAGAGAGCTATGCTGATCTGCGAAGGACGTCCTTCTCCACTGCCAGAACGAGCAGCTCCTCCGCCAAGTCTTTCTCCACTTCCGCAACGTCGCCTTCGTCAAGGTGCGTTATGCCAGCCTTAGCCCTCTGTGCTTGACTTACAAATCTGGCAATGCACCGGCTACCCAACTCGCGACCTTTACGCCGTTCTGGCGTCTGGTTTTCGCTTTCAGATAAGACACCTATCGTGCCCAGCTTCCCAGCCTGCCATGGGCTCCCCCCGACCTGCTCTGAATGTTTGTGCAACTGGCATATCCAGCGACGGCTGATTCAAGGCTAGTTCCACTCCATTTACATCCAAGCCCAACTCATCGACATCGCTATCGGCATCGAAGAAGTGAGTACATCTCTGAGCTTCCTGGCTTGCTCTTGATTCTCCGGAGGGGCTCGTGTACATACTGCCGCGATGCATTACCGCCTCGGCACTCTCCGCAGCCTTTAACTCTCACCTGGGTAACGGACTTAGGATGTATGCGATATTGCACATGCTTCCCGAAGCATTGTCATCAGCTATATGTCTCCATCAGTCTCTTATTCTACTGTATGGCATTTGCTGACATAGATGCTTCACAGGGCTTCTTCGGTTGCTACCACGTCGAAGTAAGATGCCATGAACACCGTTGTTCTGCTACTTCTGACACCCCGTAGAAAGACTTCATTAACTTCCGCCTCCACGGCGAGCATTACGCCGTACAAGTGCGCGACCACCGCTGGACTGCCGCTTACGCCAGGTGCTAATCGTGAATAGGCCATCCACGAGCGGCACGAGCATTGCAAAGAGCTCAGGTACAACAAGTAGTAGCACGAGAAGTTCGAGTTCGACGAGCGATACGGCGAAGAGCTTCAGCTCGAGCAGCAGCCTCCAGGGCTCTAGTACGACGTCCCCCAGCGTCAAGACTTCCAGCACAACAGGCAGCAGCCTCAAGTCCTCCAGTACCACGTCCATCGCCAGAAGTTCATCTTCAAGCACAAGTACCAGCGCCGTAAAGGGCTCCGCAACGTCAAGTACCGCCAAGACCACAAGCGCCGTCAAGACCTCAAGCACCGTCAAGACCTCAAGTACCGTCAAGACCTCAAGTACAACGAGCAGCAAGCCGTCAAGTATGTCGTCAACCTCGAGCATGACGAGCAGCCACTCCTCGGCATCAACCACTCATAGCACATCGACCACAACCAAGTCCAGCTCGTCCCTGTCCAGCCAACACAGCTCAACGATGTCAAGCACACCTAGCTCAACGAAACTGGCCAAATCTAGCTCGTCGACGTTCAGCATCCACTCTTCCGTGTCAAGCACATCGAGCTCAACGGAAATAGCCCAATCTAGCTCGTTGACCGCCAGCACTCACTCCTCGACGTCAAGCATATCGAGCTTGACGCAATCAGCCAAATCTATCTTATCGACGTTCACCACCCACTTCTCTGCGTCAAGTACGAATAGCCTGTCGAAACCAGCCAAATCAAGCTCGTCGGCCTCTAGCACTCACTCCACGGCGTCAAGCATATCGAGCTTGACGTTGTCGGCCAGGTCTACGTCGTCACTGTCGGCCACACGAGGCTCGACGGTCTCAAGCTCATCGAGTTCAACGCAATCGGCCAAGTCTAGCTCTTTATCATCTAGTACAGGCAGCTCGACGGTCTCAAGTACATCTAGTTCAACGAAATCAGCCAAGTCTAGCTCGTCATCGTCAAGCACACACAGTTCGCTGACGACAAGCAAATCAACTTCCTCGCATACCAGCACACAGTCCACAAAGAACACACCGTCATCTTCTAGCACCCACTCAACCCTGAGCACCTACATATCGTCATCCGCGCAACCGACAACAAGCAAGGAGAAGAAGACATCGTCCTCAACTACCAGATCGACAACAAGCACTACCTCTCCCCAGCGCTCAAGCTCTTCTTTGTCATCAACTCCAACCGCGTCGTCCACCAGCAAGGAGAAGAAATCTTCATCGACAAGCACGAGCACGGCATCGCAGAAATCATCGTGAGTTCCACCAACGCCTAATGTATCGGGCAACGTGCTGAGTGACTGCGCAGGACGTTAAGTAGCTCAAGCAAGACTTCGTACACTACCACGCCTAGCACCTCGGAGAAGACGAAGTGAGGCCTCTCTACCCTTGTATCGATATTTTCGTTTGCTAACGCGGACTTCGGTAGAATCTCTAGCACATCGCAAGCTTCCACGACGCCTTCATTGACCAGCCAAAAGACGAGGTATGGCCGGCCAATCGTTTCGTACTCTGAGCATGACTGACGACATTGTAGACCAACCAGCCTGACCACAATGACTCCATCTACCTCCACAAGCAGTAGCTGCAAGTGCACCAAAACGGTTACGGTGACCATGGCAGCGTACAGGTTCTAGGCTATGACGACTTAGCACCAGAATACATGTTGCAGCACACTCCGCTGTCGGTATGATTGTAGTCAGCGGTCATACTCCAAGTATTTTCTTTGTCAATCAGACTGGCTGTGCGGTAAGGTCGCACTAGAATGGCCTCTTCGGAAGGCGCGTACATTTGCGATTCGCGGCAATAGTGTAATGAACGTGGCGGGGCTATTGGAAGTACATGCTATGAGATTGGAGATTTCCGATGTTGTTGGTTTCGAGTCACGACTCGAGGTGTATTTTACATAGCTTGTGACGCCATGTTCATTGAGCGCAACGCACCAAATTAAAAGTGTATCATAACAGACCATCCCAACAGACGCCGGTCCAAAAGCCGCGCTAGAAGATTTGGCTGTCGTCCAGAGGATCTCTCTCTGGTTCAGTGACCGCCGCTGCTCGCTTTCCACGGAATGTGTCGTCCAACGCAACGGTGTGGTCCTCCTCGTCTGCTTTGTTCGCCTCGAGGTCCACCATCTCTGTGTATGAAGGTTCCGTCTTCGGTGGCAACATTTTCCGCCCAGATAGTACGTCAAGCAACGAATCCTCGCTCACGCCGTCTTCGTAGGCTTCCGCGCCTACGCTCACAATTGGGCTTGGTGCGCGATCCGTAAGCGAGTCGCGCCCCTCTGGGTATACCACACGAAACGCAGACCTCGTGGCGGCCAGTATGGCTATCTTGTCTTCCGCCGAAGGAACTAGCCAGGACAATGTTGCGGTACCTGGTAGCGACACTGGCACAAACGCAGGGGCACTGAATGCGGTAACGTCAAACAAATAGGCAAAGCCTTCGCCGCAGTCCAGCATAACCACGTCCGGCTTGGTAGGATGCCATAGCATCTTACGTACGTTGCCATGCTGAAGGACCACCGCATGCGCCGATAACGTAGCCATACTCCAGATCCAGACTGTACTAAGCATACGCTCATCTCGCGATGCAAGGTAGCTGCCATCGCAGCTGAAGCAGGCCTCTGCCACGCCAAGATCTGAGGGCTCATCACTGGGTTTCGATCGAGACAGTGGCGGAGATACCGGCTGTGGTGCAAGAGAGTACGATCGTTCACCTGCTGCTGACAGAGCTTCTCGCCATATCAACGCTCTCTGCTCCGGTGCGAGGAGGCTCTGATCGATCGTACTGGCATGCTCTACAACGGCTACCGCTGCGAACGTGCGTGCACTCAGCAGGACGATCGTTCCATCGTATCGCGACAAGCCCACCATGCGAGAGTCACCAGACCATATCAATGACTTCACACCAAGAGTGAATGACTCAGTCCGCGGCGTTGGCGAAATTGAGCGGAACAGATGACCGTCAGCGGTGTAGAAATGTACACTTGGGTTTGCAGTAGGCGTGTCCAAAATAGCGAGCCATCTGCCGTCTGGTGACCAGGATACTGACTGCGCGTCTATAGTAGGCAGCTTCACAGATGGCAGACTTTGCTCTTGATTCGGAAAATGCAAGGTCAAAATGTCTTCGGCGGTCGACCTTGACAGCATGGCGACTGACCTTGTGGGTTCGCGGCCCGGAACGGGAGGTCGTTGTTGCCAGTTGCTGCCATTGCATGTTGATTTGAGATCTCCATAATCGATACCCTTGCCTGTCGACAGATTCCACAACTTTGCTCTACCAAACTCCCAAATCGTTAGAATGGTGTCCGTGTTGATGAACGCAGCGGAGACGAAACGGCCAAGGCCGCCGCTGCCATTATCTATGCGGACTCGGTAGTTCTGGTCGCCAAAGCATAGTACCTCAATACGCTTGCTAGAGAGTAGTGCAATTCTATCGCTGTCAGCAGACCAACTGAACGCAGTGATGTCCTTCGGCGGGATCGTCGTGTTCAAGGTTTTTGATCGCTCCGGCTGTGCGGCGTGAATCAAGCGCACTTTCCCGTTCGCAATACCGGCTATATATCGCGCGCATGGCGACAGCGTAGTCACTGAAGCCTCTACCCGCTCTGACGCCTCCATTCTATATCTTCTCGCGGTTCGTGCTGCGTAAGTGCTGGTACATGTACATAAACATGTAAACATCGCATTTGCGGGGCAACGAAGCATTACTAAGCGGGAATCACGAGAAGAAGAGTCACAAGCGCCGCAAGTCTGTTAAGCGCATCGACTTCGATAATTGAGCAGACAGTCCAACATTGCATGTGCTAGATACCTCATGGGCACGATACGACCCGTGTGATGGCGAACTCCAACGGAAACAGCAGGCCATAGTGCAAGCGTGCTTAGCGTGGTTAAATTGTTTCAGCTGTTTGTGGGTAATCAGTCGCCGAATGGCCGTAAAGCCACATACTTTGGTATACTACGTCCAGCATAACCATCTCGAACAAGGCATATGCCATACACAACGCCGAGCACCACGCCTGCTAAACAGAGTCGCCCAGAATGTAACCACATCACTCTTGTCCAGCGACTATTCCATGAAGATGCAGCTCAGGCTCCAACAATGCATTTAGCCTCTCCACATCGTCCTCGGCTGCTTGCTCACCTCCGCCTGGGTCGATCTCTACGAATGGACTTCCTGTTGCGCTGCTTGTGGGCTGCTCGGTCAAGCCACTCGTGTACTCCACTGAGCCCGCAGTGACCGCCATGGTCAACGTGTCATTGGCCTGCCAAGGACCAGCCATCTGCGTGGGCAGTGTCGCCAGTTTCGTTATCCCTGTAAGGCTTCGTACACCCAAGCAGAATGCAAACATGGCTAAGAAGAAAATTGTTGCGTTTCGACGATCTTTCGCAAGCAGGAAGACGTAGTTGCGAAGCAGGATAGTGATTGGGATCTCCGCCCGGCGGTATATTTGAGGCAGCTCGGTGGGTAGGACCTTCTTCGGAGTCTTGCTATCATCCGATGATGACGTTGGTCGTGACGGCTCAGTTGTTGACGGACTCTCTACGTCGGCAAATCCCTCTGCTGCGAACGGGCCATTCTGCTCGACATGCGTCGTATCTTCGTACGTACGGATGTCAAGCTCTCGTCGCAGCTCATCGCTAACCCATGGTAGAATCTCAACATCGACGCTCTCCATCTCATCCCACGCAGCTGCCCAAGCTCCCGCACCCAGAAGCCCGTTCGCAGCGTAGACCTTGATGCTCCATTTCCGCCCGCTCTCGCCTGCGCCGTGCTGAGACTCTCCGAGTGGCTGCTGGCAGGTGGCACAGAGATTCTCATCGCTGTCCACGCAGGAACCGTCCACGCTAGATCCCAAGCCGGAGTCGCTACCTTCTCCACTCGAAAAGGAATCCGATCGAAAATGACCGCACTTGGTGATTCGTTCCGAACGCAACTCGAGTGCTTCCAGCAGACGCTCTTCAAGCAGGTCGTACTCCGCGTGTGGATGTGGGATAAGCAGGCCGCGCTGCAGCAGAGTATCTGTCACCTTAGTCCGCAATAGCTGCAATCTCTGGGCAATATCCGCTGGTAGCAAGTCATGCACGGCTCCCCTGCTCCATGGGAACGTGGTGGGTAACAACGTGATATGGAGTAGCACAAGCGGGTAGTTCTTCGCCTCGGCTGCATCTTCTCCATCGTGGGCGAATGTCCTTCTCGGCAGAGGGCTTCCGTGTGCTCGGGCTGAGCGAGCCGAACGTGGTGTGCCGCTTCTCGAACTAGTATGTCGCACTACGGAATGGCGTGGGCTTCGGAACGGCGGTGGCGAGCTCAGCTGCAAACGCCGTACAGATTCCGGTCGTCTGAATGAAGGCCGTATGACAGGCGGCTTGTAAGGCTTGACGTCGTCACGATTGGATCTTGGGAAAGAAGAGATCGAAGTCTGGGTCAGGAATGACGCTCGTCTAGCTCCGTCGTCTGCATTGTTGGTCTCTTTGTGTGAGAACACATCGTCCTCGTCTGTCTCGACCGCGCGTCGATCTATGCGTTGCTCTGTGTCGAGTGTGTCAATATCGTACGCAGAGTTCACTGCTTCCTCGAAGCTCGGGTGTTGGAATGTGTCTGGCGTAGGAATGCCAGCGTCCTCATGGATAGTGAACGATTGAGATTTGCTCAGACGAGCCATGTGCGAACGGTATACGCCTGCTGCAACGTCTACGTTGATCTTCCCAACATTTGCAACGTCACCTGGCATCCACCAGATGGACAACGTCTTCTGCAATTACCCGGAGTCGCCCACTGACGGAGTGGAGTAGAGAGTTTATGTTTACGGTTCGATCGTCACAGCAACGCTGCGCCACCCGCGGCCCAATGGCTTCCAGTCCCCAGTCACGATGAACGGAGTCGCGCTCCGTCGTGCATGTCATTCTGCAGGTACCACATGACCAATTTCCCACTTGCGCCTTGACAAACTGCTACGTTTCCTCCCCAAACATCCCTTCTACCTTCCCACCGCAAACATGGCAGAACGCCTCGTTCACGCAGCAGCCGACACCATGAAGAACGCTACCGTCCTGGCCGCAGCAGTCCACCCCTACTACCCTCTCGATGCCACAATCATAGGCTGGGCAGCGAATGAATGGAGCGTACCTGCTCTCCTCTCAATCTTCTTCGGCGTTTGCGGTGTCCTGTTCACCTCCACCTACTTCGTGACCAAGCGCATCCAGCCTGGTCTGACTACCGGCGAACTCCTCACCACCATGTGGTTCGTCCTTTCCGGCTCCATTCACCTCTTCTTCGAAGGCTACTACGCCGCCAATTTCACGAACCTAGGAAGCAAGCAGACATTGATAGGACAAATGTGGAAAGAATACGCCTTCTCGGACTCGCGGTATCTCACGCAAAACAGCTTCGTGCTGTGCATGGAGACGGTGACAGCGGTGTGCTGGGGCCCAGGGTGCTTGGCTGTGGCTGCCATGATTGTGCTGCGACATCCCTTACGCTACCCTATCCAGATGATCGTGTCTATGGGACAGTTCTATGGAGATGCGCTGTACTATGCGACCAGTATCTTCGACCACTACATCACGGGTGTAACGTACAGCCGGCCGGAGACCTTCTATTACTGGTTCTACTTCGTGGGCATGAACGCCTTCTGGATTGCCATCCCTGGATGTAAGTATCATTTGGTCTTCTCAACCGGTCGCGAACGTTGTACTGACTGTGAATGGCAGACCTGATCTACCAAAGCACAGTCGAGTCCGCCAAGGCTGTCGCACGTGTGCAGCAAATCGACGCATCGAAGAAGGCGTCATAATGGCTCGTCCAAAAGCTATAGTACCCGGAGCGACCGGGTTAATGTATATTACTGAAGCGTTCAGCATTGCGCCTGGCGCATATCAGTCATGGGTCGCTCCTATCTCGATCACATAATCATCATTTCCAAGGCATTGATGTTTATTGCAGCATGCCTTCCAGGCTCTCGCCCGTAACCTCCTCAATCTGTCTGACCCACCTCAAAGTCTCCCTCTCGACATGCTCATCATCGTCTTCCTGCAATTCACTAATGAATGGCAGCATCTCTGGCAACAAAGCCAGCCAGTCCAAGTTGAGACGCTCCGTGATTCCACGCTCGCACTTAACCGCCGCCAATCGCACTTCTGCGGCTTCGTGACGCATGTATTGCATGATTTGCGTATTCATGACCTTGTGGTGGTCTGGCGATGCTGCAGCCGCGGCAAAATCAGTGATGGTAGGAATCACGTGCTCCGTCACGCGGATGAACTTGGCTTTGGTGAGCATCTTCAACAGAGGTGAAGCGATGCCGTCGAAATGCGAGGGCGATTGCCAGAAGTCCTGCTCGTCATGTTGGAAGCTGCTGGATATCGTTCGGAGAACCTCGGTAAGTAGGCTGAGCTCGCGGGCGTTGTTGGGTGACACGACGTCTAGTACGTTCGCGGCGGGTTCGATCAAGTAGCTTGCATAATTTGTGACCAATTCTTTTAGCCGGTCGAAGAATTGGAATGCGAAGCTGAAAAGACTTGTCAGGCGCAATGTACGGCCTTCGTAATCCTTCTTCGGCAAGCCTGTGGTGGCCCATTCGATGAAGCGGACAAAGAATGGCCTGAACACGCTGTCGTCGAGCTTAAGCACGACATTAATGGTCACTGCATCGACCAGTGGGTACACATCGCTGTAGTCAGCATCGTCGGGAACGTGTACCGCCTTCGTCCGGCGCAAATCGAACGCCTTGAGCAAGATGCTGAACAAGGGCTGCGCGTTCGCTTTCAGCTCGCCTTTAGGGTGTCGCTGAACGCTGCGCAAGATATGGAGATGCTGTACGGCCGCCGCTGCGCCAAGGTTCGTGATGCCTTCGAAGGTCGAGTCAATAGTACTGATGAGCGTGTCCAGTCGAATTTTCCCAGCTATCAGTGAACAGAATTGTTTCGCGGCAGCCACATCGCCGTCATGCTTCTGAGGATGCACTAAAGCTTGACCGGCAAGATGTAGCGCACGCTCTAGGTCCGAGAACATCCATGGCAGATGGTCAAGCACTGCATTAGCGAATGAGAAGACGGCGCTTTGAAGTTGATGGTTGAGTCTCGGAGCTTCCTGCGCCTCGGACAAGTAGTCCAGCGTTCTCGACAGAACAGTCGGTAGCAGCGGGATGAACCCATCACCAAGCACATCAACCATAGAAGCGAGGCAAAGTATCGAGATAATTCGAAGGGAAGCGTCTTGGGCCCCTAACGCAGCGTCTCCGGCCACGGACTCCGCAGCTTGCAATACAGCATCTCGGTCGAGCTTGCCGTACTTGTCAACAATTTGGTCGATGCACGCAACGGCGGCGTGGCGCACATCGATGGGCTGGCCCTGTGTAACGAAAACGCAGCAATTGGGTAACACTTCAAGGAATGTGCGCTGTAGCGCTACATCGCCACGTTTCGCTTGCACGACTCGCGCTTCGAGCGCGCGGAAGACCTGCTGCCTTGTCTCGTCAGAGCCTGTCTGCATGAGTTGTGCGCTTGACTCGATGAAGTCTTTCGTTGGTGTCAAACCGAGCAACGACGACAGCATTGATGCAGCCGCGTCACCCAGAACCATGTTTGACGCCAGGTCTCGGGAGAGCTGCATCGTTTGATCAAGCAGCTGCGAGTATATTGTTCGCAGCGTTTCGGCAGCATCGGCGGAGCTTGCGAACTCTTTCGCGACTCGTTTGCGCAAGCCGACATCTTCCATTAGTTCACCGAGGCTCTGGAGGAGATGGTCGACGGACTGTTCCACTTGCTCTGCGCTCTTCTCGCCAAGGGCAAGCACGATGTCGGACAGTGTTCGTTTGGGCTTCAAAGCGTCGCGAACAAGATCGAGGAATTGCTGAAGAGCTCGGACTTGCGTGGCAACTGAAAAGTGTGCCATAAGACTGCCGACAAATGGTAGTACACGCTCGTCCGTCGGGTATCGCTCTATCAGCATCGCCGCAATCGCGAACAACGCTTCGTCGGGGCCGAGCGTTTGCACAAGATGTCGAAACAACGCGTCACGGCGATGAAGCGGAATATGCTCGAATGCGGCCGTAAAGCTGAGCAATAGCTCTGACGCGCCGCTGATGAGATCCTTTCCGCGCTTTCTCAAGGACGCAGCCAGCGGCGGTACTATCCGCGAGACAGTCTGATCCGTGACATGCGCCGAAAAGTCGTCGCTTTGCCGTAGTAATGTAGTACTCATGAAGGTGAAAAGGGGCATAACGCTATGCAAGACCAAATCGGGCGCCCAAGTGGCCAGGCTTGAGATGAGCAGAAGAGCGGTGTTGTGAAGTTGAGCGCTAGAGGTCGTCCTTACGGTCTCCACTATAAGGTCTGCTCGGATGACGGCGCGGTCAATGTTCGCAGCATCTGCGTTAGTCCTCATGCCGTTTACGACCGACAGAAGGCAGCCCAAAAGCAGAGCCTGCAGGTAGATCAACTGCGAGCCGAGCAGTGTCTTGAAATGATGCAGCTCCCCAAGCATGTGAAACAGGGCTTTCAGCAACTGCGGGTGCCTCTCCGGCTTCGCTCCTTCGACGAGCTCGAGCACAACTGTAACCCGCCTTAGAGCAGCGTTGACCCTGGCCAGATCGGGTTTCCGTGTTTGCTCTTGGTCCGCCTTGCTTATCCGCTGCTTCTTGGCCGATGAAGGTTCGTCTTGCAGGTCAAAAGCACTTGGCAGAGTCTGGAGTAGATGCACAAGGACGCTTGACGGATACTGTAGGTTGCGCAGAGTCTCGAGTGCATTACCCTGCTCATCCGAGTCACCAGCCGCCAATTCTAGGAGCCAATCAACAAGTGCGCATTGTGATGGTGGATTCATCGAATGCCATAGGTGACGCAGACGCTCGAAGGCGAGTGCTCTGAGCTCAACTTGACTGTTAGTATCGCCAACCGCAATGCTTTGCAAAGTGCTGACTTCCTCCGCACTACGATAAGAGAGGCTTTCCATCACAAGGTGGTCAAGATCCTGCTTCTGTAAAGCTTCCGCAGCACACGATTTGCGAAGCTTGTCGGCGTCTTGCGCGACCCACGCTTTGACAAAAGGAATTAGAACACTCTTTCGTGCATCACTTGCAGGCTTGCCGACTTTGTTGAGCACTTCCAACAGCTTGCTCTTCACTTGCAGCACAGGCGTGGCCGCAACATGGCCAGCGAGCCATGTACATAGCTCAACCCGGAGTGACAGTTTCATCGCTTTGTGCTGTTTCCCATCATTGGCTGGAGTAATGGTGTCTGAACCCTTCAAAGATTCGGTCAGGCTTCTGCCAATGTATTCGCTATCAAGGGCGCAGTCTTCGAGTACAGGTAGGATGGCTAAATCCAAGAATGTTTCTGCATCCTTGGCCGATAGATGTTGGACTGGTTCGCTTCCTAAGCCATACACATTCTGGCGACTTCGCTTCTGCGTCTTCGCACTAGGGCCAGCTTTGATTGCATCGTACATCTTTCGGACCAGTCCACAGACTTCACCCGCCAACTTTCGAACCTCGGGCGAACCGTCGGATAAGCCGATGATCAAATATGGCAAAAGATCTTGTATGTCAACGGAGAATCGATCGGGTCCAGCCTTAACGAACGTTGACGTTCCTGCAACTACATGTTGCAGTGCTGACACCCGTGCAGCCGCTTGTGTGCTCGAAGTCCAGACTCGCGCGAGAAACCAGAAGTAACTAGGAATTCCAGAGTCAGATTTCTGGTTCAGAGGTGGAAATTTGAACAGCGGTGAACTATTGTCTGCGGAGCAGGCGCCCTGGAGCCAAGGAAGGTAGACCTCGTAGATATGATTATTGTGAGGATCGAGCAAGGATAGATGGTCAGGATCCAGCTCAGGGAGGCCGCTGAAGGAAGGGCCGTCAGAAGATGCGTCATCGTCGACTGCCATTCTGACAGAACTAGCGCCAGTCATGCCTTTCTCTGCAGCGTCATCAACCGATGATTCGACAAGTAGCTGCAACGACAACTCTCTCAAATCCACGCCGATTCGTTCCGCAGCTTGCTGCAACAGGCGCTGATGGCTGTCTGAACGTCCTATATGCTCGAGTAGATTAACTGTACTCTGACGTCCTTGCGGCTCGGATTCCGCTAGTCCCGCTACCAGTGATTCGAACAAAGCCAGAGTATGTGCTTCACTGAGCATACTATCAAGAAGGCTGCGAAGTAGCTCTACGCGTTCGTCCACAGCGATACTAGCGCTTGATGCGGACAGATTGAGCGCAAGACCAAGAGCAAGCTTGCCAGTGCGGTAGCGATGTGACAAAGCCTGCAACCTCTGCAGCCAATTGTCAAGGCTGAGAAGCGCGCGTGAGACCGATTCGGGGAGTAGAACACTTTCTTTCTCCTCGGAGATGATAGCGAGGCACACCATGCCATCCTCAGCAGTCTGCGGAGTCCAGACGCCTGCGATGGCTTCCATAATGGCGTCGAGCACTCTGTCCTCGAGCGATGCCTTGGTCACGAGAATGGTCATGATCATGCAGCAGGCCAGGTAAAGCTCTGGCACGCCTTTGATGCTGATGGCGGACTGCAAGACTGGAAGCACCCGAAGCAATAGGTCTTCTTCGCGCTGTTTCCGGATGGCTTCTCGGCCAGATCTGCTCGAATCAATCATACCGTTGACCGCTTGGGCCGTTATGCTTGCCCAAAAGCCTAACAAGACAGCTGAATGGTGGCCCACTTTCGCAACACTCAGCACGTACTGACTTAATGCAGCAAAAAATCCCTGGTTGCTAATTGCGGCTGAGAGGACTGCATGTCGTGGCGGACTTTGCAAGGAGGCCACATAGGGCTGGAGGAACCGGAAGATGGGTGGTAAAGTGTCCGGGAGGATTGACAGGAGTGTCGGGAAGATGTGAGATGAATGGTAGGGTAGAAACGTCAAGAGGACGGTCTCCGTGTTGTAATCCTGCACTCTGAATCTCCGGACGAGCCACTCTACTGCCTTCATGGCCGGCTTGAGCAGTAGTCTGCTTCCCACCAGACCAAGGAAGCCTTCAATCGTCTTGTCCAAGTCTTTGTTCTCCTTCGCTGTCATCTGCGTTCGATCCTCATTCTTGCTCTGTTCGCTGAAGATGTTGCGTGAGAAAGCAGTGAACCTGGCGTCCAGCATGCATAGCTCGTCAAAGCCCTCAATACAGATCTGGTATATCGTGTCGAAGCCTTGCGACGCAGCTTCTCGAGACTCGAACAGGAGTGACTTGCTGTGGCGCGCCTTTTGCGCCTTCAAGTCGAGCTGATGAGTGCTGTTGGCGGCGATTGCAGCCAGCTGCTGCTGAAGTGCGGTCGCCATGATGTTGTCTTCCAGTATCAGTCCCGATCCATTGCCTTAAACTTCCATGTCAACTGCGACGTGCAGCGAAAGCTTCGTCACACGAGGGACGGATGAAGTTAACCGATCAATCACTTCAAAAAGTTCGCCAAGATTTCGCTGCAAGCCTTGACCAATCGTACCGCGCGCTTTGCGGCGAAGAACCGGAAGTCCTCCATTTACACTATCGATGGCTCCGGGGGTTTCGTTTGTGCTCTTCACATGTACGTATTCTTCTCTCATTCCGGTATTGACTGGTACTTGCTGACCATGAGGTGCAGAAACAATGTCACAAGTCCCCAAATTTGGCAGCTTCCGGCCAAAGGGTACTAAAACTGGCGACGACCAGCAGCATAGAGCCCCAGAGCAGGCAGAGTCCGGCTCTGAGGGCCATCAGCCACACGACGAACTTTCTGCGCGCAAAACGTCTAATTCACGATCGTTAGCAAAGCACAGTGACCGCCTTTCGAAATCAAATCATAGCTATCATCATCGCCACAGAGAGAGACCGCAGTCTGCGTCTTCATCAAGCCACCTTTTAGTATCTCAGAGTCTGAATGTCGATTCGGGAGAAGTTTTTACCGACAAGCATTTCATCGTTGACACCCGTGGAGATGCGAAGAACGCCGAGTACGGCAGTCTCCACCGCTATAGTGTCCCTACATACCATCGCATTGGCTACGGCCGACTGGTAGGTGCGCCGCCTGCTGCCAAGCTTGACCGTGAGCAGAGTAGTACGACACAAGCAGTCTTGACGATTGATCGTCAAAATCAGACGGACCGTCCTTTGAGGTCTCGGAGCTTGACATTCCCGCGAGAACGCCGTATCCACGTTGTTGCACGAGATGGTTCTGATACCGATATCGAGCTTCAAGCCGACTACATCACGCTGTCGCAAGCGCTTCTCAAGAGAAAGCGAGGCTCAGAGTCACCAGATGCAAGTGTCGAAGCGGTCAGTTACCGCTCAATCTATGGTAAGGCTACTACTCGGAGCGAAGTATCCGACAACCATGATCTGAGCGACCTCTCGGAGCTTGAAGGCGAGAGTCGCACTACTCAGGCAGAGTCGCAAGCACGCGAAGAGCATACGGCTTTGCTCAGGCGCACGAAGGACAACCCAGCTGATGCCAATACTTGGTTTGCATTGATCGACCATCAGGTCTCCGTAGTAAAGCCTGGTCGTGTTGACGAACCACTGACAGCCGGTGAGCGTCGTACTCTTGCCGAGATCCGCTTGACGATACACGAACAAGCTCTTAAGCACTGCAAGGACTTGTCCGAACGTGAGAAGCTATTGCTAGGCATGCTTGAGCACGGTCGCATAGTCTGGGATGCCGCTAAGCTGGAAACGAAGTGGAACGAAGCATTCCGACAGTGCCCAACAAGCGTCCAGCTATGGTTGAGGTATCTCGATCATGTGCAAACCGCGCAAACAAACTTCCGCTTCGACACTGTCAAAGCTGCATACATTCGCTGTCTTGACAGCTTGCGCGACGTCAAACCGATAGCCGCAATAGACGCAGATGATAAACCCGGCGTCGCCAGGTTTCACGTTCTGCTTCGACTTACTTGCTTCCTCCGCGATGCTGGTCACGATGAGCAGGCCTTCGCGCTGTGGCAGGCGATACTGGAGTACCACTTCTTCAAACCGCCTGACGTGCGGGACAGAGAGATAGAATTAGGACTGCTCGAGGCGTTCTGGGAGGCGGATGTTCCCCGCATAGGAGAAGAAGGTGCGCGTGGATGGAAAGAGTACGCCATGACCCGGTACAAGACCGCTCGCAAGCCTTCCAGCGGCGTTGAATGTTCTCCACCCAGCAGTGACCCGCTTCGAGGCTTCATTGACGCCGAGACCGCAAGCCTCAGCAAGGTGCACCTGCCTGCTGCCACGAATGAAGACGATAGCACAGATGATCCGTTCAAGTATGTGATGTTCTCTGACCTGGAGCCTGTATTGCGGCCCGGACTGCATGATTTGCCGTCGCCAGCCGTCGTAGATGCTTTTCTGGCCTTCATGCAGCTTCCACCTATAGCGTATACGAAGGAGCACGCTTGGCACATCGACCAGTTCGTACGAACGAGCGCCAACACTAACAAGTCATCGGTAATCAACGAGTTGTTCACGTCATACTCGTTGTTCGAACGCGCATTCGAGGACTGCCCTTCGCTTGTTGATCCAGAGAAAGTCCAGTTTGTGGAGAGGGTCTTGGAGGCGTTAATCGTGGCACAGCCGGAGAACGACACTCTTACAGAATATTATATTGCTTACAAACTCCACGCCCAACCCAAGGAAGCAGTCAAGTTGTGCAAAAGGCTACTGAAACAGAGACCTTCCAGTCTGCGTTTATATAATGCTTACGCACTGGTCGAGGTGAAGCTCGGCTGCATGGAGAAGGCAGCACGAGTATGGTCTGCAGCACTTAAGATGAGCATCAGTCTAGGCGTCGACGGCAAAGATGAAGCCGTTCGATTGTGGCACTGTTGGGTTATGAGTCGAAAGCACCAGCTTACGGACGAGAAAGGAGCGTTGCAATGCTTGCTTGCGGTGTGCGAAGATTTACCGGGCGACGTCGCCATCGAACCCGACAATGGAATGGACATGGAGATTCCCGCCGCTCAGAAGCTGAGAGCTAGGCAGCACTTCGAAGCTGCATGGGAACGTCTCGCGCACAAACGCAAGCTCGAACTCGCTGTTCTTACCGCCGAATGCCATATTTGCTACACTTACCTCATAGGCGGTCACTCGATTGAAGCGGCCGTGAACTTGACAGGGAAATACAGCGACCGCTTGAGTAGAGCGAATGCACCGCAAACCGCACACGCACTCCTACTCCAAGCACAAGCACGCCTAATCCAACACCACATCAAGCGACACCGACCCTACCGCCCCGCACTCCTGCGTTCGGTGCTCGAGGAGAGCGTCCGCTCGTTCCCACATGATAGCCTACTACTCTACGGCTATATCCGCAACGAAGCGCACTTCCGCCTCCAGGACCGCATCCGCCTTTCACTTCGCGAAGATCTGCTGACCGGTCGTGATGCGAGTATAGTCGGCTGCTCTATTGCGATCAATGAAGAAGTGCGACGGTTCCGTGAGCAGACGGTGGGTGCGACGCAGAATGCTGTGCGTGCTCTCTTCACGCGCGCGCTGGTGTCTCCGGATAGCGGAGTCAAGCATTCAATCGTGTTGTGGACGGCGTGGTTCGAGTTTGAGCTTTCATTGTGTGAGGAGTCTACGGGGGGTAATGGGCAAGAACAGGCATTGAGGAGAGCCAAGCAAGTGTTTCTGGATGGGGTACGCTGTTTGCCGTGGTACAAGGGGTGGATTGTGAGGGGGATGCGGGCTTTTGCGGTGAAGGGCTGGATGACTGATGATGAGTTACGGCAATTGTATGATGTGTTGATGGAGAGGGAGCTGCGGGTAAGGACGTCGACTGAGATGCTTGATGAGATATGACCATCGCTAGCGTCTGTTCGTTCAGACCACCTATCGTGGCATACGACGAAATGCTGTGATCTCTATGCTTACGCTGGGCTATGGCTTCATGGACAAGCAACCAACGATCAACACTGATGTACGACGACGTCACCGTGCATTCGCTCGCGCGTCTGGGGCGCGTGCTTGAAAGCTGGTGACGCCACACTGTCGCAAACCAGCCACAGCTTTATTCGCAGGCGTTTGCACCAAGACTGAAGCGTTCATTGTTCCCCTCACCACAACTTCACTTCCACCACGAACACCTTCCCTTCTCCACATTCATTCCAACGGCGCCAAGCAAGGTGCAGTGACGGATATTTGGCGGTAGTGGCCGCATCATCATCCCTCGCCCCGGTTGCTTCCACCCGCATACCAAGCCATTACCATGTCGGGACCGCAGATCTACCTCACTCTCCCACCGGTGGAGACGTGGAAGATCATCCCCGCCAACCTTCCCCCAGCCCTCCCTCCCCCCGTGACAGAAGGCAGCTTCCGCTCCCCCTTCGGCATCGACAAGGACCTCTACAATGCCGCGCTCGAGCCGTGGGTGCCCTTCCTCTTCGCCGGCGCATACCTGCTCGTCGTCATCGCGCTGAACGCGTACAACAAGTCGCGCGATGGCAAGGCGTGGTGGATCGCGAGACAGGCGCCGTTTCAGTGGTTCGTCGTCGCGCATAATGTCGCCCTTGCCATCTACTCCGCTGCGACGTGTGTGGCCATGTACAATGCCATTGCGCATACCTGGCCGGGCTTCGTCGGCAACCCGAACGGCTTGGCGGGTGTCGCGGATGCGCTGTGCAAGTTGCACGGTCCGCGCGGTCTCGGTGACGCGACGACCTTCAACACGACGATCAACATCTGGGAGGTGAAGAACACGGCGATCCATCTAGGCTACGATGGCAACCCGGACCCGACGGATGTAGGCAGGTTGTGGAACGAAGGGCTGGCATTCTGGGGCTGGCTGTTCTACGTCAGCAAGTTCTACGAGGTCATCGATACGCTCATCGTGCTGGCCAAGGGCAAGCGCAGCCAACTGCTCCAGACGTACCACCACGCCGGCGCAATGCTGTGTATGTGGGCCGGCATTCGCTACATGAGCCCGCCGATTTGGATGTTTGTCTTCATCAACAGTGGCATCCACGCCATGATGGTATGTCAAAGCAAGCTTCGTATGACATCGTCGTAATCACTGACAGTCTGTAGTACACCTACTTCACAGCTTCCGCCCTCGGCTACAAAGTCCCCAACTCCGTCAAGCGCACAATCACGACTTTACAAATCGCACAAATCCTCTTCGGCGCAACATATGCCGCAGCCCACCTCTTCATAGCCTACGACATCCCCATCTCCACCCCCTACCAAGTCGCATCCACCGTCCAACGCGCCGTCTCCAGCATCAGCTCTGCCGCCTCAGTCGTGAGCTCCACCGCCACAGAAGCCGCCTCAACCGTTTCAACCCTCATCGAATCCCCCTCCGCAATCGCCACAATGGGCACTCTAATCAAGAAGCTCCTCCTCCGCGCCGCGGGCGAAGAAGGCCTCGCCGAGCGTGTCCGCGGCCGCGACTCTATGGGCGAACTCCTGCCCATCCCAGAGAAAGTCCAAGAGAAGATCGAAGAGTACGAGCAGGCCTTCGAAACGCGCTACCACACCTCTTGGACCAAAACAAACTGCATCGACACCTCCGGCGAAGCCTTCGCCATCTACCTCAACCTCCTCTACCTCGCCCCACTAGCCTGGCTCTTCCTCCGCTTCTTCGTGCGCGCGTACACTCGACGCGACCGCCCGCGTAACATCCAGCAAGCGGCGAAGCAAATTGCTGACTCGAGTTTCGAGGCCCAAAAGCGCGCGCAGAAAGCTGTGGACGAGAGCGCGGAGAAGGTGGAGAAGGATGTGCAAAAGCATGGGCCCGAATTTGCGGAGAAAGTGCGTACGGAGCTGAGTGGGTTGCATGAGCAGTTACGTAAAGATGTGGAGGAGATGAAGCAGGGGAAGTTTAAGGGGAGTCGGAGGGTTAGTGAAATGGCGGAGAGCTTTGAGAAGCAGGGAAAGGCGGTTGTGGAGAAGGTGAGGGAGGAGGGGAGGAAGGTCGTTAATGGGGGTGGAAGTGCGAGTGGGAGTCCGTCCAAGAAGAGGGAGGAGAGGGTAAGTGAGGAGGCGCAAGAGGAGGATGCGGGCGGGAAGCAGCAAGGTGGCCACTCGGGTAGGCAGGGCGAGCAGCAGCAACCTGAGCAGTCGAGTACAGGTGGCGGGAAGCAGGAGGGTGAGAGCAACAAAGACGCACAGAAGGAGGAGAAGCAGGCGAGCGAGAAGAGCGACCAGCGGACCACTCAGCCGGAAGAGAAGCAAGGCGAAGACAAGGAGAACCAACCACCCTCAACCCAGCCGCAATCCGACGCCAAGCATGACGAGCAGCAATCGAAGGGCAACGGCGACCAGCCCGGCAGCGGCGCCAACAACGAACCTGAAGAGAAGCAAGACGCAAACATGGCCGACTCCCAAGCCATGCGACCTGGCGCCACCGAGGAACAGGATCCCGAGAACCCCACGGCAGCTGACCGATCGAACGCGCCTTCCAACGCGCAATCGAAGCACGACGAAGAAGGCGACAGCAAAGACACAGACGCCATGGGTCAAAGCGGCTCCATCATCGATATGACTCGTGAGCGTGCAAATGAGGCTATGCCCTCTGACGCACAGCAGCAAGGCGAGGGAGGCAAACCGGACTGGAAGCCGCTTGGCTCGAATGGTTCGTGAATAGCCGGTCGGCGGCCTTCTTCTGTTTCTGCGTCGCTACCCGACCAGCCACCCACGGGTGAGGGAAGAGCAAGGCCTGGGGTAGGACGCGCGGGTTCCCAAGAACTCGTTTTGCGTTCGACCTCTCGGCCCAGCTCAAAGTACTTGCAGGAGGGCTTTAGCCTGGGCGGCGGCGGGTCCGCCTCATCGTCGCGGAATGTGAGTCCAGTCCGCCATATGCTCCTGGCGGGCGATCGGGCGGAGAGTCCCGTGCGGGCGGCGAGGGCGGCAGGGAGTTCGACTAGTGTTGTTGGGTTGCGGTGAAGGGTGATGATACCACTTGTTGCGTTGGATTGTTTATGTAGATGTAGTATAGCGTGGTAATCGAACGTAATGTACACTGAGCGTTACTTTGGCCGCGCAGTGCGAGCGTAGCGCACACATGTGAAGTCGTTCTGACTTCGTGGTGCTGTGTGAAGCACAGCTATGACTTGTGCCCTCAATTCTCAACCTCAACCGTTAACCCCAAGTCGAAAACCGTTGGTTCATAGTCATGGCCTCCCCGTATTTCTACTCGCATGCCTAACACTGCTCAAATGATCACAGCCCCAGCAGGCTGCGAACGGTCGGGCACGTTATCTTTCATTCCGTGTTTCTCCAACCCGCCGAGACTTCGCTGGTGTTTACATTGCCGGCCCACACTGTAGCATAGAAAGCAAAACGGAAAAGGTAACGTCAGGGGCGCGTTCACATTACTATTGTATCTGGACAGTTTACGATGGCAGGGGGTTTTGTTCGTCGTACGGTGTCTCAAGCCTGCGGCCAACCGGGTGCGCCATGCTTGCCTAGCTCCTCGGTCGTCCACTGCCACAGCGCGTCCGCAAGATCTTGCCTCATCGCATTCTCACTCTTCCCCGTAGCCTCGATGCCGATGGGCTCGTAGTATCGGCCGTTGTCGATCCCGTCACTGAGCGGCGCCGTGGCGCACCATAGCTGCGTCTTTGCCCCTTCGTCGGTCGTGACGCCGGTCCACCATACCACCGGCGCGAGCAAGAGTACCATCAGCTTCATCCCGTCCGCGCGCGCCCAGATCTCGGAGCGCACGGTACCCGGGTGCGACGAGGTGGAGGTGATGTGGGGGTATTGTTGCGCCAGCTTGCGTGCGAAGAGAATGTTGGCCAGCTTTGAATGGCCGTAGCGCGACATGCCGTGCGAGAGGGCATCGGGCTTGTGCATGTCTTCGAGCTTCAGACCTTCCTTGGGCGCGAAGACGTGCGCTCCGATGGAGGCGGTGACGTGGATGCGCAGGTCGGCATCGGGTTGGCGTCGAAGGGTGTGCAGCATTTTCGGAAGGAGTAGCTGCGTCAGGAGGGCATGGCCCATGTGGTTCACGCCGAATTGTTGCTCGTACCCTTCCTGGGTCACGGTTGGCGCTGTTGCGGAGATGCCCGCGTTGAGGAACAGGATGTCGAGACGGTCCGCTTGGGTGTTGAACGCGTGGGCGCATGCCTTGATGCTGTCAAATGAGCCCAGGTCCAGCTTCAGGATGGTAATGTTCGCCTTGGGCTGCTTCTGCTTGATCTCGTCCACGAGCGCTTCCGCGGAGGATATATTCCGAGCACAGAGATAGATGGTCGGGTTGTGTGGCACCAGCGCACGTACGGTTGCGGCACCGATGCCTGCGTTACCACCGGTCACGCTGATTGGCACCCAGTTGGCGAAGTTCCACTGAATGGATGGAGGAGACTTACAGCACGACTTTGCCGCTGAGATCAGGGATGTCTTGCTCTGGGTTGAAGGTTCTAGGCGGAGGCTTGCCACCTCGGAAGGGAGACAGCGACATGTTTTCGAGATAGAGGAGAGTAAGGGTAGGAGAGTGGCGAAGTGATACAACTGGAATGGCTTGTAGGGAAAAAGACCTAGTTTGTACGCAAGTATGCTCGTGGCTGCAATCTCTTATTGCGCCCTTAGTAGCACTGCGAGGAGTAATAGTTCTGCCGTCGGTGCAGCTTGGAGGCGAGCTGAGACGGCGCTACGGCGTGTTGTTGCCATTGTGTTGGCACGCGACGCCGCCCCGGAGATCAGAAGCGTCCATTTATGTCCGGCTTTCAACCTCCCTTTACCATTTTGCCCTTCGCTGAACACATGCGCAAGTCGCGCAGTACGGCGCAGAAGTCCATTCGGTGTTTCGTTCATTCCTCAACCCGCCACATTGAGTAGGGTGTTAAGTGCTCTTCGTGATCTGTAGTTAAACGTCCGCTCGGATAACTCATCAGCTTACCATTTAGTCAAGCTTCTACACAGGATATGCTACTCAGTGATCGATGGCCGACACGGATTTGTCAACAGTCGCAGGTGTTGTTGGCGGCCCGCACGCTCGATGTATGCAGCGAGTAGCCAAGTAGGAAGATCACCGCCATGCGCAGCGATTCGACTTACTCCCAACAGCTCACGTCGGTGCCCGAGCCACGAGACCAATTGCCTTATCAGCAGCGGGGACGACAGCGAAGTGTGGCAAGCTGCAAACTGTCGGCCACGAGCAGCTAGCGCCACAGTTACGTGTGCGATTATGAACTGTGATCAGCTGGTGATACCATGGCGGAAACCCCTGATACTCCTAAACTCGCTATCACTTGGAAGCTACGCTTTACCGTAAAGGGCTCCTTATATAACGTCATTAGGAGCCGGATCTAAGAGCACTTTGAAGATATCGATTTAGTCCAAAGCCATGGGGGCGCAATGATCATAGCGTTTAGTCAAAATTCAACTGGGCGAAGGCTCTGGTATCTCATCCGTAGCCGCGAAACCTTTAGACAAGGCTTGAGGTGATGGGAGGCTAGCGCCAATCCGAATTTCGGGCAGGTCATGTCACCAGACCCAGGAGAACTATCGAAGGGTCTGGGAGCCCATTGGAGGCTACAGCAGCTTCAGGTAGAAGACTCAGGCCTCCCATCGTCAGTTACAAAAGCTTCAGTGGAGGATCATCGCGATGGGAAATTGGGACTAATGGACGAATCAAGAGCTCGTCACGATACCGTGCCGAGCTTCGCACACGTCCAGCGGGTGATGGAAGACGGTCCGATCGCCCACGACTGCGACATGCACGCCCTCGCCAAGGACAACATTCCAAGAGCGCAAGCCAGCGAGAATGAGCTGGCTGAGCAGTTGAATGACAAACGTGACCGGAATGGGGCGCTCATGGCCGTCATTCGGGACAAGAACCGCGATCTCGCGCAGAAGGAAGGCGTGATCGCGGAGAAGGACGGGGCGATGAAGGAGTGCGATCGCATGATAGCAAACTTGAGTCGGTCGCTCGCGGCAGGCGGGAGGTTGGAGCTGGCCTGAGACCCTGAGACGAGTGACAGGATGAGCAGCACAATGATTCGAGTGAGCCTTCGGTTTGAGCATGGCGTCAGGAGTGTGGCATGCAGTGTAGGCAGTGCGCTTGCATCTTCGTTCGTGGACCACCCATAGCTACCTTATTCGCCTTCCATGAAGTAGTGACGTGCTGATACGACCATAATTGCAAGGGTCACGATGTCCCTAGTTGCGTACTCATTCTTCCGAATGCATACTACCTTACTGTAACAATGGGTTTGTGCAACATCCCTGCCAATGCCACGCTTCAGACATCCGAGACGTTGGCACAGCCAATCAGCGCAGCGCAAGCTATATGACTTGCAGTTGTAAGCGCAGATGAGGTGCAGCTGGCCTAATGACTCGACTTCAGTAATCAGATAGGTATACACAGGTATCTAGGTGCGTACTCGAGAGCATGGCAGACGAAGCTACGAAGCAAAGATGAAACGAGTGGATCCTTGGCTGTTGTTGTGCGGCGTTGGAAGTTGGCAGTGCAAGGGTACATGTACCTTATCCCGCGCCATCCCGGCTGTGGCGCACGAGCGCAGGTCCACCAGCCGATTGTTTACTTTGCGCCGGACAACCTTGATTGCTCTGCCGTCTATACCGTGTCTGGATGTCTGTGAAGCAATCGCCGTCTCTATCTGTGTTATGGCAATAATACTGAAGCAAGCACCGCACTACCACTTTCATGGTTCCCAGTATCAAATGTACAGTGCTGCGACGGCCATAGCAACGACCCTGGGCTATAGGATATATCGCCAACGGTCCCCAGCGATGTCTCAGGTCTAATATGAACGACGGCTATGCGATGGTACGAGCTGGGATTGAAGCAGCAGAAGTCAGAAGAAGCTCGTAAGCTTCGCCGTACGGCCAGCTTGGTGCTCCTAGGTATGTTAAGCTTTCACATGATAGGATGGGTGGTGGATATGCGCCCATGATATCAACCTGAAAACATGTGGTTGGCACGCAAAAGCTAAGCATGCAGCAACGTTGGAGTGCTGGTGTCCGATGTCATTTTGCAAAAAGAACGAGTTGCGGTCAGCACATGATTCTGACTGACTTGACAGCTCTAACTTCAACAAAAGGCTAGATGCCGTCGCCGAATGGTGCGAATAAGGCGCCCGCAAGGAAGACGCCGGAGCAGAAGGGCGTAGATCTTGCACAGAAGCTTGCAAGGAAGAGGTCGCAAGACTTTACCACGAAGATACAGGGCTGGAACCAAGGTGGTGCGGGAGTGGTGCAGAGGCAGGATGAAGTTGTCGTTATACTGGACGACGATAGTGCATGTGCGCTCAAGAACGCAGTCGTTCTAGAAGTGACTCCGAAGAGTGTGAAGACTGGCAAGGCACCGGAGTCTGCAGAGGTTGATGGCGGGGATGAGGCGCCATTGACACCCGGGTCGCCAGAGTCTGCGACAGCGAAGGGCAGCCCCAAGCTTGCATCATCCGCTCGGCCTTCCAAAGAACTAGATCTTGGGCGCAAGGCATGGGTACGACGAAAGAGCAAGCCACAAGCGGAAATAGCAGAAGATATCAAGCATGCGGGGACTCCGAAGAAGCGTGTCGTTAGTGACGGCCACTGGCGCAGAGACCGAACGGCAAAGCCAGAGACGGCAGTGACTCCAGAGAAGGAGGTGACGCCAAAACCGATTACGATCAAGCGTAGTGTGGTGACTGTAGGGTTGAAGATCCCGCCTTCGGTCCAGAACTTTTACGAAGATATTGAACCCGCGCCCGTCAAAGTACGACCGCTCCGAAAGTCGCGATCCCGATCACGGTCGAGGTCGCGAGAGCGCGAAGTCACGCCAGACTATGAGGATAGTGGCGTCAAGGTGTACATCAAGCGACGGAAACGCTCGAAGACTTTCGACGAACATAAGGCCTCGAGCACGTCACAGAGCAGTCTAGCGGCCGGCTCATCTGTCGACAAGACAGCCTCAAGTACAGATATCACGACACCCGCCCAGTCTCCGAGAAAGCAGACACCACCAAGGCCTGCGACCGCGCCGAAGGAGAAGGCTTCGCATCGGTCGTTGGAGGCAGTCGAGGAGCCTCGTCACGTAAGCCAACACCGAGCGGGCGCAACTCCGGCGGAGGCCGCGACACGTGCTGGGCCAACACCGGCTGGTCCTCGCGTGTATGGTAGTCGTATTGAAGGCTGGCTTGCTTCCACGCAAGACCCTTTCGTAGAAAAGCGAGAAGCGTCGGATGCTCCTGAGCCACTGCAAGTCAGGCGTAAAACGCCAACGAAGCCAGTAGACACCGATACGAACAATGACCGACAGGCAAGCAGCGCCAGGAGACAAGGGTCGCGCACGACTCTGGAACCGGTGGACGCTGAGCGCTCCTCGCGTTCACCAGACGATGTCTCGCGAGGTTCTCCAACTTTGCGACGTCATGGTGCTCGACGGTCTTCACAATCACCAGTCAAAGGCCGTGTGGATCGTGATTTAGATCACCAACCGCGAGACGCCAAGACAGAGACGGTCACAGACGCAGAACTAAGGAGGCAGATGTCCAGAAGAGCCAACAGCCGATCTTTCCCAACTCTCGGCAGACAATTGTCTACAATTGCGTCGGTCGACACATTTCAAGGTGGCAGACCGCGGGGATCTTCCGATGCATCTGAGCATCCGACCATCGTACCAGAGGGAAGCGTGCTATCCCGGGCCAGCGATGGCGATGAGCCGCGCCGTCAAACCAGTCTCAAGCGCCGGCTCACAAAGCACTCCGACCTCATTTCCGTACTGTCGCTTCCCCGAGGAGACCCGGGCTTGCAACCGACTCGGCGAAGTACGCGATCACGGAGGCCGCAAGCGGAGCTGACAACCATCGGCGACATAATGAACGAAGTCACCACGGAGGAGCTAAAGTACCAGCGAGAACTTCGCACGCTTGTCGATGGCGTCATCCCCGTGTTACTCACCTACGTCTTGCAGAAGACCGATGCGACGGGCGCGAAACGCTTGTTCAGCGGCTCCTCCCCAGATGGTCAAGCGGTCACTCGTCCCATCGTAGAGATGGGTGTGGCGCTCGAGAAGCTCAAGGCCGCTCACAAGCGCATACCGTTGCATGATGCTGACGGGCTTGTGCGATGGGCTCAGAATACAGCTGGCAAATACGCGGAGTATCTGAAAGCGTGGAGGTTGGGCTTTCAGGATGTCGTCGTTAACCTGGCGCCGGCGCAGGAGAATGAAGGCGTGCCGAGGAACAACAACGGCGACATGCTGAAGGGTGATGGTGAGCGAGTGGACGTGCAGTACCTCCTCAAACGTCCGCTTGTTCGGCTGAAGTACCTGACTAAAACGTTTAAGAGCATCGACCAGCTCGCGCCATCGCGGAGCGCAGAAGAGATGGCTGCGAAGTATCATGAGCTGGTTCAAGAAGCTCGACAGCGCTCTAACGACGAGCGCGCGCGTCTTGAGGACGAAGGAGCCGCGAACATCGACCCTACCAGAGCACGAGATCCGCGCAGTCTGGCACCGCTGGCGGGAGTGACCGTCGATCCTACCAGGAGCGTCCGAGCACGGGATTACTACGACTTGGAGCTCATCCACTCCACGGGTCAACAGCTGATGTGCAAGACCGAGATCATTCTCCGTGACGATGCGCCAGACCGAGGAGACGCGAGCGATATACTAATCTGCGAAGTCTCGCTGGCCGGACGATGGCTGTTGTTCCCGCCGATACCCGCCTCGAACGTGTCCGCAAGGTCCGGCGACAAGGATGGGGAGATCATCGTCATGGTGAGAGGTCTGCTTGCCAGCGGTAAGGAATGGCGAGAACTCATGTCATTGCGATCAGAGGATGAGGGTGCCGTGACTGAGTGGCTCGGCATGCTGCGCTCTAGTCCTGCACCTCCACGGTTGACCAAACAGTCGAGCTTCAACACGCTGCGGGAGCCGTACCTCATGAGTGGAGGTCTAGGGAAGGCACCTTCTGCAGCTAGAGCACCTTCTCCTAGCGAAGTGGATGTACCGATAGGCGAGCAAGCGGACGATAAAGCGGAGAAGTGGGATGGCAGTGAGGTCAACAGCGTAGTGGGCGACCTGTCTTCACCGTCTGGCCTGCGTAGGACCAAGGCCAAACGGTATCGAAGCTCGCCCGCTTCACCAATCACCGAAGATCCTTATGAACAGGTTCGAGCTCGCGCGGTCCACATCAGCAAGCAGGAACGGTACGTTGAAGATGCTCCCTCGCCCCTGCAGTCGAGGTATCGCGGGAGGCCGCAATCCAGCTATGTGCCGTCGACCTCCGACTGGACGTCTACTTCCGCTCCCTCGACGCCCAGGAAGGAGTACAGTGTCTGGTTGCCTTCAACGGACGGCGGGTCCGTGTCGGAGTCTTCGAGTGGTGAGTCGGAGGATGAACGTCATACTCGTCGACCACAGCGCCCAGGCTTGCATCGGAGGACGTCATCTGTGCCCTCGTTGGAGCTGCCGACGATACCCAAGCTTAGGAAGCCTCAGCCTAGTGTTTCGCATAGGGTACCGGACAAATCACCGCCACCGTCCATCGAAACGCCGAGGTCTGCGCCATCGAAGCTGCAGAAGAAGCGTGCGGAGCCAGCTACTACTGATCCGAAGAAGATGGAACAGGCACCGTCGGCGCGGCCGACTTCTGTTGGTCTTCGATCAAGCATACTGCCGTCGTTTACTCCAGCCTTCCTGAAGCGGAACCGAAGGTCATCGTCACCGCTCAAGCACGAATACGAGCCTTCCACAGCGTCTGGGTCGCTTAGCGAAAGCGAGCTTTCAGAGGTCGACGCGGTAGAGTCTGCGACATCGGAATCCGAAGAAGAAAAAGAGGGTACATCTACGCTCGGCGACTTGCAAAACTTCCAGAAGCGTGGCCAATTCCGATCAATCAGCCATCCTGCACCACCCAAATCTATCTACTCTGCTGGTGGAGAGTCTGTAAGACCTTCGGACTCGGCTTCGCAAGGGCCGTATCGCACAGTGCCGCCAGTTAGTGGTCAGCCGAGCAAGACTGTCGCGTCCATCTTCGCCTGGTCTGATCGCGGGTCTTGGGATAGCCTGCACCCCCAAGAATGTAGCATCTTCGTTACGCCCGGCCTGATTGAGGCTTTCGACATGGCTCAAGCGGCTGCCGTGATTGCTAATCTTGCAGAGGGCACACGAACGACCCCTTCTCTGCACGGTGTCAAACCGCTTGTTGCTCTTGAGCTCACGCCTCTGGTGCCTTTGCGACGGGGTACGGCAGTCGACATCTCAATCAGGTCGCCACCAACCGCCAGCTCGCTCCTTCGAACTGGCAATAACGTGATGTTCCGCTCCCAAAGCCCGGAGGAGTGCGAGAAGCTGTACAACATGATCAACCGAGCACGCATTGACAATCCCACCTATATTGCGCTGCAAAACGCACGAGGACCAAGAGCAACGAGCAACTGGGCTGAAGTCATGGATCAGAGGAATGCGCAGCGTTCCAAGAGCGCATCTTGGATTCGACTGGGCACACGAAGAAGCAGCACCTACCGTTCCACAGGCAGTCGTGCCGTATCCGCATCTACAGTCGCCACGGAGTCGTCGATCGGCACGACGAACTCTGCCTTCTCTGCCCTGCGCAGGTTCAGCAGCGGCAGCAATGGTATCTTCAACATCGCCAAGAGCACCCTCACGTCCAGAGAAGGCACTGGCACTCGCAGCACCTACAGCGACTCACTGTCCTCCGGAGCAGCAACCCCAATGACCTTCGATCCAAGCTTGGGCACGCCTCTTGGCATCACCAATGCGAAGATCCGGCTGTATATCCGTGAGAGTGCGTCGAAATGGCGAGACATGGGCGCGGCGCGCCTGACGGTCATGCTGCCTCCCCGCCACGATCTAACTGCGGCAGCGGATCCGAGAACGACAGGCATGGACAAGCGGATCATAATCTACGGGAAGAGTAAGGGAGAGACTCTGCTTGACGCGACGCTGGGTGAGAGTTGCTTTGAACGCGTCGCGCGAACAGGCATTGCCGTCAGCGTTTGGGAAGAGGCTACGGGGCCTAATGGCGAAGCGGTAGTGGGGGCGCATGGCGGTGTCAGTAATGCGCGATCGAAGGTGTATATGGTTCAGATGAAATCGGTATGTGCTGTGCTGTTCATGCGGAGTTCCGAGATCGCTGTTACTGACTTCTGCGACAGGAACGCGATGCTGCGTATACGTTTGGTTTGGTCGGCAAGCTGCGATACTAATTATACCCTGTACAACTTGCGGATGGGAAGCATGTGGCGGTTGCGTGATGTTAGCGACTGGCGTTCGGATATCAATAGACTTTGGTGCTATGCGATGTGCACACCCGTAATACAAGGTCAGAGAGATGGGTGTACACCAAGGCGTCTACGCGTCTGGCTGCGGAAGCAATTCCAAGCGGAAGCCTTTACTGTTCGGCACTTGCTACCGAAGCTCTCATGTACACTTCTCCGCAACCAGACATCGGAGGCTGCTGCGCCAGTACATGATCCAGTAATGGCACGCTTATATGGACGTAGCAGCCAAAGGTAAGTTGTTCTTCAATTCAGCTGCTCTCACTGTTCCGTTAGTCCACTTGATGCTATGGCGACAAACGGCACTCACAAGGCTGCAAAGATTGGCTACATCGGCTTAGGCAATGCTGGCTATCCATTGGCCTCGACGCTGTCCCGCGCAGGATACACGCTGGTTGTCCGGGATGCAGATGCAGCCAGAGCAAAGCGTTTCGGGTCAGAACATCAGCACGCAGTGGCTGCCTCGGGTAATAGTGACTTTAGCGATGTAGACGTGCTAATCACAATGCTACCCAATGGCGAGATCGTGCGAGACGTCCTTCTCGGCGACGGGAACTTGGCGAAGACGCTGCAAGATGGCGCAGTCATCGTGGACACTTCATCATCTTCCCCATTCCACACAAGGGAGACGGGCAGACTGTTGCACGAGCTAAATCCGTCATTGACCCTTATTGACAGCCCCATTACCCAGGAATACGCCTTCGCGCTCGCCAAAGGAGACGCGACGTTGATGGTCGGCTGCTCAAACCCGGCAGCGTTGGAGATCGCGATGCCTGTGCTAAAGACCTTGGGCAAGCACGTCTTCGTTATGGGCGAGTTAGGAGCCGGTCACGCGATGAAGACACTCAATAATTACACCTCTGCCGCGAGCATACTGGCCTTGTGTGATGCGCTGATTGCGGGCCAGAAGTTCGGGCTCGACCCGGCCAAAATGATCGATGTGATGAATGTTGGGACAGGGGTGAACTTTAGCACGAAAGAGAGCTTCCGGACTGATGTCAGTGCTCTCTGCCTAGTGAAAGTTGGGTTTCATATTGACGCTGTATCGCAGGGTCTCACGCGCCGCTTCCAGTCTGGCTATCAGCTGTCATTGTTGGTGAAGGACATGAAGATCGCAAAGGTCGTCATCGAATCCATGGGCGTGCCGTCATCGCTACCTGCATTGATTGTCGATGAATTGTCAGAAGCGGATCGCGTTGCAGGTCCTGGCGCTGACCACACCCAGTGCATACAGGGTTGGGAGAAGAAGTCTGGGGTGCAGCTTAAGCAGAGCGAAGCCGTAAATTGAATGTATTGAACACCTTTCTACTCATGCTCGCTTGCAGGTAGCATGGGTCTCTTTTATCAGCGGCCAGCGGCCTTCTCAGCAGCATATGCCTTTTGCTGCAGACCCGGGAATGGATTAAACACGTTCCGTGTGAGCATACGCCAGACGCCGGTAAATGCGGGTATCATAAGTCTAGAATTGATCTGCGAGCTGTCAGCGATGCGTCGTCATAGTCTGCAGAAAGTCCAACGTACCCAAAGTCATGCTCATGCTTACGTCCGTGTTCTCTACCATCTTCGTGAACTCCTCAAAGCTGATCTTGCCATCATGATCCAGATCGGCCTCCATGATCGTCTTGTCAACAATCTGTTGCAATTGCTGATCCTTCAAGTTGCTGCCGACCATCATCTTCAGCACAATGAACAGCTCGCCATTGCTGATGTAACCGTCTCTGTCAATGTCGTAAACTTTGAAGGCAAAGCGGAGCTTCTCCTCCTTGTTACCCTTTGAGCTGAAGGCGCTCAGACCGGAGACGAATTCCTGGAAGTCCACATCGCCGCCACCGTCCTCGTCGAATATGGCGATCATACGGGTCGCTAGTGGATTGCTTGACACTTGAGGTAGAGAGAGGAACTCATCGCGCTCAATGGTGCCGGAATTGTCCTGAATACCGCACTTTAGTTGTCGAACACATGAGCCGATCGGAAGTATGTACCTTGTCAAGTTTCATAAATCGTTTCCGTAGCCTGTCGACTTCCTCTCGGTCAACTGTGAGCATGTACCGGTCAGCATGTGCATCGTAGGTGAGAGCGCCGTCCTGGTTGATGGCATAGTTGTAAGCGTACAATTGCTCCCTTGCACGATGTTCTCGAGCATCGCCGAGTTGGCGTTCCCCATCTTGTCGACTGTCTGATCTCGTATTGTGTCGCAATGGTCCGGTATAGCGCAAGGCTGAAGAGGGCTGGACTTGAACAACTGTGTGGGGCGCTCTTTTACGAGACGGCGGCACGGCCAATCAATGTTCCGTCAATGCCTCGTGCTCCATTACCTCTACTAGCGACAAGCTATTGACTTACAACTAGGGGCACTCACGACACCACCTCTTCAGCTCTTCCAACTTCTCAAACGCGCAGTGATCAACCATGTCAGGACTACAAGACGCGGCACTACAAGCTGCAGAAACAATCCAGACGGCCCACATCAACCCAGCACCCTCAGTACAACACGATCTTGCACCGTCAACCGCGGCAGAGCGCAGACAACCTGTCGAAATCGATGCCGATATGGACGGAGATGTGGAACCCGACGTACGAGACGATGAGATTCCCGTATCCATCCTCCGCCCAACACCTCGAAGGCCACAAATGCCACCCTTACCGGACCTTCGGTTTGAGCAGAGTTACCTGGCCAGCATTAAGGATGCCAAAGGTTGGCAAGGCGTGGCTATCATCACAATCCGCGATCAAGTGAGCCTAATCTGTATTCAAGATTATCCTATGGCTCGCTGACTGTTGCTACAGATCCTCATGCCCCTAGTTCAAGGATTGGCGTGGACTCTCGTCGTCTCCGGCTGGCGCTACGTAAATCGCGACGTGAAGCTCTCTGGCCAAACCATCGGCGCCAAGATTAGGCGTTGGTGGTGGGGTGTCAACAACTGGCACATACCGGACGGTACTGGTACGCTTCGAGATGAAAAGGTCGCCGAAAGTGTAGAGGAATACGTGACCACGCAGTTCTCAAGCGGAGGACTGGCCGACGATTGATCTCAACAACGTACTGCTATCTCCAAGACGGCTGGAACGTCGTTAGGACACCCTTGCATGTGGTGCAAGCAATGGCGACTGCTGCCTTGGCGCAACCTGGCCCTCATCCATGTTGTGCGCGAAACGCCAGCGTCAATTCATCTTCGATGAAGTCTACTCACGCCTCACTTGTCCCAAACGGCGCGTCCTGACTTACACAAATACTCAGGACGATGAGGTTCGCCTGCCGAAGGCCGTACGGTTACTGTCACAGGCCGATCGCTGTGGCGGCACGCGGCGCCGTCCCTGCGACTTTGTTCGACGGCGTCATCGTTTCCGACGAGCATGTCTTGAGATCGGAGTCGTGGGACCTGAGTTGCTGGGTTTCGCCGTGGTCAAATGAATGCGTGTTTGCGTACTCTTTTCGAGCGAGTCAAAATCCACGACCGGACATCTGGGACCCAATTCGACTCTATGAATCTACTGCTCAACGGTCACCGGCTTGCTCACACATTGCTTGCCATTCCGATTAGTAACATGACAAGCACCTCGGTCGCCAAACGGCATGTAGACCATACCATGATGTCTAGCCACGCACACGGACCGAAAAAAGCCGGAGATACCGCACCGTAAGAGGTGGCATGGTTGAGCGGTCTCCACCCCAAGTCTGCTCGTCGAACATACCGTCCGTTCGATCCAGCCGATTGTTGGCCACCAACATGTCTCCCCGCCAAGTGAACGTCCCTTTGTGCAGCAGCTTCATAGCCACTTTTTGCCGACTAAGAACAGGTCATCTTAGGGGAGAGGCGTGTGAATACCAGGAACAGAGAATTAGCGACGTGTAAAATACTCTTCTCGAACTTGGACTGACAGCACAATGAGCTGGTGGTGGACTCTGCAACATATATGCATTGGGCCACAAGCTGAAGCGTACGAACCTCACAATGCTGCCATGACAGCATGCCATTCAGACCATGCAATTCGCAGACATGCGAACCAGATATTGTAAGGCCGCGTAAAGACGCAGGCAGAGCACAAAAGTGGCTCACTGATTGTGAGCCATCGGCAATAAATTATATGGCTTTATTGGCGCAATGCTCCGATAGGCCGCAGACAGTGGGTGGATGTTCCTTGGCCACAGTACTTCGCCATGTACACCTGCAGGTCCGCCGCAGTCGAGACCCTGAGTTCTCACGTTGTCACGTCACTGGCGCCTCCCAAGAGCGGAGCCTCTCCGTCCATTCTCGTAACAGCTTCTTGATCGTGCCTACTTCGGGCGAAAGAGAACCTAGTGTTACAGTAGGCTTTCGTAGACTTCGATTCTTCTTCAGTACCACTTCAATCCTTTCCCAGCTGTATTAGTAGAAGATACACTTAGAACATTTAGACCACCTTGAAAGCCTTGCAAAGGCCGAGACCGGCGACTGCTTGCCAAGCGGAACAACCACAGCAATGTCGAACAGACCAATCTTCGTCGCTACCCATCCACGGGCATGCTCGACCGCCTTCGAGCGGGTAAGGATAGCAGTGACGCTGCAACAACAAAGGTTGTAAGCTGACATGTAGCTAAGGTCTTTATGACCCAGCGTAAGACGCTACGAACAATCCATGAGCCTTTCGGCGATGCATTTTACTATGGCACCGAACGGATGGGTTCACGATTTGAGAATGACGAAGAAGCCCGCAAGAAGTCAGGCTTCGCAGAGTCAAATTATAAGACCATTTTCGACCACATTATGGAAGCTGCTGAGGTGTGATTCTTCCTTCCCACAGCATGTTCCTTGCTTTGCTTTCTGCGTGAATTTACCATTTCCTGATTCCGAAGTGGATTGCTCAACGGTGAGAGCGACGACGAAGCGGAAGACGTGATTCTGTTCAATGCTTCGCGCAATGTGAAGCTAGAGCGCAGCTTCAGCCCAGTTTGCGAAGCTACCGCAGCGAGTGGCACGTAGTATTCGTTGCGACTGCACGCTCCTCAAATCTCGCTGTCACCGCTTGTCGAGACAATGCTTACCCATCCACCAGGGTAAGCGTGTTCTGATCAAGGACATGGCTTACTACATTGTCCCACCCGACCAGCAAGAGGCTCGCCTCGCGCCTTCTCTTCTCCAACTCAAGCGCGGCGTCGGAACCGAGGAAGACCTCAACGAGCAAGGCGGCCTGGGCCTTCGGTTCGGCCACGACTCCGGCGTGGACGTCAACGCTGCTGCCCCGAAGCCATCCAAGAGTCCACCGTTTCCGTTCGAGACACGGTCGGAGCCTGGAAACCCGACGGTGATACCGCGTGAGATCCTGGAGCGCTTTCATTTCACCTTTTTGATCCGCCATCCCAGGTCATCGATCCCGAGCTTCTACCGCTGCTGCGTCCCGCCGCTTCTGGAGAGGACCGGCTTTCACGACTTCATGTCCGCCGAGGCCGGCTACGACGAGTTGAGGCGTTTGTTTGACTACTGCAAGGACACCGGGCTCGTTGGTCCAAAGGTGTGCAGTCCAGGAAACAGCGCGCCCGAGCAAACCAATGGCCACGTAAATGGATCCAACAACATTGAGATCTGCGTGATTGATGCGGATGATCTACTGGACGATCCTGAGGGTGTGCTCCGGAAATACTGCCAAAGTATCGGCATCGAATTCAGCCCACAGATGCTTGTATGGGATGACGAAGAGGACCACAAAGTCGCGAAACAGGCTTTCGAAAAGTGGAATGGCTGGCATGATGATGCGCTTCATTCGAAGGACCTGAAGCCCAGACAGCATGTAAGCTATTCCGCCTGGTAATATTGCACTGCGACTGCGAGACTGACAGACTCTGTGACAGAAACACAAGAAGACGGATGAGGAGCAATATAGCGACTGGGTGGAGCGGTACGGAAAGGATGCCGCAGAGACGATCAAAAAATGTGTTGCGGATAACGTCGCCACGTACGAATACCTGAAGCAGTACGCTATACAGGTATGAGTTGGTAGGAGTCTCCGTCAACAAGCAGTACTTTTCATCTCTACATAGTCAAACCGTGCTGTATCGCAGCACAAAGGCGGAATGCCCATGAATTGTGTCTTTTCAAACGTAAATGGTAGAAGTGTCAGTGAGACGTTCTATACCGGGTCTCATGCGAAATCCAAAGGATTGCTGAAGCAGTCTGGATCTAAGTACATCTCTATCGCACAACAGATCATTACCAGCGGCTTCGAATACAACCGCCCCGCCTCCCTCCCAACTACCGCCGCGAACCAGCTCCCTTGGGCAGCATTACACGCGCTCTGAGAAAGGAATACACCTACCATCCCAAGCCCTCAACCACACCCCTCTGCAAGTAAGCGAACGGATTATAACCCGCGCCACTCGCAGTTGGCTTCGCCTGCGCAGTCGTGCCCCATCCACCGCCACCGTTACCCCCGGCAGTCGAAGTTGGCTTCAACTCCTTAGACGTTGTCGTGTCCCATCCACCACCGCCACCAGCATAGTAGTTGTTGTACGGGACGGGCTGTGTGGAGCTGCTCGTATATGGAGAAGTGCTCGGCTTGGTGGAGGAGGTGGTGGACCAGTACCAAGTTGGCGTCGTCGACGTTGTGGTTGGCTTCGAAGACGTGGAGTATGTTGTCGGATAGGTTGGCCATGTTGTCGTACTCGTGGTGGTCGGCTTAGTCGATGTACTAGTTGTACTTGACGTAGTAGGCTTCGATGAAGAAGACGATGTTGTTGGATAGGTCGGCCAGGTGGTTGTGCTGGTCGACGTTGGCTTCGTGGAGGTGCTGATCGTGCTAGTTGAAGTGCTGGTCGTGCTCGTCGTCGTTGGCTTGGTCGAAGTGCTGGTCGTGCTGGACGTTGTTGGCTTAGAAGATGTAGACGAAGTTGTTGGGTATGTCGGCCAGGTGGTTGTGCTCGTCGTTGTCGGCTTCGTTGAAGTGCTCGTAGTGCTTGTCGTGGTCGGGCTCGTTGAGGTGCTGGTTGTGCTCGTAGTCGTCGGCTTCGTCGAGGTGCTGGTTGTGCTCGACGTCGTTGGGATCGTAGAAGTCGTCGTCGTGGTGGTGCTCGTCGTGCTGTGTGTCGTGCTTGTTGTGCTCGTCGAGGTAGGCTTGGTGGATGTAGAAGTCGTCGACGGCGTAGTGAGGCTGCAGCTCGACGAAGTCTGGCAAATGGAGCTGGTGAGAACCTGCGTGCTGTACCAGTAACTTTCGTAGGTGCTAGAGATGGTACTGGCATATGGCGTGCTCGTGGTGTAGGTCTGCGGAACGGTAGATGTCCCAACGCAGGTCGTCACGGTCGGCACGATGTGGGGCACGGTAGAGGTGCAGGTGGAGTACGAGGTGGTGGAGGTAGTGATCGTGGTTGGAAAAGTCGAGCAGGTGACGGTCCAGCTAGTGATGGTGGTAGGAACGGTGATGGTTTCGGTGGAGTATTGGGTAGAGACTGTCGAGACCATGACTGTTGTGCGGGTTAGCGTGAAGACTCTATTGGGTTGCTGGGAGGGCACGAACTGGTTTGGTAGGAAGTAACAGAGGACATGATGGTAGTTGTGTAGGTCACCGGCTTATAGGTAGTGCTGACGATGATCGTCGGGACCGCAGTAGACAGCGTTTCGGTTGACGTAGCATAGACGGGTGTGCAAAGGCTGGAGAAGAGCCAAATGCAGCTGCTCACCGGCGTGCTGCTGGTGCTCGTCGTATGCGGATTCACGGAAGTGGACGTCGTGGTTGGCGGCGTCGGCGTCGTGGACAAATATGGCGGAGGCACCGGAGTGGGTGTCGTCGTGGGCAACACACTTGGGGTGGACGATGACGACCAGCCATAGCCATAGTCGATTGGCGCGCTGCGCTGGCGGATGGCGGCGGAAGCGAAGCCGCTGGACGCGACCAGGGCAAGAGCAACTGGAATGAACTGCATCTTTGCGGTTTTTGGACACGAAGCGACTGTACGATGTGTGTTGCGCTTGGTATGGCGAAGATGTACGAAGTCGGAGGGTGAAGGCAGGATATGAAGCTTGTTGCCGTTTGCGGCGCCCTGCTGTCGAACACAAAGGGCGCCTGCATCAGGGATGGGCCCATTGATTCAACCTTCAGTCTCGACCTCAAAGCGAGACGATCCAGTGCACGGTGAGTGGTATGCTCAATGGATTGTCGCTTAGCGTGGAGATAGTCTTGATTTCGTGATGCTATTCTTGAGTGCACCAATCTTGGGAGCTTGAATTGCGCTTTGTGTGAGACAAAGCCGACTGTCTTCCCTAACGTAGTCGTCGTTACACCATTAACGTCCAATTCAACTTGCTCATCAGTGACACTCATCGGAGCATCGCTTGAATACTGGTTTGTGCTGTCGCGGTACGTTGGTGGTTGTGACGGTTTCGCGTAAATGCCAAGATTAGCCCACCACCACATCAAGTAGACACTCGTTGCACGTGCACAGAACTAGTATGGCCGCCCTCTGCCTCTTCCGTACCCACCATAGCTGCTTGGCGGTCGCTCTCCTCGCCTCCAATCTCCAGGCGGCGGCGGAGCGCCAAGCCCACCTCCTCTCCCAGCATACCCTCCTCTATCACCGTAACCCCCTCGATAGCCAGACCCGCCTCTGCCATATCCACCACCGTAGCCATTCTCCCGCGGCGGTGGTGGGCCTCGCATACTGTACGGGTCCATCCTCGGCGGCGCTCGTGAAGGCGGTACAGATGCTACTCGGCCGTCCTGGCCTGGCGGCAGGATAGTGCAGACCACGTAGTCGCCGATGACAAAGCGCGCATCCCCTAGCGTGCGTTCCGAGTCACCTTCAAGATTGTCTTTCATCTCGCCGTTGGTCTCGTCGTCGTGATGTAGCTCCGCATCGCGCCCGCCAATGACCACGCTGCCAAGTGGTTTGTCGATCCACTTGCCGCGACCGCCTTCCCTAACTTCGGCGCGGGTGTCGGGAAAGACGAGCTTGTAGACGAGACGCGTGCCTACTGCAGGAGTGGCCAAGATGCCGGGCGGGAGGACGCTGGTGAGCAGGCCTGTCAGCTCCCCAAGGGAGCAGGTAGGCCAAGTGTAGATGGAGACGCTTTGCTGCCGAATGTTATGCGGAAGGAGGTTAGAGTAGTCGCTGATGCCTGTCGTGTCTTCGGGAGGGGCTACGGAGAACTCATTGGGAAGTAGTTCGCGGTTCTGTCTCCAGAACAGGCGCAGTAGGAACGGTGCGGTTGACGTGCGGTCGACCTCGCGGTTGGTCGGTTGGAGTGACATTGTGGTCTCCTCCCACTGCTAGTTTGCTGTTGTCGTAGCCATCACTGATCACTCAGGCCAAGATATAGCAGTATGGACGGTTGTCGCGTGTGCGAGAAAGTGAACCTACTTCACTGGCACGAAGCTTTCCAGCCTCGGCGGACGCGGAATCACTTCGGGCGCAAACCAATTCACTTGTTCACTCATATCTTGCGTGCAATCCTCGATATCAGCATATAGCATCCACCCAACATGGATTTCGCCAGCTTAATGCAATCGCAGATCACCTCTGCACAACCTTCAGACACCAACAAGAAATACCTCAAGCGCTCGGAGGTAGAAGCGCAACGACAAGCCGACTACCTCCGCGAGCAAGAGGAATTGGAACAAGCCCGCCTCGACCGTCTAGAGAAGAAGCGAAAGCGGGACGATGAGGAGGCGGAGCGTGTGGCAGCTCGTGAGGCGAAGAAGAAGCGGTTAGCGGAGGAGAGCCGGAAGCGTGCCGAGGAGGAGGCAAAGGCGGAGGAGAATGCGAGGAGGAAGAGGCTGGGTTTGCCGCTGCTGGAGGGGAGGAGTGACAGCAGGGAAGGCACGCCGTTGAAAGAGGGCGAGCAGGATGTCGTAGATGACGAGCTGCGGATGAACCTGCGCGATATGGGCGAACCGACTGTACTGTTTGGCGAAACGCACCTGCAGCGACTTCGACGGTATCGGAAGCTCACAGCCGCCGCATTGGCGCCCAAGATGAGCAAAGGACCTATACCAACCACCATCGAACTCCTCCCGGAAGCCGAGATGAAAGTGCCGGCGATCATCCCTACAGAGAGCGAAGCGAAGAAATACCTCTCCCGCCAAATCGCCAGCTACTTCGACATGGTTCTCACTGAGTGGCTCCTCGCCCTCTCTCGCCGCGACGCAGCAACAAAGGACTCCTTCTCCGGCAAACAGGCGTACAATAACTTTCTCTCCGCGCGCGAGAATCTGACGCCCTTATTTCGCAAACTAGAATCACATGTCTTACCCGACGTGCTTTTGCGCTCGGTCAACGAGATCGTGCATCTTATGCAGCTGAAGCAGTACGTTCGCGCCAATGACGCGTACCTGAGGCTTAGTATCGGCAAGGCTGCGTGGCCGATCGGAGTGACGATGGTAGGCATCCACGAGAGGAGCGCGCGGGAGAAGTTGCATGAGACGGATAAGAATAAGGATGGGCAGGCGCATATTATGGCGGACGAGACGACGAGGAAGATGTTGCAGGGGATCAAGCGGTGTTTGAGTTTTGCGCAGACGAGGTGGCCGCCGGAGGATTTGGGGCAGTTGATGGGGTGATGCTGGCTGTACTGATCTGGCTAGTGGTGCCATGCCATGGAAGCTGTGACTTGCTGTGACAATGTCAATGCATTTGGGACGCGGCGGTCGCTTGCCGTGATGCTTCTGCATAGCTTCTCTCACTCTGATCCCATCTCTTCACTTCATGAGCCTCCATGACCGCTACCGATCACACAGCCACAACTTCAACACGTCCCTGGGAGCGTTCACTAGCGCAAGATGCAACGTACTCTCATGATTAATCAGCGTTGGTGGACATGAGCGCCCGCTCCATGCGCGAAGACCATTCGACTATTACTCTGCCGTCAGTACTGCGACTAGTCTTTTGACTCTTGTACGGGGCTTCGAAGACTGCCACCGATGCGAACTGGATCGGGCATCCCTGAAATTGCAGGAGTGACTCCTCCACCTTCTGCACGAACCTGAGCCTCCATTCTTCTCCTCCACCACATAGATCTCTGTCGAAGCCAGGCATGAAGCAGGTGAACTGCGTGAGACCGCGAAGCTTGCTCTTGACGAGCTTGTCAAAGGTGCTCGTGTAGTACATTGAGTGGGCGTGGCTCAAAACGACCGATCGAATGGCATGAGTCTGAGCGGGAAACAGGGTTTTGGCGAACCACGCAATATCCGCAAACACTGCGAACTCGAAGTGGTTCTGGTGGAATGGCAACAAAGCTGCTTCCTGGTGGATCTGGCGACAGGTTGCAAGAATTTGCACCGGCAAGGGGTTTCGAAGCTCTCCGTCAAGACTGCAGTCGGAATGGCGGTCGCTGTAGAGCTTGAAACCCTCAGACGTGCCTAAGCCTTCGTTATACCTAATGATCTGCCGAGCTTCAGCGGCATCATCGGTGGAGGAGGAGCAGATTGAGTGACAAGGCCGGCGGACGCTTCTCTCCCATAGTGAATGTGGTAAGTACATGTGGACGGTCTTTCCACCGAGCAAAAAGCCCCAGATACGGTTGCGTACATCTGGAGGTAGGCGGAGGAGCGATGAGTTCTCGGCATTCTGCTTGTAGCTGAAAGCTAGTCAGGGTATGTCCATATGTCTGGATAGAACTTCACTGACAGCGCCTCGTTGTCCTTTGAGACTGTCTTGGCGCGTAGCATGTTCATCCGGCGCACTCTCTTTGGAGCGAGTGTTGGTGGTGCCACCAACTCCTCATTGGAGTTCCTCTTACGCGAGCGAGTCATGCGAGTCATACTGTTGCGAGATGATGCTGGTATATGGTTGAAGTTGAGAAGTGAGCAGGCAGTCCGAACGTGAAGCGCATGCCTCATTTGGGCATTGCTGTGTTCGGTGAGAAGCGCCTGGCACTGTATTGGCTCAGGTAGTGCTGCGCCACGTACATGCATGGAGATTGGGCTATCTATGGACTGAGATAAAGGGCGACTCAACTACATAGGTGAACGTTGCCATTAGCAAAACGAACAATTATCAGGCTCAATTTCGCCTGGGCTTTACGATCATATCGCATCACAACGATCATTCAATGCCGTGGTGACGTTGATGGTGCCCTGTCTTTATCATGCTCTTGTGAACCTGATCAGCCTTTGACTGCAATCGGTCCATGAAGCTTCGCTTGACAATGGGTTGGCTAAAAGCAGACGCTACGCGTTGTACAGCGATGATGCTTTCCGTCTTGTCACCTGAGGATGACCGGTGCAGCGTTCGAATGTGTGAGGATCGTTGCATTGTGTTCAGCGCCGGTGCCCTGGCTGTGCGGAGTGCGGCACATGCATTCGGTGCACCTTGAGAACATACTATCAATAAAATAAGTGCATCACCACTTGATGGCCTCGACTATCGATGAGGAGACGATTGCACAGCTGCAAGCACCGGAGGTGGTCAACGCCACAGCGAACTCTCTCACGTACTATCGTTCTCAGCCCGGCAACCTTCGATCATACAGCAATGTCGAAAGCGTATCGCTCGGAACCGGATACAGTATCTACTCATCTACGATACTGCCGGCTATCAGATCCACAGACTTCGAGCTAATCCTCGTGACGTGTTTCTGGGCCCGATCTGCCACCTTGGACGCACTCAACGATGCCCTTCTCGAGCTCTCCGCAAAGGGGCTGAGTCAAGAGAGAAAGATCAGAATTCGCATTTGCTTCTCCAGCTCTTCATTACTGCAAAAGCTGCTACATACGCAGTCACTTCGTGGACAAACCTGGACGCCATCGACATGGAAGTCCAAGCTAGGTCTACCGGCCGCGAGCGAGCTCTCAGGCCTCGACATGGAAGTTATCAGTATTTTCCAGCTGCCTTTTAGCGTAATGCATCCGAAGTTTGTTATCGTTGACCGCAAGAGGGTGCTACTTCCGAGTTGTAACGTGAGCTGGGAGGAGTGGTTCGAGGGTTGCGTGAGCCTTACGGGAGCTGTAACCGAGCAGTTTTTGACCTTCTGGTTGAACTTCTGGGCAGATGAGAATATCGCAGAACTTCCGCCTGTCACGCAGGAGAGGGAAACCAGCTCTCCGCTGGTCGCGGATGGATCAACCAACAGGTTACTGGCTGTAAGAATGCTCAGCGGACAGGATGTGCCATCCACGCTGCTACCGTCACCACATCAGCGATTTAATCTGCCGTGGCTGTCCTCTTCTGCGGCACCGCCGACACCGCTCAACATCTATTTGCTGACACTCTTCGCTCGTGCAAAACGCTCCATCTACATTCAGACGCCTAACTTTACGGCCGAGCCGGTGTCGACAGCAGTTTTCGGTTGCTTGGCAAGAGGGGTGGATGTCAGCATTGTGACGAGCCGAAAGCTGATGCGTCTGGAGCAATTGGTGACCGCTGGCACGACCACGCATCGATGTGTCTCTGAGCTGGTCGAGCGGTACATGCGCTTGCACGAACAAGTCAAGGCTGCACGTACTGATACTGATGCGGAGACGGGACTTGTACCACGCGCCGTTGGGCAACTAATTGTCAATTACTACAAGCCGCGCAATGAGTGCGATCACGAGCCTGTGCAGTCTCACCTTAAGCTGACGATCGCAGACCAAGAGATCGCTGTCTTTGGAAGTGGCAATATGGACAGAGCGAGCTGGTACACGAGTCAGGAGCTTGGTCTGGCCCTGCGATCTAGGAAGCTCGTTGACGACATCTGGCATTGCTTACAGCAGGCAATGGCGGATCGCACCACAACAGTGTACAGCAGTGCGTGAGCGGTGCTTATCGACGCATCCGTGGAGGGAGCAGCATCAGTGCTCGAGGTAAACGTTACAAATTACACAGTGGCGGCTCCATCTATGGCTGCGCCTCCTCTTCCTCCTCATCCTCGGGCTCACTATCACCGCCGCCGCCTTGATGCTCCATGCCATCCAGCGGGTCATCTTCGCCTGCGAGCAGACCAGACCTCCGTTCTTTGGATCGGCTGAAATGGCTGGCCAAGGTGAGGACGAGCACGCTTAATCCATGGATCATCGTACTTCCAAACACGATGAAGCACACTAACGGCCATATGGTCTCCACAGCCTTTTCTCTGGGCGTATACGGCCGACCATATCGCGGCGGATGCGGATCAGGGGTTGCTGACTCGTTCTCGAGCATAGCGCGGGCTTCGATGGCAAGGAAGAGACCGCCCAGGCCCATCGGGCCAAAGTGACCGCAGAAGAGCGCTTCTTGGAACGTCCTGATGTCCGGGATCCAGCGATATAGCAGCAGAACTATTGGTATACGACGGAATGCAATGACCAGTGCGAGGAAACCAATGAGTCTGCCCGGCGTGATCCACGGAGTAATGCTTTGAGGTTCGAAAGCGTACCACGGTATCACTGCGCCAAGGAAGACAAACATCGCACTGTTGAGCAGCAAGTCAATGACGTTCGGCAAGTGTGTGGAGTGCGTCTTCTTGCTAAACCAGCCGTCTCTCGCGAAACCATATCCGGCGCCGAATGCAACGAGGAAGTCATCGCTCCCGAGTGTGCTGCCAATGCCGACACTTACAAGTGCCAGCAATAGGTAGAAAACCGTGAAGCCGGCCGGGTCAATGTAGCCCCGGTTGTCGCTGAACTTCAATATTCTGTTGAAGACGGTTCCAAGAATCAAGCCAACAGTGATCCCGAAAGCACACTGCCATAGGACTGTTATCAAAGTCCACTCTTTGATCGCACCACCAGCAGTAGATTGGAGGATCGCAAACACGCCGACGTAGAGAAATGGGAAGCTTATTCCGTCATTGCACCCAGACTCGGCGGAGAGCATATCCTTGATCCGCTTCGGCACGCGATTACTGAATTGGCTATTGCTGAGAATCGAGGACGCCAGGACGGGATCGGTCGGTGTCAAGCAAGCACCCACAATCAATGACGTCGCGGCGTCTGTCTTGAACAGAAGAGCGACAAAGCCGGCGCAGACGAGCCAGGAGAACGTCATGACTGGTCCAAGCATCATCGCCACCGACCTCCAATGTCGCTTGAAGTAGTATTTTGGGAGTTCGACACCGATGGCGAAGACCTGGATACCGACGATAACCCGGGTCGCTTCTTGGATCACATCGTCGCCCCAGCCCCAGCCGCCCAAGCCTTCAGTGTCGCCATCGCAGCCATTGACGCCGCACACGTTGGGACTGAGCCAGCCGAGTCCTCGTGGCCCGAGTAGGATGCCGAAGAGAAGTGCTATTGGTGGTTCGCTCAAGTGTAGACGATTCCGGATAAAAGAGGAGAATAATGTGTATCCGATGAGGAATGTAGGCAGAATCAAGTAAGTGATGTGGGCAGGTGTTGGCTCCAGCTGCTTCCAAGCCATTGTGGGTAGTTTAGTTCTGCAGGACTATATAGCCCAGCTTATGTTGCGGTGCTTAGCATGTGTCTTTGAGCAGCATACAATAACGATCGACCTAGACAATGACTGAGATGGCAATTATTGAAGGAGAGGTTGCAAAGCAAAACACCTCACTGAGTCGGCCATCTGAGAACTCTTCAAAGTGTCGTCACTTGAAGCTAAGGAAAGCGGTACGACTAAAGGGCAGGGTTTGACGACCGCCGCTAACCCCAGCCTGCAATAACGGTGTCACATTAGGTAACTACAGTCCTAGTAATTGATGGATCCTGCTGTTCAATCAGCATCCATTTCCACGTCGCAATCGAATGAACATCTTTCGCTCAGTGTTAGCAATACGCGCCATGACCATTCCGAGAGAAAGTAACAGCTTTAGCGACGCTGGTGGAAGCGGTTGTGGCTCGCAAATGTGCCACATTGTGATGTGCCTCAGCTTACGACATCAGCGCAGTTGGTCTTTGCATAGCCGCACACTTCAGGTGGTCAGCTCAGCGACAGCCACATTAGAGACGGACTTGGTACATGTAAGTCGCAGACGAGACACGCTTTCGAACACACACTTTCTCCTCCACATGTGTACTTTACTTCATTCTCGTTCCGCGTTGTGAGCTAGAACACGCAGCCACAAAGTTCGACCTGCGTCTAGTCATGTCGAGGCGCTCATTCATCACGAACATCACGCCTCTTCCGCAGCATATTACGCGGGACAGAGCGCTCGCGTTACTGCACGACCACCAGGAGATGATACAGTTAAATCCGCTCGTAGTTGGATTCGAACGAACGAAGGCGCACCCGAACGCAACACTGGAAGAAGAGCACAATTGCATCTGGTATGAGATTACGGATGTCGTTCATTATCTACCTGGCGGAGTCGCCAAAGGTCAAATCAAATACAAGGCTGGTTTCCATAATTTGCCGGATGGCATACAAACGCACTGCTTTGCTCCAGCCGGTGTTGATCTGAAGGCACGTTGGCGAGTGGGTGGAAACGTCTTTGGCCAGAAGCCAGAGCCGGCAGAGCTGGGCGTCAACAAACCGCGCGAGGGTCTCTATCTACGGGAGGATGTGGAGATACGATGTAATGTTTTACTAGGAGGAACAGTCAAGGGCAATCTCAAGAAGTCGCACGCGGTGCTTGTGGAGAGGCTATTAAGCGAAACGAACGAGGAGCAACTGGGAAGACCACGGTACAAACATCCGACTCCCGCTAAAGTGGTGAAGATAGCCGCTGATTATTAATGTCATGCTTGTAGACCGTCGCGGCTTACAACAAGTCCGACTTATGAAGCACGAATGGTTGGACCATCGAATCTGTCTGCGAGAAGCCTGGGGTCCGGCTCGACAATACCGTCTTTCAGACCAATGACAACCAATTCCTCACAGACCTCGGCAGACGCTAGCCCCGTGTCTGCTACGCTATTTGGTACCTCTCCCAAAGAAGAGCCTTGCTCCTGTGCTGCAGGCGGCCATGAACCGATGTGTGCCAATTACCGCTATGGGGGACCCGTTGCTCCTAAGCTTGTGCCGGCCCCTCTGCCTGCTACAGAGCCTGAGCGCGAGTCGTCCAATGACTGTCGCTGGCCTCCGCAGGCGAACAGGCACGTCGCAGGCGATGACGGCTACTCGCCTGCGGGAGAGCATCCATGGATGCATTGCAACTCCCCTCAAGTACCAAGCGTGCCGCACTCTATCCAAGCTCCAGCTGGATCATACGCCACGTTGAACCACGCACGAGTACCGAGCGCAAACTCCCTACTACACAAGCAAGCAGCCAGTCTGAACAGCTTTGGCAGGTTTGTATGGCGGTTGCCACCTGGTGGAAGCGAGCCGACTGTCGCATACCGCTCACCGCAGTTGTTTGGCGAACAAGCTGAGCTTCCAGACACAACAACAACGGAGAGGGACGAAGACTTTGCGGATCCGAGCCTTCGCTCAAATCCATTGCTGGCTAAGAAGCGTGCGCAAACCGGCATTGCCGAGCTAGACAGCACAGAGCTGGCATATTGGGAGAATGGTGGATTACGGAAGAGCAGCCAGCAGCCTGACTGGCTTTGAGTTTGCGAAATACCGTCCTAGCAACAGAGCCGGAACGCCTGGAATGTGGCATACGCTACTGCCAAAAGTCTTCGCCAAGATCGTGCGATGTGAACCAATGTCGCTTGGTCTACCTGATGGAATGCAGGAGCCCTGACTGCACATGAGAGATGGCGGACGTAGATGTACGCACACAAGTGAAGCCGCAATGCTCTTCACACAAAGCTAATGCTAACAGAAGGACAAACTTTTGGCAGACTTTGAGACACGCCGGTTGGCGGACGTCGAACTTGCTGCACAGCTCTGTACTATAAGTACGGATACCACAGCTCCAGCATGGCACTCTACGGCCATAACATCGATATCCAAATCCGGCCTCCCAACAAGGAGCCTGAATGGTCCAGCATCTGCAACAATGTCTTTGACCAGTACCTTGATACCGCTGATTTGTTCGGCTTGGAGCCCGATCCGCATGAAAGAAGCAGCTCAAACGACTCGGCCAACCTCTTCGACTTTTCCACGGGGTCCGAACAAAGCCACCAAACAGCCGGGACCTCGCCAATACCTTCCTGGAAGCACGGCAGCACGAATGTGATACCAGGCGCAGAAGCCGTAATGTCAATAGAGGCGCGTCAACCAATAGCGAAGGAGCCGTTGAACTTCTGGGCCAAGACGTTGAGGGCGCTGGAGCAGAATGCAGCAGCTTGTGAAAGGCAGCAGAGATTACGCACGGTAAAATCCAACCCAGACTTCTTGAGCCTTGGTGGCTGCCCGTCACCACCTGCCCTCCCGTCCTCGCCAATCGACCAATCATTGTCGACGCAGCGGCGAAGGAGTCGACATAACAAAGCCGCAAACGGTAGGCAAGCCTCACAAGCCAGGTCGCTCTCACGTGGTCGGCCTTCAGTAGCTGCAGGTGTTACGAAGTGTATCGCAGGTATTGCAAACCCATACGCCACCGTGCGCAAAGCCAGCGCCAGTCCTTCAAAGATGATGACCCCTTCCCGCTTCTCGGCGCGAGCGTCTGGCTTCAGAGATGTGTGGGCGCAGCGTGCCGAACGCAGCCCAAAGAAGTACGATCTGCGTGTTTCGTTGCAAGCGTTACCCGCCTCTCCGCCGTCTTCAGCGAGGTTGCCTACTCAAGCAGTACACCACGGAGACGATCATGCTGCTTTCGGGAATTCGCCAACCTTCGTGCCTTTACCGGCACCGCCGTATACGGCAGGGTGTGATGATCCGCTGTCGCCACTGACAAGCACTTTCCAGCATGCGCACATTCACACGCCCGTTGCGTCGCCGTCGGCGATAGCGTTAAATGCTGCAGCGCATACAAACAACGCATACTTTGGGGACGTCGTACCTCTCGTTCAGCCAAATCTTTATGCCGTCACGCAGAATCTGGCGGTGAATGACATCGTGCCGCTGTTTCCGGAGCGGACTTCGTCGCTTGCTGCGAGCAAGATACAATCTTTCGATTTTGGCTTCTCAAGCTCGCCGGACTTGGAGGCCTTCTGCTCCACAGCGCCTTTCGTAGAGCCTGTTCCGGCAAGCTACTCGGCGAATTCGCTGTCATTCATGGATCCTTTCCGTGGTGATGACAGTGTCTTGCAGTCGACGGAAACTGGTGGCCTGCCTCTGAACGGGTTGGGCATCAGCTGTGACCCAACACTCGTTTCCGGTTTCGCCACACTACCACCCACTGTCTACCCAGGCGGTCTGCCATCATCCTCGACTCCATACTCTCGGCCAGTTCAGCAAGCTCACGGCGCCTTCACAATGCCCAACATACCTCACCATCAACGCTCCATGTCCCACCTACACTCTCTCACGCCATCTCCGCCCCCATCAAGCACCACTCGAAAGTCACGGGCGGCGTCTGCTTCCCACAATCGCCGCTCGAGCCGCCACCGACGGACAAAGTCTGCTAGCTCGTCACACAGACATGCGGGCTCATATCACGGGAGCCCAGAGAAGGGTTCTGGTGGGTTTGTGAACTTCACCCCTCAGGATAGCAACAAGATCTTGAGTGGCGTGGCGCCTTCGGGCAGCTCGAAGACGAAAGCGAGGCGGGAGAAGGAGGCGGCGGATAAGCGGAGGAGAATAAGTCAAGCGGCTGTTCGGGCTGTGGTGGAGGCTGGTGGAGATTTGGATAGATTGGCTGAAGCAGGGTTGTTAGGATAGTCCTTGGCTGAACACTACAATGATGAAGCTATGAGCAGGTGCTATGCGGGTGGAAGGAGGCTTTGAGTCCATACGCGCAAATTCTGGTGTTCTTCGACCCCCAAACACCTCGCTAAGTGTCCGCAAGTGAATCTCCTGTCATCTAAGTAGCCGTGCTCGAGTCATAGGCAAAGCTGTCATAATACTTCAGTGCGGATGCGCGCCTGGCGGTACAGTAGTCATCCCTGGGGGAGGACTCATGTGACTTCCGCCGCCCATGGGAGCCTGGAAGTTTGGTGGAGGCATGTTCGGCGGGAATGGCATGTTTGGTGGTGGGAACGGCATATTCGCGGGCGGCGATCCGGAGGGCATCGGCATCGGTGGCATAAACGGTGGCATACCAGCCGGACTCATGCCTGGAGGAAAGCCTTGGGGTGGTGGAGGGAAGCCAGGTGGAAGAGGTGGCATCCCTCTTCCGAACGGCATAGGTGGCATACCTACGAATACTGTTAGTGACGGATTCGTAGCAAGCTCCATTACTTCGACGACTAACCTGGTGGCATCCCAGGCGGCATACCTAGTGGCATGCCCGGCGCACCCATCATGCCTGGCGGGGCCATCCCCGGCGGCGCACCCATACCGAAGCCTCCTTGCTGCAGCATTGGGTTCTCCGCTCCTTGACCCGCAGCGTTGTAGCTCGAAGTGATCGAGTCGATGACTGACTGCGCCTTCTCGTGCCCGATCTGCTGGTAGTAGTCGACTACATTTCGAAGGTGGTTGCGGCCGCTGTTGTGAGCTTTCCGCACGCTCATCGAATCGTGGGTGAGGTAGACATCGCAGTAGTCACAGAAGTACTTCGGCATGGCGAGTCGTATATCGATGGGTTGCTACAGAGCTACTGCGCCTGGCGGTACTGTAAGGGTAGCGTCGCTTGGATCTCGAATATTGGAGCGGAAGGCGGCGCGGACAGTGCGGATGCTAACTGCAAGCGACGTTAGCGCGACACGCTAGGCTCACGTCGTGACTGACGACAAGGGTACCACCACTGATTCTCCTTCAACCAGAGATCTCAGGATGGGCGTCAAGGGTGTCGCGTTCGCGTCTCGATATGAAGATGGAACTCGATCACCCCAAAGCAGAAGAGAACACCGCTCACAGCGCTCAAACCGCCAGATAAAGCCACTACCTGCGCAAATACTGGATCATTGCAGCATTTGCCTGGAAGAACAACTATTTTCACAAGCCTTTAGCCTTCTCTCGAATGCTCTGACCTCTGGATCGGGTCTGACTTCAGCTACATATGTGCCACCTGTCCAGCATCTTGCACTTGCCGCCACTCTGATCGTACATCCAAAGCTTACAACGCGGACAACCGCGCCCGAGAAGCATGCAGCTGCTGACGATGCTCTGCACTATCTCATTGCAGTCGTCAAGCTACTTGGAAGCTGCGATGCTGAGCTAGCTAAAGCGTTCGACTTTGTCGGAAAAAGCCAGTCCACCTCGCGGTCTAAGCGAGCCGCAAATCGACGGTCAGCCTTAACTGTGGAATGCGGTGCGGCTGATGACGCTAAACTTCGATCGCCGTACGTTGACGGTGACGCACTCTGGACTAATGCGGACGACTTTTGGAGCGTTGTAGGGTGGGCTTTAAACTGTTCGGTAGCGCACAAGCACCGCTGGGAGCGATGGAAAGTGTGGCTCGATTTGATGTTATGTGTCTTGGACGATGACTTACAAGGACACATGGCGACGGGTTCCGTCTCAGAAAGTCTGCTAGCCCATTATCTTCACCCCATCGGGGAGGGTAGGAACAACAAGCGTAGACTTATGCGAGCTATTCTAGCGGACGGCAAACAGAGAAGCCTTGCCGAGTTCCATGAGATCTGGCCGAACGAGACAAAGCTGCCTATGGAGAAGGACAATGACACTCGGATTGGCAAGAAGCGGAAGCTCGATCTTGATAACAACGACTTCGGTGACTACTACGACAACTCCGACGCCGACAGCCCAGATGACTCTCTGCAGGAATCTATGTCTGCAACGGGCTTTTTCAAGGGTGCCCGAAGTCGACATGGGCCCGACGACTGGTCTGCAAGAGATGCTAGCGACGATGATACCACCGCATCCATATTGATGGAAGACAAAGACTCCGGTAGTCGAAGCATTAATGCATTTGGTGGTATCGAGTCGATCCACGTTCGACAGCGCTTTCTTGCAATGCTCATCGCTCTCTGTCATCATGATCCAACGGCTTTCCTGGACACTGAGGATCTATTCGATCTACTTACCGAATTCTTGCGCCCGCTGCCTTTGCCAGTCTTTCAGCAATTCGTGCTACCAACCACAACGTACCTTGATCCTGACGCTCATAGCTCGCTGAACCAGATGCTACTCCGTGCATTGCTTAGTAACAATGCACCAGCATACGATGAGAACGCTTTGACGCAAGATGACTTCGAGACACACTATGCGCCGTACCCCGCAAACACAACAGGGGTGACGGACAACGCCAAAGTGAGCTTGATTATTGAGGACCTGCTGCGTCTGCTATGGCACAGCGGAAAGCTCGCGCCCAGTGAGAAGCTACGCAATGCTGTGGAGGCGGGCAATGATGCGAGGAGAGAAAAGGTCATTTCCGGTGGAAGGCGCAAGACAGGCGCAAAGGTAGTAGACGCTGAGGAAGCGGTAGCGACTTTAGAGCATTCGGCGGAAAGGATGCGACTCTGCGTGGCTATGTTGGCTTGAGAGCACTTGGTAATGGCTGCAGCATTCCGCTACCAGCGCTGCATAGTCCGCAAAGTACTCTACAGTGACCGTCTAAGCAAGCAGTATCAAGCACGGCACATAGTAACGGCGCACCACTCATGCGCCTCAGTGATTGTGCGGCTCACGTGACATTACATAATCGCTCGATCGAGGGCTGGGAGGCTTGCAGATCTTAAAACACCCGCAGCCATTCCGCAACGGCTGATTCGGCGGACTGTTGGCCCTGGTCATCCTGCTTGCTAAAATTGCACGTTCTCTGCAGGGTTTAGCAACGTTCGGACGATGATACCGTGATGCCGCATAATACGACGGTTGCCCTAGGCCATGCTCGGTACCGGTATGATCGACATCAAAAGAACGTGGAGCCATGTGGAGGCATGGGCCAGGTAAGCCGATCTTCGAACAAATGAGAAGGGTCCGATCCTTCGAAACCAACAGCCTGTGAGCAGCCGGTTGCGTCGTGAAGCTACTGCATGTCGCAATGGAACGGGCATCGAATCGAAGTTGTTCCTTTCAGTAAATAAGCTATTCATCCTACGAGTCTATGAGCCAGAATGACACCCTCTCCTTCCTAGAGACCCTCCTGCCGTTTACGGTGAAGTGCGAAGGCATTGTTTATTGGCAGTTTCGCCACTCAGAGGCCAAGAGACGTTGTTGTGACAGTCAGATCACACAAGGCAGATGACAGGGCAAACGGCACGGACCCTCCGTGCGTCCACCGGTGAAGACGAAAGCAACGTCTGTAGAAGTGGTTCGCGCAACTTCGCGGACTCCGGTGAAGGCTAGGGTGTGCTCCTCTCTTCGTTGCAGAGAGGAAATGATCTGTCGAGCGGAAAGCCGAGATCAAGGTCGCGAAGGATGTGTGAACAACAAAAGCAAGCTTGACCGACGGAGAATTGGCGGACGTCGCGCGAGCAAGCGCCGTAAGGTGCAGGTATTGCGGTCAATCAAAGAGCAGAACCTTGCAGCTGAGAGCGATCATTCCCCTCTACATGCATCGCGCATCTCCATGTGCAACATTTCGCCGGGTCTGCTCCAGGGGCGCCACGCCTACAGGACACAGAAGGGTGCCGAAAGAGTGGGCCTGCCATGTGCCTCAACAGTCATCATCAACGCCGATCAAGATGCGTGGCTTTGATGGCCTGTATGGGAGCTGGGCCGGAAGTTAGAATGTGTTTGTTCGGCGCCCGGTCAGGCTGTGCACGTTTCATATTGCTTCGCCGTTATAATCTCATACTGTTTGTAACTGCTGGGACCTGCAGAATGATGTACTTGCGCATGTAGTTGATGCTATTGATGTTGGGGCTTGGCCGAAGCGTCCATCGCCTTGGCCAAAACTCACCTAGCGTGACGCTTCTCGGTGCCTGCCGCGCTACTGGACTGCACCTCCGCATCACGGATTGTTTCTCACTAGTAAAGAAAGCCGTGCGAGTTCTGGCGGGAGGCTGGTGGGCGTGTCGTGCCCTACTCGTCGGCACCGAAGAGGACCACATCTGTTGTCGCAGGATCGTGCCAGACGTGCTCAGCCTGTGTCCTGTGCAATTTGCTTGCCTATGAACAAGCTCGCTCTATCTTTGATCGACATGTGCGGCTGGCAGATGTAATTCCGCCAAGGGTGCCGTCTGTACATCTAGCCTTTCTGCCTTTCTCAGCTCTTCAAGGCGGTGCTTCCGAACTGTTACTATTCCCACAACCCCTACCGTTTTCGGTACAGAGCCTAACGTTCTTCTGGCTAGCAGCCTGCTTTCTGCCACCAGATTGGCCGCCGGGCTTGATGAGGGTCCATCAACTGTACATCGCTTGTGTCGCAGTCCTGCGACTCGAAGCGTTGCGACAATTCCCGGGCTATCGCGCGACCCACGCTGCTCCCCCGTCTGCGGCTACTCTGGCTCTCTGTTGGTCAGAGCTTGAGGCGGAGACTGCTCCCGGCTTTCCTGACCTCGAACACTGAAACGTATATCATCCGGCCATCCCAACATGCAGCCAGAGGCGCCTACCGAGCAGGGACCCTCTACTGAGGATTCCGAGAACCTTCCGCCAGCTGCCAAACGCCGTCGTCAGTCCCCTCTGGATGTGCCTGAATCAAGCAATGCTCCGTCTGTCGCTAAAGGATTGGTCGACGTAGTAACTCATAGCCCCCAAAGCCGGGAGGAATCCGCCCGGGAAGCCGAAATGCAGCGCTCAGCTTCACCCCAAGACAGTTCCATCAGGTACACTCGGACAGGTAGAGTCAGCAGGGCCTCAAAAGGGCAGCGTGTGCACGACTGCAAGGCTTGTGGAAAGGTCAGTCTGTGCCAACCAGGTCCAAATCGTCCTGTCTGTATCGACTTTCCCAAGCGTTAATGTTGGGAACACAACGAACCCTTATCCTACCTTGATACACTTTCCTCTACTTGCAGGATTCGGCCTACGGCGTGGTTGCTAACTCGTCGCCAGATCTATACTCGCGCGGAGCACCTCCGACGCCACGAGCAGAACCACAAGCCTGGTGCTTTCCTATGCGACGTTCCACGCTGTGGCAGATCGTTCTATAGGGAAGACCTTCTGACTCGGCACAAGGAGCGGCAGTGCGTGATGCCATAACATAGTACCAACACTATTACACCGTTGGCTGACCGGTTGTGATGTAGCAATGATCCTCTTAATCCGCCGACGCGTAGGGCGTCCATAACCAGTCATATATCCCCGACAGATGGCGGTCCACCAACCATTGTTACCGCAGGGCAGGCTACGCCTTCACTACCAGCGCCAATCCGTGGTGATCTTAATGGCGACACCCTCCCGGACGTCTTGCGCGCCAACGGTCCTGCAACAGCACCACAAGCAGCGCCGTCGGTCAGGTATGATACTCCAAGACTATTTCGTGAGCCTCAATCATTGAGCAGTTTCTTCGACTTTCTTGCGTTGTGAGTTTCCTACTGTTCGGTCTAGTGCGAACACTGTTGGTGTAAGCCAACATTTTCTTCCTCTATTTAACCTCCCTTTCTTGCTACATTTGCCCGCAATGACAATCACCGCTCAATAACACTAACAGATGGCGGTACAGAGAGCCTCGCGCAAAGGCACCCTGGGAGCTTCCGGTAGGGCCACCAGTGATCATCAGCGTTGAGACATCCGGCGTTCCATATGCGGAATATCCATATGGTGTGCTTTTTGACCCATCGCCGCCCTACTCACCATCCGGCTACACGTCGCCAACAAATGAGTACTCCTACTCCTGGGGCGGACCTTACTACAATCAGCCGAGCTCAGGACGGACGCGACATGGCTCAAGCGCTGACGTTTACGGACAGGCGCTGGCTACCTCTTCACGATCGCCGCTTTCAGCTGGGAGCTCATCCGCGCATATGCATCACTGGGGTGCTTGTAGTCAGAGCCCGGCTGGTCTCCAGCACTTGCCGTCCACGTCAAGCTCAGAGGGCGTCTTCGCGGCCGACCCTCTAGAACGCATCTTGAGCGCACACATGGTCCCGGTTTTCTCCAATGGCGTACTCCGTATGATTACAGCTGAAGAGCGAGACCTAATTGAGACGGATGAGCTGCTGATACCGACTGGATCGCCACCAGTGTCAATGGAAGACTTCACTCTGGATACGAATCCACTAAGCAATGAAAGCCGTTATGCAGAAGCATACTGGGAGCAAATTCATCCTCTCTTCCCGGTAGTACACAAGCCGACCTTCGACCTCCGAAGCGCATCTCCCCTTCTTCGGGCAGCTATGTTCGCCCTTGGCGCACACACGCAGCGGAACCATGTGGATATGAACAATGCAAGAGTTATACACGAGCAATGCACGAGAACGTTGAAGAAGCGGAGCGCGAGTACATGGCATACCTATCGCCCCTGCGACATGCAGGCGATCTTCCTATGCGAAGTCTTTGCCGTCTTCAAGTGTCGCCGGCCGCCCTTACACCTCTCAAAAAATTTCGAGGACGTCTACCGGCTGTTAGTGGCCGACTATGACGCTATGACGCCCGAGACAGCGACTCCATTGAATGATAGCCCGCTTCAGTCACGAACCTACAGCAGCAACCTAGCAGACTCCATGCAATCAGACATTGACGCCCAATGCAAAAGGCGGTTGCTGCACGCATGTTACATTCTAGACCAGCAGCACGTGATGCTCTTTGGTCGACAGCCGACGGATTGCCTTTCGAGCTCTGTAGGTGGCCTTATTGGCTTGAACCTTCCTATGCTGATGGAACAATCGTTCTTCGATGCGCTACCCGAAGACCAGCTCGCCAAGCGTCTCCAGGATGGACGCCCTGACCTAGCCCAACAGCAACAGGTATACCATGTCCTGGCAGCAGTACCAACAATGCTGAACACCTTAGCCCAACCGCATGACACCCTGCAGTCGATGTTGATGTTGGCCTGCCTCACAGATACGAAGCATGACTTGATAACGCTGGGTTTTGACGATGACGCGGACCTCAGCGCTGTTCTCAATGCCATCGAACAGACACCACGTATGCGGCTCGCTTATCACACGCTCATGCTTGCTCGGAACACGCCAATCCGAGACCTTCTGGCGGTTGCGGGCGAGTCGTGGGTGGTTGGAGAGAAGCTTAGCTCCGCAGACCAGTACATCGCGGCACAGCTCGCGGCGAGAGACTGGGCGGCGACTACCGTCCTGACAGGCTTGCCTGGACACGGCGGCGCGGACCAGGCCCGGTCGCCAGCCCAGCGAGCTGTCTTCCACGCCCTCCAGATTCTGGGCATCCACTCATCGCACCCGGAGACTGGCTTACTGTTCCAAGAATGGAGCGTCTACCTCGCCGCAGTGGTGATCTGGGCACGCAGTTACTTTTCAACCAGTGAGGCGCGCCGAAAACCACGCCTGTCGGTACCGAGCCCTACCGAGCCGAAGCTGCCAATACTAGAGCTGGATGCGTGCGTAGCTGCCCTCATCACTGCCGGGCCGTCGGCAGTGATAAGCTGGATCTCCGCTCGCCACGCGTTGATGTGGGCGAAAAGTCAGATCGAAAAGGTTGACATACTGCACAACTGTGGTCTCACGAATGGCGCGCTCGATATTTTGGGCAAGCTCATCACCCGTGGTAATGAGGACGGCTGGTTTGCATGATTCAATGAGCCTTGCTAAGTTTATTTGGACGTTTTATGATGATTGTGCGTTTGATGGCGGCCTTCTTCTAGATACCCTTCTCGCATTTTGCTACCTTAGCATTGCTTTCACCCACAATGTCCTGATGTTCTCCGAGTCTACGAGCCAATTCCTGTAACGGACGGTATCGCACATGATGTCCATTTACTAATTCGCAGCCTTCTTGGGCATCATTGAGCTGAGCGGCCAGAGGCTGTGCCCAGCGAGCGAGTAACGAGGACGAAAACGGAGAAGGAACTTGGGAGGAAGTTAAAGCATCTGTGTGTGGGCAGAAGAGTGTCGGGTAGTCGCGAAAGAGTACATGAGCTTGTCCGAAGGCGCGTCTTTACAGATCGGTAATGCGTTTTTGGTAAGGATCGATTAACCTAACTCCTCCCGCCGGAGCTTGAGCCCGGGAAGCTGCCGTGCGGGAAGTGTAGACGCACAAAATTGTGTTAGGATGATTGCAAGCTCTGCGTTGAGGGTCAGGCAGAGAACGAAGGAGCGGAGACGGGCTTGTATCGACAGCAGAGTGACGGAGCTCACGCTGGAGATGGAAGAGAGTGATAAAGCAAAGTGGAGTCGCCCTCAGGTAAAGCCCGAGGACTTTATATACTGCGTGCACATCGAAAGTACTAGAAAGGTTGATGATCAAGCGCAGGCGCGACTTCGTTTACACTACTTAGCAAAGAAGGTCTGGAAAGCCTTGTTATCAATGGATACATTCCCCACCGCCCTCAATTTCCGCCTTCCCTCCTTCTGCTTCTCCAACAACTTCCTCCGGCGTGAGGCGTCTGCAGCATGCAGCTTCGCCGTAACATCCTTGCGAAACGGCTTCAGCGTCTCCCGCGCCACAATGCGCTTGCCCACCACCGCCTGAATGACGACCTCGAACATCTGCCGATCAACGTGCTCCTTGAACTTCTCCACCCACTGCTTGCCTAACCGTTCGGCTTGCGAAGAGTGCACCACGCGAGCTACGGCATCCACGGGGACTTTGTTGACATGGAGCTGGAGCTTGGCGATGGCGCTGTGGCGGTAACCGGCCTCTTCGTAGTCGAGGGAGGCGTAGCCTTTCGTGGCGGATTTGAGCTTGCCAAAGAAGTCATCAACAAGTCGTTCGAGGGGCAGAAGGTATTTAAGGATGACTTGGGTGGCGGTGAAGAAGGAAAGGCTTTGCTGCTCGCCGCGGTTGGCTTCGCATAACTCGATCACCTTGCCGAGGTAGTCTTCGGGTAGTGTAATTGTGGCGGTGATGTAGGGTTCTTGCAACTCTGTGATCTTGCCGTGGTATTGTTGACTGTTGGGTTCTGGGAAGTCATTCGGGTTGCTGATGATTTCTTCTCTGCCATCTTTCCAAATGACCTTGAAGGGAACTGAGGGTGGGGTGATGATGATGCTAGCTCCGTGTTCCTGTCGCAAGCGATCCTCGAACACGGAGCAGTGAAGAGTGCCGAGGAAGCCAAGTCGCCACCCTGCGCCCAGCGCTTCACTGCTCTCCTTAGTGATTGTAATGCTCCGATCGTTTAAAGTGACTTGATTGATACTGTCCTCGAGATGTGCGTAGTCGCTCTGATCGGTCGGAAAAGCGGCGACGAACACCATGCTTTGTGGCTCTTCAAAGCCTGGCAGAGGCGTGACATCCTTGACACTGCCCACCGTAGTAAATGTGTCGCCTAGCTTCGCCTCCTTAATTCTTTTCATTCCAGGATTGAAGTAGACGTATCCGACTTGTCCAGCACGTAGGCACGTCTGTGGCGTCTCAAATGGGTACAAGATGCCGACCTCGCCCACGATGTACTCCAGTTCCGTAGCGAAAGAAAAGATCCGGTCGCCAGGTCGAAGCGTACCATCAAAGATGCGAACGAGCAGTATAACACCCTTATAGTTATCATACCAGCTGTCCACAAGGAGTACTTTGAGTGGGGCGCGCTCGTCGCCTTTCGGCGCCGGTATCTGCTCGATAATCGTAGGCAGAAGCTTTTCAACGTTCAGACCCGTCTTTGCAGAGACCATGACGGCATTGCTAGCATCGATCTCGAAGGTGTCACGGAGCTGGTTCAGCGTTCTTTGTGGGTCAGCAGAGGGTAAATCGACCTTGTTCAGCACGGGCACAAGAGTAAGGTCTTGCGCGAAGGCGAGGTAGAAGTTTGAGACTGTCTGCGCCTGCACGCCCTGAGATGCGTCAACTAACAGTATTGCTGTCATCCAAGTCAGCTGCGCTCGTATATCGAACAGAATGAAATTGGGTAGTACCTCCTCCACAGCTAGCATAACTTCTACTGACTTCAGAGCGGAAGTCCACGTGCCCGGGAGTATCGACCAGATGGAGCAGGTAGTCATCACCATTGCTGTTCCAGAGCATGGAACAGGTCTGCGCTTTGACTGTGATGCCTCGTTCTCTTTCTACATCCAGCTTGTCCAATATCTGCTTGTTTCCTCCGGGCTGGATGGTGCCCGTGAGTTCAAGTAGGCGATCGCTGAGGGTTGACTTGCCATGGTCGACATGGGCGACAATGCAGAAGTTCCGGAAGCGTGATATGGGGATTGCAGCTATGCGCTGTTCCAACTCAGACTGCACCTTGCGTAGGGCGGCCCTCAAAGAGGTCGTCGAGGTGAAATGTCGCAAGCCACGGCGACCTGCGAATATTGGTACGCTTCGGTGCGCATACAAGCGTAATGCTTTATGTGTCGCTTGATAACATTGTCGCATTTAGCATCCTACAACCGCTTCTGCCAGTGATCCGTCGCTCAAAGTGTAACTACCAATATCGGGCTCATGAGCGAAGTTCAGTTCTGCCAAGACCGCGTTACTCCTAACAACCACAAGTCAACACTCGGTTCGGCGGCGACCAACAGCGGAGGCGATACAGCGCAACATCTTATCGAAAGGGATACCGACAAAAGTCCAGTGATTTGCTCAGCTACCAGAGACTCACGTGTGGGCCACTCAGCACGCCACGATCAACAACCATGCCTTCAGCCGTACCGCCACCAACCGCAAGTGACAAGTCGAAGCTGCACAAATTGGCCTTGAGGGGCGCTTCGAAAACCATCGTAGAATTCTTCGACTTCGCTTGCAATACGATACTATTTCAACGAGGCGTCTATCCTCCCGAAGACTTCACTACGTACGTTGTTCGGCCGCCCAGCCGGCTCTTGCGCTCAAAGCATTGCCAAAACACCTCGCCCGACGCTGACACTACCACAGCGTCAAGAAATATGGCCTCAATATGATGACAACGTGCGATGACCAAGTGAAAGCGTATGTCAAGAAGATCATGAGCCAATTGAGTAGATGGATGCAGAAGTCGAAGATCTCCAAGCTTGTCATTGTCATCACGTCGAGGGAGACCGGTGAGCACATAGAGCGGTGGCAATTTGATGTATGCTGGCGTGCGCATCATCGCATTCCTCTCAATTGGCAGCTGACAGGGTTTAGGTCAACGTATTTGCGGACCCAAGTAAGCTGAAACATACCAGACTTTCAGATGATAAGGAGAACAGCGCACCCGAATTACAGCAGACCTCTGTAGCAACGGAGAAAAGCGAAGAGGAGACGCAGAAGGAGATCCAGGCACTCTTTCGCCAGATCACAGCGTCCGTCTCGTTCTTACCGATGCTGGACGGCAACTGCACATTCAACGTCCTGGTGTATGCGGACGCTGACAGCGAGGTGCCTCTCGAATGGGGTGACTCGGATGCGAAGGAGGTGAAGAACGCTGAGAAGGTCATGCTCAGGAGCTTTTCGACGAACCATCATAGAATCGACACGGTGGTGAGCTATAGGTATGTAATAAATGGGGCGCCTCCGTAGCGTTACGCGGTCACAGTGACTGATTGTCGAATGGCAGGCTTGCAGAATGAACCTCCAAGCGATGCGCTGCGGCACTCCTAACATTCTGCATTGTCTAATCAGCTGCATCGTGGACATGACCCGGGACGCAGCACGATTCACAGCTTCGAAGTCTCTTACGGATAGACTAGTATTGAGATCAACGTCCAGTGTTCGCACCGTGCCCAGAGTGATCATCGCTGAAGCCGGACCCGTGTGATCCTGCCACTGTTCGGAATATACATTCCTACTTGCGCAATAGCGATAGAAGCATTGTAGGATGTTGGTTGTTGGTATGGATCGTGTGATCTGCACCTTTCGCAGTGGCTGGCTGCGGTTTCGGTTGGCCTCGGTTGTGGCGCACAAGTGCCGTTGAAGGAACGCAGGAACGCGACGTCATTCCAGATCCTAGATCCTAGGATTGCAATAACACAGATCTGTAGCCCCTCGCTTCTTTGAAGCTGTTTCGCACAGTCCTTTGCAGTGAAACTGTGATGACCTTCGCGCTCACCGTCATGTCGCATCCAGACGTGCGAGCGTCGCTCCACAGCAGCGCACCGGAGTTCGGACAAGCTTAGGGGATACGATGAATGGGTTCTGAGCCGGAATGTCACTCTCCTCCGCGGCTCACTTTGATGGATTCATCTCGCAGACCCACGTTGCCGGCGCGCTTTCGACGTTCCGCTTCCACTTCCATCGGTCTTTCTAGAGGGTAGCAATATGAGACATATTTCAGGAACGCGTCCGGTTCTCGTTGCAACGATGACGACGAACCGGAAACGGTTTCGGCGGCCTACCTTTCTGAGCTGCATCCTCGGTATCAGGCGCATGCCCAGCCTATGGAAGACTCAGATGAGTGATGGCTCAAAACACTCTGCACGGGCGGGTCAAACTCTCTGCGTTGAATTTGCATCACAGGACGAATGCGGCAAGAGCCCGGACGCCGAGAATAATTTCTTGGCACGAAGTGGAGCCGCACAGCTTGAGGAGGCACCGGCACTATGCCGAGCTACCTTCTAGTATGGAAGGCAAAAAGCGGCTAACGATTTACACAACACTATACCATCGCCGATCTGCCTATCTCGAAGAACGTTTCGTAACGGCAACGAAGATTGAACCGGGGCAACGACAACGCTAGGCACGAATTTACCTATCTCCCGGCCTCCACATACATCCCGTCTCAAACTCACACGCAGTATGCTTCCAAACAGCAGGTCTTGCTTGGTCACACTGCCTCATGTGCCTAAGGCTAGGCCGGATACCTGCATACTGCATACTCCTGCTTTGGCAAGGCGGAACAAGTCTTTCGGCTTACCAGCAACCGCTGTTCACTGTGGCTCATAACTTTCGTGGCCGCGGACAATGACGGTAGGCCTGAGCGGCTGTGGTAACGGTCCGTTCAATCCCAACGTGAGACTTCTGGTAGCCTCAAGTCAAAACCTCGAACGGCACCGCATAGACGCACGGATAAGGTAGCTGCCCGTTATCTGGAGTGGACACTGCCAGCATCGCAGAAAGTCTACTGCCGCCCACAAGTCCACATATAGCACGTATGTGGATGTTTAGAGTGATTTCGGACAGGCATTGGCTGCAATGTCACCCGTCTCGGACGTAGGCTCGTTGAGATGCCTCTTACGACTGTCTCACCCTAACCTTGTGGCAAGCTTGTCGCCACTGATCTGAATTGCGGACTACTGGATGGAACAGGGAGGCATTCCGAGTCAAAGCCTGGCGATGTTGAAGCGCTAACATGTTGAGGTAGGTCAAGCACGCCTCTTCTATGGGTCCTGCTGTTGCGAGTCGGAGGCTATAGGTAGGTCGGGCGGCCTGCTACACACTGTCCTTTGTATCTCCTTGTATCAGACGCATTCGCTTGTTCGTCAGTCACCTTCGCTTACATTACCTTGTGAACCGCTCGTTCTTCCGCACCTCGCTGTCAGCGAGTGTCTGCGCCCTGACTTCTCATTCATAACTTCCGTTCTCACTCCCTGTTAAGCTGGTGTTGGAATCTAGCCACACCACATTCAACCATGGGTCTCTTCTCATACATCAAGCCCAGCAAAAAAGATGCTAAGAAGGAGCCCGCAAAGGCAGAGATGACCGAGAAGGCATCGGCGCCTTCCGGCATCACTACTCCAGGCAGTCAAACAATCCCACCAAACCGGTCTGGGGCTGCTACGCCTACCGGCTCACGACCTGCTTCGCTCTATCCGGATGGCGAAATCAGCAGGAACTCTGCGTCCAACCTCAGTGACATTAAGTGCGAGGTCATGGTCAACTGGCTATACCAGCGCCAAATGGAGAGACTGTGGACAGCGGGCGGTTTTGACGAAGGCGTCATGCTGAAGAAGGGTGGAGGTAGCGGGTTTGCCGCCTGCCCTTCGGAACTCCTCGACGAGCCATATGGTTTCGCAAAGTCGATAGAGATGCTCAATGTTCGGGTCAGTAACCTTGAACTGCCTGTGGGGCCAGGCATATGTTAACATCTACCAGTGCGCCATTACCGTCAACACTAGAGTCATCAAGCTCTTCCTTTACAACAATGAGAAGCCCTTTGTACCGCTGAAAGGTGGGCTCCGCCTCCAGGTCCTGCCGGACATGTCATACCTGCCACGCTGCCAAAAGCATCAGTTCGCGGCCTTTATCGCCGACCGCGGTATTATGGTTGTCTGGGATGACGAGCCAAAACATCTCCTTGACCGTGCAGCCAAGATCGAGAAAGAGCTCATGGAGAAGATTTGGGAAGGCGAAGAAGGCGACGCCGACGAGAAGAAGGAGGGTGGTAACATCTCCGTCAACGAAGTCGGTTCGGAAGACGACGTCGAAATGGGTGTCGTGGAGAAGCCACGCAGTGTCGCCATGTGGACGCCGATCACCTGTGCCTTCACCCTAGCACTGACGATCATCTCGGTTGCTTCAGGTTGGGCACACATCGCCCTCGAGGTCAACATCGATCACAACTATACTCGCTTGGCATTCGCCGTGGTCGTCCTTCCGCAAATATGGCTCGGACTATTCTTCTTCCAGTCCCTGGTCTGCAACATATTCCAGCTGATCGGGCCCATTGCGCAGATGAACGGAAACAGCAAGTTCTACAGCGGCCTGAAACCGAAGCACTTGCGTCGTGATGCCAGAGCATTGCCGCATGTCACCATCCAAATGCCGGTCTACAAGGAGGGATTGGAAGCCGTCATAGAGCCTACCGTCCATTCCATCAAGGCTGCTATCTCGACGTACGAGATGCAGGGCGGTACCGCTAACATCTTCGTCAACGACGATGGCATGCAACTCATCTCCGAGCAAGATGCGAAGGCGAGACAGGATTTCTACGACGAGCACAACATTGGCTGGGTGTCGCGACCTAAGCACAACCCTAAGCCAGCAGATGGGTCCGAGCCTTTCCTGCGGCGCGGCAAGTTCAAGAAAGCTTCCAACATGAACTATGCCATGTGGGTCAGCAGTCGTGTCGAGGATCGCTTACTCACCGTCGAGCGCCATGAAGGTTGGACACAGGAAGACGAGGCGCAAGCGTACCGTGACGCCTTAGGTGCCGTTGTAGAGGAAGACCAAGGACGCACCTGGGCCGATGGCAACATTCGGTTCGGCGACTACATCCTCATTATCGACTCTGACACGCGTGTGCCGTCGGACTGTTTCCTGGATGCTGTCTCCGAAATGGAGCAGAGTCCACAAGTCGCCATCATCCAGTACTCTTCCGGCGTCATGAACGTCACCGATTCGTTCTTCGAGCGGGGTATTACCTTCTTCACCAACCTGATCTACACGGCTATCCGTTACGCCGTTGCTAACGGGGACGTTGCGCCGTTCGTCGGTCATAACGCCGTGCTCCGCTGGACGGCGATTCAGGACATCGCCTACGAATGCCAGGATGACAACCGTGAGAAGTTCTGGTCTGAGGCCACCGTGTCCGAGGACTTCGATATGGCGCTCCGCCTGCAATCCGCTGGCTACCTCGTCCGTCTAGGATCGTACCAGGGAGACGGTTTCAAGGAAGGCGTGTCGCTCACAGTCTACGACGAACTCGCTCGTTGGGAGAAGTACGCGTATGGTTGCTCTGAGCTCGTCTTCCACCCGCTGAAGTACTGGGTTGTGCGCGGTCCTTTCACCAAGCTGTTCCGAACCTTCCTCGGCTCGCGTATGCCTTTGCCCTCCAAGATCACTATCTTGGCCTACATCGGAACATACTACGCTCTAGGCTCGGCGTGGATATTGACGCTTGCAAACTACTTCCTCACGGGTTGGTTCAATGGCCACCTGGATCACTACTACATCGACAGCTTCAAGGTCTACTTCGCCATCGTCATTATCTTCTCCGGTCTTGGCAACCTTTCCCTCGCCGTCCTTCGCTACCGCACAGGCGAGAAGGGTCTCTTCCCAGCACTGCTGGAAAACTTCTCTTGGGTACCGCTGCTGACCATCTTCCTGGGCGGTGTCAGTCTGCATGTATCGCAAGCCATCCTTAGCCACCTCTTCGGCATCGACATGAGCTGGGGCGCCACAAGCAAGGAGGCGGAGAACACGACATTCTTCACGGAAGTGCCAAGAATCATCAAAAATTTCAAAGGCACCTTTGTATTCTGCTTTGCCGCTGCGGCCATGATGGCTGTGCTGGCAACGGCCGTCCCAGAACTCTGGCAGATCAAGATCTTCATCGCTATCTTCCCACTGAGCACTGTGATCATTGGGCACTTCTTCTTACCCATTGCGTTAAACCCGAACCTGATGAGGTTCACTTGGTAATCAAGGGATAAAGAGCGCATAGCCTGGCGTTCCGGCAGTCTACCTACAGTCTACATCACACTGTATTGGGCGATTTTAGATATAAATGGATAGCACGCTGCAGTGGCGGGTGTGACGAATACAGAACATAGACACCGGAGTATATTTGGCTTCCAAGCCTAATCATTGTTCATTGCCAACTTGTCAGAAACACATTATTGGCACTGCCTCGTGAGTGGCCCATTGGCGGCCCCTGTCTGCGCATTTTGGCGCACATGTCTTGGCAATGGGAAGTGGAGGTCCGAGAGACTCTTCTTATGATCGAAGATGGCGTTCTGAGACACGCATGTTTTCACCAGCTGAACCTGGGGGGCGCTGGATGACCAAGTGGAGAGCGTTTATCGAGTGGAGGACAAACTCGAAAAGGTTGACAAGGAACGTTGAACGAACAATCTGCGCTTGAAAAGAGGTCATTTTAGCCAATGCCGTTGGCGGTTAGTAGCACCGAGCATAACAAAGGCTATCTCCACAAACCTGGTACGGGTCCGTAGATCTAAACGGACAAGGTTCCACGCTATCAACCGTAACGGTGCGCGGATGCTTGGCTGCGTTCACAACAGCCGCGTGGCACACGGCACACTCTTACGTTAAGATGACCACTAGCCACTGCGCCACTTGCACTATTTGAGATACAGTACTCTGCGATATGACGCCGTAGCGGCGGCGGCGAAGGGTGGTTCAGGAGTACAGGCCCGATGGAGGAATTGCAGGCTCGGCACCGCAAAGAGCAGCGAGACTTGCAAAGCCGAATTACGCAGAAAAAGAAGCAAGCTAGCAAGAAGACACGCAAGGGTGTAAACGATGAGTGTGCAGCCCTAGAAGCAGAGCTGAACACCCGGCAAGCCTCTGAGCTTGCGGCGCTCAATGGTGGGAACTATGCTGAAGATGGCGACTCTGTTGGCGAGGAGGTTGATACCGTAACGTTGCACGTACAGCGTGAATATGACGCGCTGGCTCCGGCTAGCGAGGGGCCTGCCAGTCAGATAGATGTCAATGAACAACCGGATTCGGACGAGGCTCTTGTGCCTTCCCAGATAAGGAAGCCCAGCAGGCAGAAAGCTCGCTTAGCTAGGCGAGCAGCAGAGCAGGAAGAGCAAGCTCGGCAGGCGGAAGAAGAAGCAAAAAGCTTGCCTGATATGAAGCAGCAAGAACGTGATCGCATGTTGGAGGCCATGGAGGAACATGGTCTGCGGGAAAGGGTAATAAGGGCTGATGGTCACTGTCTGTACTCTGCTGTGGCCGATCAACTCGATCACCTGCAGATACCGCTCGTCTCAGAACCCAGCGATAAGCCTGCACTTGCTTACAAGGCTGTACGAGCGGCGGCAGCAAACTACATTCAGCAACATCAGGATGACTTCATTCCGTTTCTGGAAGAGCCACTGCCTGGGTATCTGCACAAAGTTCGCGATACTGGAGAGTGGGGTGGTCAGCTCGAGCTGATGGCGTTGGCTAAGACTTACGGCACGAACATCAACGTTCTGCAAGACTTCGGTCGAGTGGAGAAGATAGGGTCTGATGCCGATGGTGGAGAGAAGGTCATGTGGCTCGGCTACTACAAGCATGGCTTTGGTCTCGGCGAACACTACAACAGCCTACGCAAAGCTGGCTGAGTGACTCCGGTCATACTGCTAGATTACTTGAGCACAGCGGTCCAGACCATCTTGCCTCTCCGGAAAGGGACCACTTCAAGGGTACCATCAACGCTTCGGAGGATATCTTGAACCGCCTCGGTCGATTTGGAGAGCACGGTACGTTCGCCACTCTCATCCTTAAGCTGATAAAAGTCTCTGCCAAAGCGACTGAGAAAGCCTTCCAATTTCGCCTTGGTGACATCTTCAGCCTTCAACACACCGAGCTCCACCGCCTGTTCTAGAGCCTCCAGCACATAGCCCACCGCATGCGGCTGCGTGAATACACCGGCTGCAAAGCGGTCGGCTCGTTTGGTCTCTGCAGGGTGCGGTGCGGAGTCTGTCCCGAAGAAGAACTTGGGGTCCCCGCTAACTACTGTCTTCAGTAATGCTCGGCGGTCGGAAGGCAGTTTTGCAACTGGTTTACAGAAGCTGTGCGGATCGCCGGCCCAGTCATCCACAATCAGGAACATGTGGTGTGCGGTAATGGTTGCCGCCACAGTCGCTCCACAGGATTTCACAGCTTCGATTGCGGCCGCGGACGTACAGTGCTCGAGTATGATCCTCAACTTCGGAAAGCGGCGGTGCAGGTCCAGCAGCGTAGGCAGAAACGCCTCCTCTGCATTAAGGACGGTGATGTCCTTGCCTGCCGAGGGTGGAAGCTCGCCGTGCAGGTTAAGAACCATGTTTTGCCGCTCCATTTCCTCGAAGACCGGATAGAACTGCTCGTAGGACATCACGCCATGCTCAGAGTGTGTCGTCACGCCGTGAGGGTAGGACTTGATGCCGGTAATGCCAGCTTTCTTCGCCTCAATTACCGTCTCCGGCGAGATGTTAGGGTGCAAGTACAGCGACATTAGGAAAGTGACTTTGGGCTCGAGTTCTTGCAAGCGCGCCTTATAGTCCATGCAGTGCTTCACTGTCGTGATAGGCGGAACCAGGTTGGGCATCACAAACACAGTGTTGACTCCGCCGGCACGAATAGTTGGCCTATTCTGTATCAGTGGAGATCGAGATGGCTGCTTCCGGATGGTATTACACTACCAGCTCCGTCATGGCCCCGTCGCGAAGATGGACGTGCATGTCTGCCGCTGCTGGCAGTTCTAAGCCGTTCAATCTCTCAAGCACCATCTTGCGTGGCCGACTAGGAGATGTCATCGTCGCTTAGGTTCGCTTGAATTACGCGCGGAGGTCAAGATTGGATCGCAAGCTGCACTCATTCTTTGTGAGACACTGTCGGCCGAATCACCTCAATTCACGCCAGCGCCTTCAACTCTGTTCGACCGTGGTATCTGCCTATCTCGAAGAACTCTGTAGCTTGGTCTGCCTGTAACATGTAGATTCGCCCTGCTGACGGAGACGACGAGCCGTTCCGGTCGTCGATGTGGCACAGTCAGCACCGCCACAATGTTTCATCCCACTCCCAACATGAATGCTGCCGCTGAAATGAACATAGGTAGTACATAAACGACCGGTGTGTCAGTGGTCTGGACATCAGCAACCATGTCATGCAGCGAGCATCCCCCTTGCAGCAGCCTCGTACCGCTGAGATGACACCTTCGGACTACGATGCTGACCCCAGCTGGCGCTCGAAACCAGTTACACCCGCGCAGCTTCTTGTCCACGATTTGTGCCTCGAGGCATGGCGGCGGGACATAGGTCCGTTTCTGGAGATTAACGAGCACTCTACACCCGCTCTTGTACCAGAAGTAGCGGCCAAGACTACTTCGAAAGGCAATGTGAGAGCGGCAGAAGCGACCCGTAGTCCCATTGAGAAGCAGAAGTTCATTTCTCTGCGAGAGAGCAATGGTTGGACGCGCCTTCTCCGCCTGCGGAAGCGCCAGCGGGACCTTCTGCTTGGGAATACGGCAAAGCGATATTAGTATTTATCGTTGTCACCATCGCCTTTCTGCCCCTCATTTTCCTCTCGAGAATTCCCGGCATGAACACACGAGACATCAGAAACTTCGAGCAGAGCCAATGGCTGTTCTGGGCTGTAACCGTCAGCGTCACGGTCGGTGTAGTAGCTGCGGCCCTCTTCCTCGCCTTCTCCGGTGGCAATATCGTTGGAAGGATCACGCAAGCAACTGAAGTTCGACATCCGGACTCTGCTGAGGCAGACTTTTACTGGAGGTGCTGAGCACACCTTTAGAGAATATGGCGCGAACCGAAAGGATGCTTATAGCTAAGAACAACAGCCGACAACGAGCCTTTAAATTGAAGCTGATACGCTCTATCTAACATGACACCAGCATCTCCGTCGTGGACGCGGACATGTTATGTGCGTCGCTAGGCTGGTCACTACTTGCCGCCGGCGTAGTAGTTGCCTTCGACTTGCTCGACACCGTCTCCACCATGGAACCAACTCACGCGATCCTGCAACAATCAGCGTTTGGCCCACGCGGTGCCACGAAGCTGGTGGACTGACCTTTGTAAATTGCTCTATTCTTGGCTTAAGTAATGTTTCGTGCAGGCTGAAGTCATCAACGGTGCCTATGCGAGTAATGGACATTCCAGGGAAGCCGGAAGAGCGACGGTACATGAGCGTTCCGCAGACGCTGCAGAAGAAGTTGGTCATGGTGTTGCCGCTTTCGATCTGGTCTCGGTTAGCTCACGGCTGGTTATGAACACGCGGAGGGAAGGTGACACCGTCTTATTTTGCGCATATTGCGTGAGCTTCTCTTCGCCGCGGACATGTTTCATCGAGCTGTCCTTGACAATGAAGTTCGACGCGAACATCGATGCTGTGATCTTCCGACAATCTGTGCCTGAATCGGCAAGGTACCACTATTAGCGTGTGCTTGTGAGTACATGAACCATCAAGGTGACATGCAATTGCATATAAAAGAATCCACCATGTCTTCTCCTTCTGCGGGAAATTCAAGCTGCACGGCGCCGCAGAAGCACGTTGCTGTTGCTCGTTGAACCATCTTGGTGCCTTTTCTGAATACTGTAACCGGTTCACGCCTCGTATGGTCGAATGCCAGGCTTGCACTGGGGCTCCTCACATTCTTATACAAGTACTGCCCATCCGTCCTACAGACTCCAGATCTGACGTAGGGTTAGAGCTCCCTCGGCAAGAGCTGCGAACTCTCAGTGCTTTAAATCCGGAAGCAGCGCCCGAATAGGGATGGCGCCTTCACCAACCTATGGACGCCTGAGATAGAGCATAGAGTGCAGCCTGCAAGCCCAATCTGGGCCTTCCCAAACAACGAGTATCCACGCAGAACCCTATGTGCTTACAAAGCTGTTGTGCGCAGGTCTCTGGAGTGAGACGGTAAAACCCATCTCACATGACTGTCTCGGCAACAACTGCAGAAACCGCTGTGTTATCGGACTGCTTTTCATGAATTCGTCATGGCTAGCTATCAGCTTAGTACGCACCCATGCTAACGGTGCCCTGCCAAACCGGCGCTCTGGCGGCCACAAACGCAGCCGTAGCCTCAGCCTCTCTTGCCGCATGCTTCTTCGCCTCGATCTGCTTTTTTAATTGCACCAGGTTGCCCTTCAGACCACGCAGATATCGCTTTGCTTCGTTAACGAGGTGTTCGGGTTCGTTGGAATGCCGGAGTGCTTCGAGCATGGCGCGCACCTGAAACGCCGGGTATCAACAAGTCAACTTCTTGTTTAATGTCGGTTCAGTGCAGGTGAGTACGTACCTGCGTTTCGCTTTGAATGTGCGGACACACCCTCGCGTGTCCGAAGTGCGCGATGCCGCAGAGGTTGCAATGCTCAACACCTGCCAGCTTGAGCGGACAGCTGCCGGCTGAGTGGTACGTCTTGCAAGCGAGACAGTTGAGACCGTTTGGGATGGGTCTGATGAATTGGTGAAAGCTGTTACCGTTGCTGCTCTGCTGGGTTGCTGGATCTGGGGCTGGGAGTTGCTCTTGATAAAGTGACTGCGGTGTTGGGATGGTGACGCGGCGGAAGGACGGAGGTTCTGCGCGGTGAGAAGGGGTGTAAGCAATACGTTCTCTTCATTACGATGTAGATGTAGATGGCTGCTCTGATGCGGAGGGTGGAGCGGCAATATTCGATGGGATAGGAGTGTCTCTGGCTTGGGTCAAGTCGACATAGGAGATATGTTTCTTGGGTAGCTTGGCGGCTGGAAGAGTGTTGGACTCCTTCGCCGCCAGACCCCCGTTTGCAGTAGCCGCTCTTGTGGACGGTGATTCGTCGTTAGGCTCCAGCTCCAAGCTATTAGTCGCCTCATACTTCGCAGGCGTAGTCTTCTTGCCGACCCCACCACCACCGCCGGCAGATTTCTTCATGGAAGCAGAAGCAGGAGTCTTGGGCTTGATGGCGGTGGGCGTGCCAAGCTTAAACCCATGCATTTTCACTGTCGTCTTCGGAGTCTTAGGCGTCTTTGGAGGCTTCGTTGAGATAGCCTTCTTGACACCCGTCTTGTTGTTGGCAGTTGACAGTGCCGCATCGTCCTTCCTAGGGGTATGTGATTCTTGAAAAGGAGCGGGCTTCTTACCATTCTTCTGGCGGTCATCTGTGGCACGTTTAGCAACTACACCATCACTCTTCGTTCCGAAGATGGTGTCAATGTCGTCAGGATCAAGCCTGTCCTCACCTTCAAAGTCCTCGTCGCCTGCAGTAAGCGCACTGTGTCAGTAAAGAGCCACTCAGACTGTCATTAATTGGAATCGGAGGCAACATACCACTCTCCTCAGCCTGGAAATCGGTGTCGCTCTCGCCGGCGTTCTTAACCTTCTTCGTCGACTTCATCGGTGTAGCGTCCAAGCCCTCAACGCCATCAACACCATTCTGGCCGTTGTAATGGACCTGCGCACGAGCGCGCCTGCCACGACCGAAAGCCTCTGCCTTCGCCGCCGCCTCTTCAGCAGCAACCCTCTCGCGCTCCTTCAAGATCTTCGCCCATACACCCGGATCAGGCGCATGGTGCTCCTGCTCCGCCGACCCGTCCATCAAATCGTTCTGCAGCGAATCATGCGCCCACACGCGTGCGAAGGAGAAAGCAGTCTCGGCGCTCTTGTCCGGCCCAGCCCCTTGCGTATCTTCCATACGACTGCGATCAAGCAAACGTTCCACGGACATGGAGTCGAACACGATGTCTTGCTCGCCGCTGTCTTCGAAAAGCTCGCCGGCACCGTGGCGAAGGACAGATACGAGATCGTTTTGCTCTGCATCGTCGGCGTCCATCTCTTGGATGAGCACGTGGTCAAGTGCCAACTTCTTCCGGCCCATCTGCATGATCCGCTCCTCCGCACTCGCCCTCGTCACGAGCTGGAAGCACAGTACCTTCTTACACTGCCCGATGCGGTGCGCGCGGCTGAGCGCTTGAATATCCTGATGCGGGTTGAAGTCCGGATCAAGAATGATCACCGTATCCGCGGTAGCCAAGTTAATGCCTACGCCTCCGGCCCTGGTACTCAGCAAGAAGGCAAAAAGCGGCGAGTCTGGAGCGTTGAATCCATCAATGCGCTTCTGCTTTTCCAACGCACTGATTTTGCCATCCAGGCGCTGATACGGCATTGCCAACCCGTCCATAAAGTCTTCGACAATGTCGAGCATATCCAGAAACTGGCTGAAGATCAACACACGATGCCCACGCTCTCGCAACTTGGGCAGGAGGGGCTCGAGCAGCTTGAGCTTGCTGCTAGCATCAACCAGGTTGCGGTGACTGGCTGAATAAGAAACATTGCATTCCTCAATGCTCTTGTTATAGACAAATGGGTGGCAGAGACATTTCCGTAGTTGCATCAGGATATTGTTCAACGACCCGCGCTCGCCCTGCTTGAGCGAGGATCCGTCACTAGCGAAGATAGCCTTCATGAGCTCTGGATTCTTCGCAAGGATGGTGCGATAGAGCTTCTTCTGCACGATAGTCATGCTGACCGGGACGATGATCTGGGCCATCGGCGGCAGAAACGAAAGGACCTGCGCCTTTGTGCGGCGTAAGAAGAAAGGCCGAATCAAGTCATGCAGCTTGGTGATCTTGTCCTGGTCCAGCTCGGCGTATTCCTCTTCTAATTGTCCTGCATCGTACGTCTCGTCCAGGAAATGCAGCAGGTTGAACAGCTCTCTCGCGTTATTCTGCAGCGGCGTGCCGGTGAGCAGAATGCGGAAAGGTATCTTCATATTGCCCAACGCGGAGTACAGTAAATTCTTATCGTTCTTTAGGCGCTGGCCTTCGTCGACGATGAGACCCTGCCACGCTACGCCGCGGAAGAACTTGCGACAGTTTTCGTCCGCCGCAGCATCGTAGCTTGTGACCACGACGTGGCAGCGGAGGTCTTTGCTCCCTTCGGGAAAGAGCTCGTAGCGGTACGCCAGGTCTCGGCTCTCTTTGCTGCCGTAGTACGCCACCACTCTCAGGCTCGGTGCCCAGTTCTTGATCTCGCGTCTCCAGTTCGGACAAGTGCTGTTCGGCACAACGATCAGGAACGGGAAGCAGTTGTGATCCTGCACTAACGTCGCCAAGAACCCAATGATCTGAATTGTCTTGCCTAACCCCATTTCATCGGCAAGGATGGCGTTCTTCTGGCTGAACCACTTAAAATATAGCCAGTTCAAGCCTTCGACCTGATAGCGCATCAACTCGCCGCCAGTGAGGTTGGCGGGCTGTTCCTGCTTTTCGAGCTTGCTGAAGTCTTGCGTGCGTATCTTGTCGAGCGTCTTCTTCAGCTTGCCGGGTGTGGGGAGGCGCACATAGCGGCCGGCCACCCAGTCATTGTACGCAGTCACGAAATCGATCCAACGGTCCCCATCATCAGGCGTGGGCGGTTTTTCCCAAACGGCGTCTTCGTATGTGAGACCTTTGTACTTGATTAGCGCTTTGTCGATCTCCTTGATACGCGCCTTGTCAATCTCCTCGGTACGTATGTCGACAATACTGGTAAATTTAATGTCAAGCACGATGTCCGTGCGAAGGTAGTCTTCAGGGATGGCGTCTTCCGTACGCATCTTGGGATGCTGACTGTCCTCCCTCTTCGCGAACGCCTTACGCATAGAATGGTTCGTAGCACCCCAAACCCAAGCGCCGGGCATCCACACGGAGCGGAAGTACGACATTCCATCCCACTTCACCAAATACGCTTTCTGGTCTTCGTCGATCTGGTCTACGGACTTGCCGGGGTCGTAGTTGTCCTCATCCACCGGCTTCCACGCTACAAGCGCGCCGACTTTGGCGGGCGCGAGCAGGCACTCTCTGCACTCCCAGTCGCGGCTGTATTCGCGAAAGCGCTGCTCCACATCAACTTCTTCGATTTCAATCATTTCTGAGCGCGAGGGGAGGTGCTCGAAGTGGAAACCGCGCCAGCACTTGATGCAGCGGAAGAGAACGTTGTCAAGGTTGTTCATGCGCGATTCGTGGATCTTGTAGATCGGGTCTTCACCGTCGTTCTCGTCGCGCTCTTTTTGCTCCTGCGCTGGTGTCTTGCGGGCCCGGAACGGGCGGCAGGCGTTACCATGCTCGTGGCAGTCGGAGCACTTGCCTTGATCCGGAGCGGTGGGATCCTTCTTGCGTGGAAATGCGACGCAGCGGCGACACTGCAGCACGAAGTCGCCATCACCAATCTTTGTGACGAGGTGCTCACGACCCGTGCGATGGCCTAGGCAAGACTTGTGATAGGCGAGCGTGCAGCCCTGGCAGCAGATGAGTGGTGCGAAGTTGGAGCCTTGATTACAGACTTCGCAGAATTGCATGTGACGCATGCGGAACTCATCGTTACGCGGCAGCGGTTTGAATGCTTCACGAGCACCAGTCACTTTGGGCTTGACAGGCACGCGTGCGTCGTTGGAGTCGGAGCGGTAAATGTCATCGATGCCCTTCTCCTCCATACCTCCTTGGTGCCGCGTGGAGCGACCCGATTGGCGCTCTCCTACGCGTTGACGCTTGTTGCGGTGATACGAGATGCCCTCATCTTCGAAATCTGCTACTTCGCTGTTGCGGTTGCGCCTAGATCTGCCCTTTCTAGCACTGGGTAGGTCTGATTGCAGGTAGACGCCGTCCTCATCCTCATCGGACCCGTCAGACGGCAGCTTGGCACTACGCAAGGACCGGCCGGCACCTGCCACCCCATTTCGCAGGCTTCGCCGCAGGCCACGCCGACGAGACTTGCCTTCCTCTTCCGAGTCTTCGTCGATGCCGAGTTGATCGTCATCGTCCTCTGGCTCGGCATCGTCTTCGTAGTCAGCTTGGGTGTGCTTGCGCTTGCTCCCGCGCTCTGTGTTGACCACGATTTCGTCATCAGACCGCGCGTCGTCATCTGAAACAGACACGGCATCTACAGTACTGACGAAGCCTATGTGCTGACGATGGCCGCGACCAGGGCGAGTCGAGCTCATCCTGCCCTTCCTGGGTCTGCGGACAGGCCCTGGTGTTGTTTCAAGTTCGACTTCAGACTCCGGCTGTGGTGACGGTGGATTAGTTGTAAAGTGTTCGAGTGCTTCTTGGCCGTTCTCGTACTGGATTAGCTGCTCGAATGATATCTAGTATTGGTTAGAGAACAAATCTCGAACCGCTTCGTTTAAGACTTGATGTTGGTGTAGCACACAGGAAATAAGAGGAAAATTGCAAATTTGTATGTTGCAGCGGATGCCTAATATAGACTAGCCGGGGTCATGTGAACGATAGTGAAGTGAATATGTGAAGTCTCGTCCTTAAAATCGAGGCTGGGAAGTGAGTCACCGCTTCGAGCCAAACCGCAGTGAAACTGAGCCACAAGGGTCCAGACTGAATTGTAGTCTTTCAAGACGAGGTGTGTCGGAACACGCGACCGCCACCTGCCGTGGCGCGAATACCTGCAGAAGGGACAGCATGTAGGAGAAGAAGTCGATATAAGGAGCACAAATGGATCATCGACGCACCTTCTGAACAGAGTAATCCTCCATCTCCACCTTGAGCGCGACGGTGCCATCGTCGTTCTCATACTCCTTGATAACGCGATGAACAACGTCGTGACCGGCAGTCAAGTCAACAACCTCCTTAATCCAATTATCCAGGTTAGTCCGGGGCAGGAAGGGCACCAGTAATCTCTCCTCACGCGTTGCGATCTGATCTTCCACTTTTGCAGCCTCGGACTCATCGGCCATAATATTTGCGTCAAACTCTGGCTCCGCATCATGTCTGACGGCCTGTACGGGCGCAGCAGGCGTCGAAGACGGTGCGTTGATCGAAGTAAACGCTGGTCTTGGCGATGCAATTGGAGGCGTTGTACGTTTGCGCTTCGTACCAGTCTGGAACGCTGCCAGAGCCGATGCAGCCAAATCATTATCCGAGCCCTCATCCACGGTCATCGCCATTGGCGCAACCGGTGCAGGCGTTTGCAAGTCTTCTGCGGGCTGCTTCGTGCCGGCCTTCCATGCTTCCAAATCTATTGGTGCTTCATCATCCGAATCAAGCTGTGGTTCAAAGTGGAACGACATGGTCGCCGCCCCCACGCGATCTCAATGAGATGGCAACCAATATGCAGATGTAGAGTGTCGACGCAAAAGGTTAATTGTGAAGTTAGTAGAAGCTCGCGATCCGACGCGATGGTAAACGCCGGGGAGAGTTTATCCGCTCCGAAGCCCTCTCTGCTTGTAGTGAGCTCGATGCAGACACGGAACATGTGACATGCAATGAGCGTTTCGAGGTTGCAACGGAGCCTTTATCTCGATCTCTACTCCGTTATCACACAACACATACGCCCGCGAACATGTCGATGCGCCTACAGTACAACTCAAGGCGATCGCAATGCCGAGCGGCCGTCTCTTCCGCGGTGGTTTCGCAAGGTCAAGCCGGAGGCGGTTTCGCAGCCAACCATCCCCCGGCTTGAGCGCAAGACGAACATCACTCGGACTGGTGAAGTCAACGATTCCAATTCATTGAAACCGGACGACATAGCATCTGGCGAGCGATCCCAGTTTAACGCACGAACTCAGAAAGACAAGGAGGACAAAGCATGGCCGGGCAACGACCGCCCTCAGCGCACCCGCGCCGAGCATCTCTGCAGCCTCCTTGTGCGTATTCGCGACATGGCATGCACCCCATTTGCGACAGCAGAGAACAGGCAGGAGTACGCCGACACCGCAGCCAAGTTCCTTAGCAGGATGGGTTTTCTCACCCTCGTCTCGTCTTCGCCGGAGAAATTAGAAGTTGCCGCACTCTTCCAGCAGGCTCGACTTCGACTGTTGCGCACGAAGGAGCCGCATGACGAGAATGCGTACTGGAAGTTGAGGTTCAAGGTCATCATTTCCGATGAAGGCGGCGACGGTTGGCAGATTACGTTTAGGCCACGACCAGAGCACTCGATCAAGAGATATAATATTGAGATCACTGAGTCTTTGCCGTCTGTGTGGCCAATGAAGCAAGACCACAGGCTTCGAGAGGACAGTCAAATGTTGGAGAACTTGGAAGCACGAAAGTCATCAAACATGGACGTCTCGCGGACAGCCTTCTGGGAGCACGCTTCTGCTCCCGCATTATCTCCGAAAGAGGCCGACGGTGCTGCAAATACCAAGACCGAGCAGCCACCACCGCTCACCCAGCAGCAATCAGAACTACAATCCCATCTGGCGCCGCTACCGGACTTACTCCGCACCCTCCACGCACCCTCCTTACTGCCCAACCGCGCCGTCGTCATCGTGCAGATAGCCAGTATTCTCACAAACATCGGCGCGCTGACCTCCGAGCCTCCGACCTGGCGCGGCACAATCCGGCCTGCGATCAGCCACGCGGTATGGCTGGACGGCAAGGGCTTTAAAGTGCACCGCAAAGTCATCACCCTCCATGACGTGTTCACGCGAGATCAACGGTGTATACTCATCCAGCCTGTCTGGCAGGCCGAAGAGGTGAATCGCACACTGACGCTAGTTTTCACACTGGATGCGGGTGGGAGAGTGGTGATGCTAAAGGACCGGAGGGTTGACCGGGAAGAGCAACCGAACTCCAACGGTCAGGAACGGCCGCCCATGGATGCCCCTGCCGCTCCGGCTCCAGATACAGCAAGCTCCGCCCCAAACTGCGAGGATCGACAGCGCCATGAGCTCAACAGCGCCAAAGGAGCTGCACTCGCAGCCGGGCCTAATTCCAAGCACGTGGATACGGGTGCGCTTTCTTTCTTCCGGAAAACGGACGGTGGGAAAAACGTTGTGCCTGCGCCTCACTTCCGGTTCCATCGAGTCAGAGAGGAGCCGTATCAAGAGAGTTCAGTTGCTGCTTCGGAAGCGAAGGCAGGCTCGCCAAGTAGCTATGCGGCACCGGCCGCAAGAACTCCGACCAATGATGCTGGCGAGACTTCTCTTGTCACCAGCTCACCGCGGACACGTCAAGCAACAGTTGACGATGACGTAGGGCAAGCCTCGGAGCCCCCAGCATTGCGGCGAACCGCGTCCAGTGATGGTGACGCTTCTGTGTCGCGGCAAACGCCGCCAACAAGCGTACCGAAGCTGACCGTCTCCATTGGCGGAAAGGGCAGAAGAGGTCACCGGCGTATTGTTACTACACCGGAAGCATCTGTCAGCGAAGATGATACCGTGGTGGACGCTCCGAAAGCTGTGCAGGCGCAGATGGGCAACACCTTTCTTGCGGAAGCCTATGCTAGAGCCTATGCTAGAGCCTTCAACGACACTATCACTGCCACTGACAAAGCCGCTGACGCCACCACGTTGTCCGAGGAGATCGCATCGCAAAACGAAAGGCATGGGCTCTTACAGGATGCATCCTCTTCACCCTCGGCCGTTACCGTCAATCTAACTGCCGAAGGTTCCGTTGTCCGCCGTCCAGCTTCAATACTTGCACCCGCAATTCGGAGCGCATTGAGCGTCCTCGACGACGCCCGAAGACGCCAAATCGTAGCGTCGCAGGTTCGCTACGCGTCTGGCTACGCTAGGGCTTCTGCTCGCAGTCCTGGCGGAAGTGGCAGCGCTGCCACTGTCAAAGAGCGGCGCGCTCCGGCTCGACAGCCTGCTCGGTCAGGCAGACCTGCCAAAGCGCGTGAAAGTAGAGCCTCTGGAGGCGGCGATAGAAGTAGCAGATTCGCCCAGCCATGGGAGGGGAGGGGTTCTCGAAGACGTGGTGAGATTGAGCACACTGTCACGGCAAGCGAGAGCAGAGCCCCTTCCCGTACCGAAGCAAAGTGGAAGTTTTCTGGCCCGACAAGCCCTAGCAGGTACGGCGGAGACGCGCGGAAGTCGGTGAGAGCTGCTGCTGCTCCTCGACGCTCGGAAAAGAGTGAGAGGCCTGCCACGGCAGCCAGTGATGGCAGGGTCAAGTCATTCGCCACAGCTGGGAGGGAGCCGTCTTCGGGGAGCTTCAGGACTGCTAAAGCTAGGGAGCCAGTAGCGTTCTCCGACGAGCATAGCGACTCAATTCCACCCAAGAAAGACCGGGCAGGATCCTTTGAGAGACGTGGGACTCCAAGACTCACCACTGAAGCGGACATACAGGCTAGCCCCTCCTATTCGCGCAACGATCCCGTCTCCATCCCGTACACGACGGCCGCCTCTCAATTCCTCTACGGCTCTAACGTCATTTTCGCGGCGCTACGCGCTCGCCGGCGCAAACTTTACCACCTCTACCTGCACCCACGCTTCGAGGGACGAAGTGACACAGACAAGCACGACACGGTCATCGCCGCGGCCAAGCGAGCCGGTATTCCAGTCCAAAAGCACACCGATCTCGCGCTTATGGACAAGATGTCCGGGTCCCGGCCGCACAATGGCGCCGTACTTGAGGCGTCGAAATTGCCGGCACCGCCTGTACTTGCGTTGGGCAAGGTCGAGGGTGGCAGGGTTGCGCTGGAGCTTGAGAGGCAAAGCAGAGAGGAAAGTGAGGTTAATGGCTCTCCCGAAGCGTTTGAGGTTTTAAAGCGGACTTGGAGGCAGCCGTTCCTGCTGTTTCTGGATGGCATCCTCGATCCAGGGAATCTGGGCGGGATACTACGATCGGCACACTTCTTCGGCGTGGACGCTGTGGCCGTTGCGACGAACACCTGCGCGACCCTCGATAGTGCTGTCGTTGCCAAGGCTTCCTCGGGAGCCTGCGAAGCTTTGCGCCTCTTCTCAATACCGAAGCCGAGCGCTTTCATCCATGATTCGAGGGAGGCAGGGTGGAAAATCCATGCTGCCGTTGCGCCCGACGCTGGAAACGGTAGAAGGCAGATCATGAGCGCAGAGATTGCTACGAAGAGTCCGTTGGCGGAGCATCCGGTTATTTTGATGCTGGGCGCGGAAGGCGCCGGTTTACGAGCGAATCTGGTCAAGCATGCGGATAAGCTGGTCAGCATCCAGCAAGGTGAGAGGGCTGGTAACATGCCGGACGTGGGATTGGATAGTCTTAATGTAGGTGTGGCCGCTGGCGTGCTCATAGAAGCTTTCCTGCGGAAGCCCGTAGGTGCGCAGAGTCGAGCGAGTGAGGAAAGGACAGCTGATACCGGCGACCTGGGATTCTGAGCGCCGCGTCTACGAAGCTGTCTACACATAGTTGCTGTGCGTTCTAGCGGGAGTCGCGTGGAGCACACCAGCACGATTGAGGGTGTCATGTATCACATTTCGAAGCATAATCAGCATGTCGAGCAAGCATTACACTTTCTTTACCTTACGGCGAACGTGCCCACTCAATGGTCATCCCTTTTGATCCACTGCTTACACGCCTCATAATGCTTCGGAAATGCCTCGTCGAAATTCATCCCCCTTCCAAACATATCACCGTCCTCATCCAACAACTCGACGAAGCGCCAGAGACCCACGAGAATGAAGTCCGCATAGCTTACCGTCTTGCCCATCACATACGGCCCCTCCTCGTGCTCATGCAGGATCGTTTTGATCTCTTCCATGGCCGGCTCCGCCTTCTTCCACGCCGTCTCCCCGGCCATCTGGCTCTTCGCAAGCTCCGGCAAGGACATCCCAAACCGTTTCGATCTTGTCTCATTGAAGTAAGGCTGCGAGGCCTCATTTAACAACTTGACCGGGATCCTCGGCATCCCAATTGGCGCGAGCGACTGCAACACCTTCTGCGCCGCAGACTGCATTCGCTCCGTGTAGCCGTTGTCCAAGTGCAGACTCGGCTCTGGCTGGAGCTTCTCCAGCGCTCGCGCGATCTTCAGGCTTTCCATGACATACGTGCCATCGGGAAGCTTGACGGCTGGGGAGCTGTACTGGGCAGTACTGTCCTTGGGATCGTTTGGCGGGACGCTGTAGGATTTGAGCGTGGGGGCAATATCCGGGTACTCGAGCCATTCGGTCTTGTAGGGAATGGATTTATAGTTAAGTGCCAGGCGAGCTTTCCATGGATTGAGCGACCAGCAGACGCCACCGCGAGAGGGTATGTCGTACAGTGTGACCTCGTTTGCCATTGCGGTACAGAAGGAAGCCCAGCTTAACCACTCCTACCAGTCGAGAACAACTAGGTATTGAACCCTTCCGTAGGTTATGTAGACAGGTTTCAGAGCAGACTAGGGCCGCCTGACTCAGCGCGGACAGCTAACACTCATAGCCTAGGGTAGCTTAGTAGCTTGGCGGGGTACGAAGACAGAAGGCACGAAGCTGCAGCAAAGTGAATGCCAGTCTCAGTAGTCGTGTCATCATGTACATTACGCAGTAGGTGAGCATCTTACGCTGTGAGACGGGTCAATGCTTCTTGAAGATACGAAAGATTTGGATCGCAGGTTGATGTTCACGACCTTCTCTCAATTTTATTTATCTGTTTAGGCGTCCAATCCTCATTGTTTGCGCTCTCCACTCTCCGGTCTACACCATCAACTATGTCTCCACGATCTGGGATGTTTCTATTCTCTCCTACGAGCTCCAGGCGAAACCAACACGGTACGTCTGGGACAATTCAGTGCCGCGCCGGACGAGTGAGACCTGCTCAACCGTGCATACAGCCTCAACGCACAACACAGGCATACAATACAGCGCGTGTGTTCCTTCTTCACCCTAGAATACCCGCCCCTGAAGACTCTCCCATACGCATCGCCGACGTAGCGTGCGGTACCGGCGTCTGGCTTCTTGATGCAGTATCCCAGCTTCCACAAGCCCATGGCTTCAACGTCCCGAACAACGAATTCCCGGCCTCCATCAACTTCGGTAATCGCGTCCGTTTCCACTAGCCGACGCCACCTCACCCGCAGGTTTCGGGGCTTTACTTCAAGGGCAAGTTCGATATCGTGAACATTGGCCTCGTGCATCTTGCCCTAAAAGGAGTCGAGTGGAACCGCATGGCTGCCGAGGCCGTTGCCCTGCTCAGACCGGGCGACTACATCCAATAGAACGAAACCCAAGCCGCGCACATCCGTCTAGTCCAATTCGGCCTCGATCTCAAACGAGCCGCGATTGACGATCTATGGCAGTGTATGAAGATGCTGCACGCGTCACTGGGGTGTGGGCAGGCTGCACCAACTCCCGGCCAGGCTGCGCGACTGCATGCGCTAATTGACCTTTTGTAAAGTGACTCCTATCCCTGCCGCAATACGCCACGTTCAAGATGCACGTAGACGTGACTTGCAGTCGTAAGCACGGTCTCGGTAGGAGAGTAATCGAGATGGCCAACCTGAGAAGGCCGAGGTTGGTATCATCGCCGTGACGTTTGTTGATACGTCGCTGAGCTTACGGTAGCTCGTTAGGATGAAGCCCACTAGCTTGGTAACGTCTTTTCACTCACGTTGTAACTGGGCGCTCCGCGGCATTGTCAGGGTACGGGTTGTGCTGGTCATCAGTGTCGGAGCCTGAACGGTGTAGCGAGTGAATGCATCGCTGGACAGGCCAATAGACGAACAATACGGCGTGTGATGACCTTGGAAATTTGCACGTGGCCTTCGGCGTCAACAAGGACGTCACATTTCCAAATCGTGCCCAACTGTGCAGCTGCTGTATTGGCCGTGACCACGAGATCTGCTTGTTGGCACTCAAGGCACCTCACTGCCCAACTCCTTCGCAGCTTGCAGCTCAAGATGTTTGAGCAAACCCTTGCCGAACCGCGTGACCTGCTCATAAGCGACCTCAAAGCCGTCCCTTTCACCATAGTACGGATCATCAACTTCTTCATCCCCTGCCTTCTCGTCAAAACGCCCGTACAAAGAGATCTTCTCCATCTCCCTCCCACCCGACAATCCCTGCGATTTTGCCGCAGATCGCAGATCAAGCACGTTCTCTAGGTCCATGCCAATCACGTAGTCAAACCGGTGAAGATCCTCTGGCACCTTTATTTTACAAGCTTTATGTTGGTAGTTCGTGATACCGTGCTTTTCTAGCACAGATATTGTACGAGGATCCGAAAAATCGCCTGCATGGTATGCACCTGTGCCGCACGAGTCTATGCTGGCTATCAACGGGTGCTGATTGAGAGTGCCATAGGCTTTGAGCTGACGGAACACGCCTTCTGCCATGGGACTGCGGCAGATATTGCCCAAGCATACGAAAAGAATAGACACTCGCCGTCCTGGCAGATCCTGCGCCAGCGCCATTTTCCACTCAGAGACCAGCTCCGAAATTGGTCACTCGTTGGCTATCGACTATTCTGTAGGCAGGGCGGACGGTGCGGTAGTACTCCGGGTAATTTCCGTCGGCCGGGACATGCCGTCCATACAGGATAGCGCCATTTCCCTTCCATCCCTCCGCCAGCGCTCTCGACGTGCCAGCAAGCGGCTTGTCAATATGCAGCCTGGAGAAGCAAAGTCACGACTCAGTGCATGCAAGGCTTACAAGTCTAATGCCCGAACGGCAGCACATCCTTGCCAAAAGCGCATACGGCTTGGCGACCGAGGTTGGTGAGGAGACTTCACTGCTATGCCGACGTCGGCGGTGTCAGCCATCTCTTTTCGAGCGCCGATACAGTCAGAGTACCACCGCCATAGTGTACCATCACGGTCTGGAAAGGCCATGTTGTGAAGCCTCCTGCCATTGACGAGATCTAGCAAGGACCACTATCTTGATTCTCCGCGAGGTATAATTCCGCACCTTGCAGACTTGGAAGATCGCACGGCTATCGGCACTGCATCTAAGCAATCCCGCACTACAATGGCCGGCGGCAAGTAAGGTACGCATATTACCGTACTCTTTTAGGCGTGCTTAGCACCTGCTGCCCGCTATTGCATTGAGTCACGGTGCGGTACACCATCGATTTCCTTTCGATCTCGTCAATTCCGATGCGGAAGGCGTAGGTTCCTTTCAATCTTTTCCTTACCTCTACTCCTCCCCACCACCTAACAAGACACCCTATTCCGCCAATGGTGACGACGAAGGCCATCGTATGCTAACGTACTGCTTACCTCACCTCATCTCTTATTGCTAGAGATTGTACTTGCAGCAGGATTATAGAGGCCACCGTCGTTACCGAGGCTCATATCGGCTTTAGCTTGTTTGTGCCGTCCAAAGCCAAACAGTCTCTGTCTTTACGACCTTCATGCAAAGACGGAGACATGGCAGTCCCGATGTCTGAAAAGCTGGTCATTGAAGAAACCGTCACCACCGCCCCAGACGTAGCCGAGCCGAACAGCGATACTACCGTAGCGGAGAAGGAACTGAACGTTGCCACCCGAAGGAAGTCGCATATGAGTTTCGAGGACCCACTGTCACCCGCAGACAGCTCCGGTGATAGTATCCTCACCGAATCAGAAGATGAACGTTACCTTCGTAATCCGTCCGAGAAACGGCCAAGCCTACATCTCTGCCGTACCACCTCTATACGGTCCACTGGCGCCGTAGGTGGCGTAGTTCCAACACTTTATAAGACCGCCACAAACCACACATCAGCTTCAACGTACACGACTAATGACCCAGCATTCGAGATCGACTTCGAGCCCGGCGATACCAAGAATGACCCGCAGCAATGGCCACTCTGGTACAAGTCTCTCGTCATCTTCGCGATGAGCTACGGCACCACGTGTGTCGTGCTTTACTCGACCAGCTACACCTCTGCCATTCCTGGCATGGAAGCCACGTTTGGCATCTCCGACACGCTGGGCGTGCTAGGCGTAACGACATATCTCTTCGGCATGGCCACAGGCGCGGTCATTCTGGCGCCGCTGAGTGAGATGTACGGTCGTCGACCAATCTACGTGGCGAGCCTCTTCCTCTTCGTGATCTTCGTCATTCCTTGTGCGGTGGCGAAAGACATCGCCACGATATTGGTAGCGCGCTTTTTTGGAGCGTTCTGCGCCAGCGCCATGATCTCCAATGCGGCTGGATCGGTCAACGACATAGTAGAAGAGCAATACCGAGCGCTGGCCTTCTCCATCTGGTCCGTAGGCCCGATGAACGGTCCTGTCCTCGGTCCTGTGATAGGCGGCTTCGTCGCACAGAACCTGGGATGGCGGTGGACAAACTGGGTCGTGATTATCGTCGCAGTCGTTGCATGGGTTGTTGTCAGTGTTTGCCGTGAAACCTACGCCCCAGCAATTCTTCGTCGCCGCGCAGCCGCCAAGCGAAAGGAGACTGGCGATGAGCGCTGGTGGAGCCGTTACGACGACAAGGAGGAATTTTGGCCTCTGCTTCGTGTCAATCTCTCAAGGCCATTCGTGATGACCGTCACAGAGCCCATCTGCATCTTCTGGGACTTGTACATTGCGTTGGTGTATGGGATCCTTTATCTATGCTTCGTCGCATATCCCATCGTGTTCTCGGAACTGCGCGGCTGGTCCCCAGGCCTCACCGGTTTAGCCTTCTGCGGCATAGGAGTCGGCTCGATGATCGTTATATGCTGCGAACCGCTCATCCGCCGAATGATCAACGCCCATAAACCGGATCCGGAAAGCGAGACGGGTGACGTTCCGCCCGAGGCGATGGTGAGTGTGGTCTGCATAGCCGCAGTCCTCATCCCTGTCGGCGAGATCTGGTTCGCATGGACAGGAACACCGAACGTACATTGGATCTTGCCAATACTGGCAGGGATACCATTCGGCATGGGCAACTGTGGTGTTTTCATCTATGCGACCAACTATCTGGTCTACAGCTACGACGTCTACGCCGCTTCTGCGCTGGCGGGCAACGCCGTGCTGCGGTCTATATTAGGCGCGACGATACCTTTAGCTGGGACCGCAATGTATCGGTCTTTGGGCCCGCATTGGGCAGGCACACTTCTCGCTCTGCTGGAAGCCATATGTATACCTATCCCTTTCATCTTCTATCGGTACGGCGCGAAGATAAGACGGAAATCTGCACTGATCAGGCAGATGAGGGAGGATAAGGAGAAGCAGAATGCGAGAAGGCGCAAGGCGGAGGAGAAGAAGATCAAGCAGAGAGGGCAGGCGGAGGTGTCCACGGGCGCCGCAATGGAGACAGGCGCATTCGTGGGAGAGGTGGAAGATGTGGAGAAGGGTGCTGATAGGGCAGTGCTCAAGGAGGTGTGAGGTCTGAAAGGGTGTCTTGCGCCTGTCATTGATTCATCTAGCGCTGAAGCGTAGCGTTCCAATCATCAAACAATCATGTCCTACTCATCAATGAGTCTCTAAAGACATGGTCAGAATCATAAAGCCGGACTGGCTGCCGTACCACTTAGGCGTTATGCACACTGACAGTGTCGTCGCCACCACCACCACCACGACCACCTAAGGCACCCGTCTGTCACCCTCGGCACATGAAGCCTCGGCAGCATTCGGAGCTCGAGCCAGTGCCGCAGACTCTCCCTCGGATACTCCCGGCCGCAAGCGACAGCTACACATGCCCTCTGACCTCGCCAACGTTCAACTTTCGCCCATTTGTCCGAGGCTCAGGTCCGGCCTTGTCCCTCGGTTGCGTTTTGTCTCATACGCGTCTGGCACCAGAGGCCCTACGACTATGTAATAGCAATGACCTGGGCTCGGATTGACGGGCGACATCGGAAGGTTTGTCGCTGTCTTTAACGCTTGGAGCTGTGCCTTCTCCAGGCCTTGTCTCTGGTGACGTTTGAGTTTGTCCAAGGTTCCATCTACGCTCCAACTCCTCTCCTCTTGTTCTTACGTCCTTTACTGTTCGAGTCATTGCAATATCGAAAGGTTGTCAAGCTGGCAGACCGTCTCAAGCAAGTTGTTGCTGCCGTCTCGTCTGTGTTACCGACTAGTGCTCATCTTGGAACCATGGACGCCGAGGAGCAGCGCTACCAAGACGAGGTCAAGGAGCTGAAGCAGTGGTGGACCGACTCAAGATGGCGACACACTCGTCGTCCGTTCACGGCCGAGCAGATTGCTTCGAAAAGAGGCAATCTGAAGATTGAGTACCCGAGCAATGCAATGTCGAAGAAGCTGTGGAAGACCGTGGAGGAGAGGTTTGCCGTATGAAGCACACATGGGAGAGAGAGAAGGCGTGAGCACTGACAATCATAACTTAGAATCGTGATGTCTCCTTCACCTATGGTTGTCTCGACCCCGTGATGGTGACACAGATGGCCAAGTACCTCGACACAGTGTACGTCTCCGGCTGGCAATCTTCGTCGACTGCCTCTGCAAGCGACGAACCAGGCCCAGATCTCGCGGATTACCCTTACACGACGGTCCCAAACAAGGTAGCACATCTCTTCAAGGCGCAGCTTTTCCACGACCGCAAGCAGCGCCAGGAACGCCTTGACACGCCCGTTGCGAACAGGAGCAAAGTCAGCAACACCGACTTTCTACGACCAATCATCGCAGATGCGGATACCGGACACGGTGGTCTTACTGCCGTCATGAAGCTGACGCAACTGTTCGTGGAGAAGGGCGCGGCTGGTATTCACATCGAAGATCAGATGCCGGGAACGAAGAAGTGCGGACATATGGCTGGTAAGGTCCTGGTGCCCATAAGCGAGCACATCAACCGCCTGGTCGCCATTCGTGCCCAGGCGGACATCATGGGCTCGGACTTACTGGCGGTGGCACGCACGGACTCCGAAGCAGCCACTCTTATCACCACCACGATCGATCCGCGAGACCATGCTTTCGTTCTTGGTGCCACGAACCCAGCGCTACAGCCGCTGAACGACCTAATGATCGCGGCAGAGCAAGCTGGCAAGCAAGGTGCCGAGCTGCAAGCGATCGAAGACAGCTGGACTGCGCAGGCAAACCTCAAGCTGTACCACGAAGCCGTAGCCGATACTATCCACGCTGGCGTGCATGTAGACAAGCAGGGTCTGATTGACGAGTACACGAATCTGTCCAAGGGCAAGAGTAACTCCGAGTGTCGCGCCATCGCCAAGGGCTTGACCGGCGTTGATGTCTACTTTGACTGGGACGCGCCCAGAACCAGGGAAGGCTTCTACAGATACCAGGGCGGCTGTCAGTGTGCGATCGTCCGGGCTTGCGCTTACGCGCCGTACGCGGATCTCATCTGGATGGAAAGTAAGATGCCGGATTTCGCTCAGGCGAAAGAGTTCGCAGAGGGTGTGCACGCTGTTTGGCCGGAGCAGAAGTAAGCTGTATCACATCTTCATTCAATTAACTATCGCATACTGACTTGGTCCTGCTGCAGACTCGCCTACAACCTCTCCCCATCATTCAACTGGAAAGCCGCCATGCCCGCCGACGAGCAGCAGACCTACATCGCCCGCCTCGGCAAGCTCGGCTACTGCTGGCAATTCATCACGCTCGCCGGCCTGCACTCCACCGCCCTCATCAGCAACGCCTTCTCGCGCGACTTCGCCAAGCGCGGCATGCGTGCCTACGGCGAGACGGTACAGGAGCCGGAGATGGCGCAGGGCGTTGAGGTCGTCACCCACCAGAAGTGGAGCGGTGCGAACTACGTTGACGAGTTGTTGAGGATGGTTAGTGGTGGTGTGAGCAGCACGAGCGCGATGGGCAAGGGTGTGACGGAAGACCAGTTCAAGCATTGATGAAAACGGAACGAGGTCGGCTATGTAGCAAGATTGTTGAAGCGGTGTATTCTGGAAAATGCTATTCACCCATTGCCTTTTCCATACGCGCATCCATGCCCACTCGCCACCTATCAGCGTACGTCTTCATCGCCCATATCGTCGCGATGCCTGATATTAGCGCTACGATGCCAATGATCGTAAATAGCCACCCATTGCCGATTGCGTTGATCAATGGGCTCGCTATAATGGTCCCCACGCAGCTGAAAATGTTGCGTACGAAGTTGTTCAAGGCTACACCATTGCTCGCTTTCCGCGGCATAAATTCTGTAAGCATCGTCGTCGCCAGGGCGAAGATCAGCATGCTCCCTATGCCAAAGAAGAAGTTGGCTACCATGGGAGCAGCAATGCTTTCTCCGAACTCCGCGGTCCAGCCGTACGTGATGATGGCGGCGGGCCAGAGTATGGCGCCAAACCAGGCGTTTTCCTTCATGCGGTCTTCCGGCCTGAACTTGAGCTTGCCGTTCTCGTCGTAGCGACCGGCCTTCTTCGCTTCCCGGTGCATGATGGCATCGACCCATCTGCCTCCGAAGATGGAGGCGAAAACATAGCCGGCCGAGTTCGGGAGGTAGAGCAGGCCGACTATAGTTGAGCTGTAATTGTACGGCGCACTCGAGAATGTCTGCTGGATCGATATGTTGAGGACGTACAGGGATGCAAACGTGACGGTGGCGTAGTAGACGGATACAGCCACGGCTGGGAATTGTAGGTAAAGGATGATCCGTAACGGGTCGACGAACGCTCGTCGTGCCATGACCCAGTACTTGCGCGTCTGGACTTGGACCGATTGTCTGGTAGACGTCCGCGTCAGCTGGGGCCTGCCCGACCCGGACTTCTCCTCGTCCGTCTCGACTACGGCTTCCACTTCCTGGACGGCGGCGGCGGCGAACTGCTTCTTTCTTCGTAGCGTCTCCGGCAGTGCGAACAGAATGAAGGCGCAAAGAAGCGCACCGAAGATGGCCAAGAACCATTGCGTCGATCGCCATCCCAAGGACTGTGAAAGCGCACCACCCATAATTGGTGATATAAGGGGTCCACACAAGGGGCCCAGGTAGAATATGCCCATCGCACGGCCACGTTCCTTCACTTCCCACACGTCAGCGACCGTCCCAGCGCCGACAGCCTGCACCGAAGCTGCAGCACCACCGGACAAGCAACGCATGACGATGAACATGGCAATGTTTGGGCTGACTGCCGCTAGGGCGTTGAAGACGACAAAAAGCGCGAACGAGACGATGTAGATCGTTCTCCGGCCCAGCGTCTCACTGAAGCTGCTCCACCACAGCGGAAAGATGCTCATAGACAGCATGTACAGCGCCACGCTGAGATTGACCACGGTGGCGTCAACCTTGAAGGTCCGCTCAATATCCTGCAGCGCGGGTAGGATGAGTGAGGAGCCCATCGGTGCCGCAGCACCAGCGCACGCAATGATGAAGGTGATGAACCATTTCTTGCCTCGACTGTAGTCGTAAGGCTCGATCACTTCCGCGAAAATGCAAAGTCGGGCAAACAGACCTCTTCGTTCCGACACGGGCACTTTGACGGCTTCGCGCTTCACGGATCGTGTTGATGACTGTGCTCGACTTCGGGTCCGGTGGGTTGGGACCTGGTGGTCGTGTGCTTCATCATCGTCGTCTGTCTGCTGTGAATTACCGGACGACCGTGAAGCATGCGATTCACGTGACGGGTGTCGCCTCCCTCTAAAGACCTCAATTACATCTTCGCTGTTCGAACATGGTGCACCTACGGCGGTAACATCGGGTTCTTTCGAGAGCGCCTCGTAAGGCTCGGCCGGTGTCGCTAACGTCGTCTCGCTGGATGTAGTCGGCTCGATTGGCTCGAACTCCTTTCCAGGATCGCCTTTCTCGATGTCGCGGTCGTCTTGGCTCATCTTGGTTTGCTTCCAGTATCAACGTTCGCGTATCATCCATTCAGGCTTCCTCATTGCAGACTCGTCGCCATGAAGTTCGTCCTTTCCATTGCCTAGGCTCAATGCTTTACCTCGGTCGAGCTGCTGCACGATGTACTACAAGCTTGCACCAAGAGGGACAGAAAGACACATAGGGACGCTTTGGGGGTGAGGACATGCTAGCCTACCTTACCTTGACTGCCACTAGCCGGCCAAGGCTTCTCCAGCTTGAGTACGATGTCTGCAAGCCCATGCCGAGTTTACCGTGTAGCTTGTCGAGGCATTGTCAATCTTGGCCGTGATGGCGGGCAGAGATGTGCCGCACAGGCCGAGCGATCTCGGCTTTGGTGAGGTTTGCCGCATCATGTGAGGGGCAGATGAATTGAGGCGTGCCGTAACGAGGTCTCACACAGCCGCTGCTGTGGAATGTGTCCAGTTTCGAAATCGCAGGCGCCAGTGGCCCGTACAGAGGTTTGTGTAATGATATAAGAGATATGAATGTACAATAGTGGAAGTAGCGGCGAAGATTTCGGCGGTAAAGCAACATGCGCGGCCATTCTGACCGCTTTGGTTATCGATCATACTATTCTCTTCTCTCGTATCATCAGCCGAGCATAACATACACATAATCTGTTCTTCCTTCGAACATTGCAATAAATTCGCATCATACAGCCCATCAAGACCAACAAATCACGAGATCTCATAAATACAGAGAATGAGCGAAAACCCGGAGCGCGCCCAACTCCGCGAACACTTCCTCGATAAGCCATTCGAGCAGCACGCTAAAGGGTGGGATGACCTGTGGAAGAAGAGCTTCACCCCGTGGGATCGTGATAAACCAAGCCCAGCGCTTGTTGATACATTGAATCAGAAGGGAGATATCCTTGGTGGGGCGCTGATGCAGAATGGCGAACAGTCTCAGCAGAAATCTCGCAAGCGCGCTTTCGTGCCGGGTTGCGGGCGTGGGTACGACGTTCTTCTGCTGGCATCGTACGGATATGATGCGTACGGACTAGATGTGTCGGAGACCGCACTCGAGAAGGCGAACCAGCTCGTCAATGACCCGAGCCTGGTAACGACATATCCAGTGCGTGATGGTGATGTCGGCCGGGGCTCCTCTAAGTTCGTCAAAGCCGACTTCTTTGCCGACGGCTTCCTCTCTGAGACGGGTGGTGGTTCGTTTGACCTGATCTATGATTACACCTTCCTCTGCGCGCTGCCTCTCGACATGCGGCCGCGCTGGGCCAAGCGTATGTCTGAGCTCTTATCACCCGAAGGACACCTTGTATGCCTCGAGTTTCCTCTGGGCAAGGCGCTGAGTACGGGAGGTCCACCGCATGGTGTTCAGCGTGAACTGTACGAGCAGCTTCTTCATCATCCAGGACGGGAAGTGTCATACGACCAGAGCGGCAATGTCAGCGAGGATAAAAGCGACGACAAGGCGACCGACGCTTTGGTCCGAGTAGATCGATGGATGGCCGAACGGACGCATGCGATCGGCCAAGGCAAAGACCATGTTTCTATCTGGCGACACGTCGAAGTCCGATAGCATTAGAGCGGTCGCCTAGCGGAGCGGGAAGCCGTGGAAGCCGCCTCCAAATCGGATTGATATCGTGGATATGCCGATCACAGACACATCGGCTGCGTCCACATGGCAGTCAGGAGGAGGGGGTCGGCGTAGGGTGCGCACTGGTTCGGCTCGATGACCATGTCGTAATCAGCTGCGGCATTTCTGCTGCGCTTAGCGAACGAAACCGAGGCCTCCTCCTCCTCATCAACCCTTCTGCCCCTCTTTCGAAGGACAGTGGCGGGCTTGACGACGCTCATCGCACGCATGCGGATGTCTGCGGCGACGTTCTCAGCGAACTCGACCTTTTCTGCGAAAGGACCCGTCTCAATGCCGGCTTGCTGAATCTGGTCATAGGTGAGTCCGCAAGCGGCTTGAGCGTCGCATAGCAACTGGGTGATGGCTGAGGTGAGCTCTGGGTAGTCCATGCAGATTGGGAATGGTGCGGCCTTCGCGTCCTGGCCGACGGTATTGAGGAGGTTGGAGAGCTTGGCCTTCTGCTCGAAGAAGAACTGCTGGAAGCGGAAAGCTGTTTGGGCGCGCGGAGTGTACATGGTGAAGTAGTGCCTCCGCGTTTGCGGGACCGTGTAGGTGTGGTCATACATGAGTGGATGAAGGCCGGTCATGGTGTCTTGCGGTGCAAAAGAGCGAATGGTAAAATGAATGTGAGTGAGATCAGAACAGGAAGCTTCAGAACACGCAGAGCAGAGAATTGGGTCGGAAGGGAGGACGAAAGTGGGACAGTGGGACGATACCAGCGATCCTTATCAATAACCATCTCGGCCTCGCTCTTTGACCATCGCGACGACCCGACGCGTTGATTGTACGCATTCGGGAGAGGCTGGGTGGTGGTGCTCGGCCCCCCAAGGCCTGTCCGTTATTGGGTGACTGGATATAAGCACAGACCATGTCTTACTTGATCTCACCAGCCCTGCGCTTTTCCGTCTGGAGAGATCCAGAAATGGAACCTTTTGCATGAGAGATTTGCCTGAGTTCCCGTCCTCCTTTTGATGCGAGCAACTTCTGCTTGTGTAATACCGAGATCTGCAGAGCAGGTTTCTTGCGAAAGTCTACAAGATTTGATGGCGCAAACACGAGAGCCTCCTCCTATCTCCGCTTGCGGCGCCACACCCCAGAGACCGTCTGGACCACCCTCAGAGGAAAACATGCTTTAAGTGTCACGTCCCACCTCCTCACATACGGGCGTGGTACTTCGCTACATCTCCTTTCTGTCCAAGGAATCTCTTGGGTATTGGCACATGTACAGCTCGGATCCACTCACAGAAGCCTTTGCCAAGAGCGTCCAGTATCTTCGAGCTGCTCACGCCTCTCCCCAGAGGACCATAGACGACAAAATGGACGGCTTTAATGTCCGGGAACTCGCAGCGCTCAAGGTGGTACCACTCTTGCCAGTCAGACCCCATCATCTTGCGCATCTGCGCTTTCGTCATTAAGGAACGTAGCCAGTCCCATTCTTCGTCGCTATGGACGTAAAGACCGCAGTTAACGTTGGCGCCCTTGTCACCGGAACGACCAAGCGCGATGTCTCCAAGCGGTGCCATGATCGTCTCGCCGAATGTGCGAAGGTCAACCGGATCTGTGGGCTCGTAGTCTTCTCGGTCTTGGATCGGCTCGGTCTTCTTCGGCGGTCCCACCACGATCTTGCGTACTTTCCCAGACGTCTGATCTATGAGGTTGATGCTCTCTTCCAGCCCGCTTTGGTCAATGACAGCCGGGTAGAAACCTAGGAACGGTCGAGGCGCTGCAGTCCGGTAGTCGAGGGACGAATGGAAGCCTGCAAAGTGTTGCCTATTGAGGAGTTAGTGCGACCACTTCTAACGCATAGGATGCCACCCACATTGTATTGTAACCGAGTGCCGGCAGGACCTTTGCAATGGCGTCTCGGTCCCGTGATTGTGCGAATATTCGTAGGTACGTGGTGGAGGCGAGCTGACAGGTAGGATTGGCCTCCGGCCGGCCCACCCATTGAAAGTCTACGATATCCAGCTTGTCGAGAACACCCCAATCCTTCAACTTTCCGCGCAATTGCGCTTCTAGCAGTTGGAACTTTTTCTGGGTCGCATAGCCAGTCGCATTCACCACCATCTCACATTGCCATCCGCCCTTGTAGAAGACCGCAAGCTTGGTCGTCGCCGGCGGCGGAGCACCGATCGTGCCTGACACACGCACGCGGTCTTTGGCTTCGTCCTCAACGCGGACGTGGGTGATGTCGGCCTTGACATCGCTGTTCAAGTATATACTCCCCTGAAGCTCGTAGAGAAGCTGACACTTCACAGTGTCCGCGTTGACGAAGCCGTTCAATGCATCGTGCTTCGTCACGACACAGTCGCCGCTCGCCTCAATCTCAACGATCGGCAAACCTAGGCTTAACAGCTCAGAGATGTCATGCTTGAAGAAGCCCGCAAAGTTCGCGCCGGTAATGTACGTCGAGCATTCAACCAAGTGGCCTGCAATCAGCGCACCAGCGAGGGCATCATAGTCCGTCTCCCGCCATCGATGCCACCACGCTGCCGCGCCAATGACCGGACTGGCATCGGCAACACGACCACAGATAATGATATCAGCGCCTTCATCCAGGCCACGCTTAATCGCCCGCATGCCAAGATAAGCATTAGCGCTCACAATCGGCATCTCACTGGGATGGCCGATGAATTCCTTGGTATCCTTCGCAAGCTGGACGTTCGAGTTGGCCTTGTCGAGATGAGGAAGAGCTTCATCCTTGGCCAGGAGATCGTGGATCTTGTGCATAGAATCGTCGCCGTGGACGTAGGCTACCGTCAGCTTCAGGCCTTTGGATTGCACAAGCTCGTGCGTTTTTTCGGCCAGGCCTTTCGGGTTCAGCCCGCCGCCGTTGATGACGATCTTGATCCGCTTCTCGTTTGCTATGTCGACGGTCTTCTGGATACCATCCCATGCCGTTGGAATCCACCCGGGATGTCCGCCTTTGGCGTAAGCTTCTGCGTCGTTGCCGAGATTGATCTCTTTGCAAGCGTATTAGCCAGGTCGGTCGCAACTGGCATGTATTAGTCTGCTCACCTGCCAGATAGTCTCCCGTTATGACATCCACTTGTCCATATTTCGCTTGGTTCAGCATATGATCGCCAGGGTCAGGGACAGCACCGCTACAGTTGGCGATTCGGACGGGGCGTTGAATGGAGCCCATTCTGGCCAAAGTACGCTTCTACCTGCAATAAAAGACGCCAGAACTTATCCTGGCCTACATTGCAATGCCGAACTCAACTTTTGTCGCGCCATATTGCCATTGCCCGCAAGCGACAAAGGTGCTCTGACGGTCCCTCGGGTATCGTGCTGGTATTTGCGGGGCTGGCTGCATCGTCGACCCGACAGATGGATGGAGAAATCCAAGAACAACCATGCAAGGGTGCTGCTCGTGGATAGCACCGGGTTTGTGTATTGGATGTCCTGAGTCACTGCAAGCTCTGTGAACCGGATAGCAAGTCAACTCAAGAACAACAACCTCGACACCCTTCCTCGTTCTGATCTATGTCAAGGACAACCCGTTACCAACTCTCCCGACATTGTGCGAGAACGCATCTAGCACACCGCCGCGTTCAACTCACATTCCCGAACATGGGTCCTATCGGCGAACAATACGACATTCCCCCGAAGCCGAGCAGCTCTTGACCAACAAGATCCCCCACAACCCACTCTTCCAACACCCACCCAACGATATCCAGTCAACAAGCCGCCTCGCCACCTTCACCGGCACCGCCAACCCCAGCCGCCCAATGCCGTGGCGCTTCGCCGACTGACACCCCGGCCCTAAGAGCCTCGGAAGCATCACCACCCAACGTCCTGCGATCCCGCAGCTACAGCGTCCCTATATCCCAAAATCACCATCAATGTCGATCACGCCTCACTAGTCCTCAAGCACACCTCTTCCTGGACCAAGATCCTGGGCTAAGAATTCGATTCCAACGGCTTTGATTCCCAGCTCCATGGTTGAGGTCGGGGTTTCCGGCGGCGTGTCCCCCGGATCTGGACGGGCCATGGGCAATGACGAAGCTGTCACACCCTTCCTTCCCTCTACAGCGGTTATTGAACCGGTACCTTCGGGTCGCCGGGTGTGCTGCGACGCGCTGCCCCGGAAACGTACCCCCGAACAGGGGTGGTAGTGTTCCGGGCTTGCCGTGAGCTTGTCCGCCTAACCCTGCCTTACCTTACCTTACCTTATCTGCTGCGCAAGTCAAGCCGACAACTCCTCCACATCGATTCGGCCCGCCCTGAACGATTATTCTCAGCGGCTCGGCAGCTCCGCCGGCATGTACGTATCCTATTGAAATATGGAACCTACGGATGGGGACGCCGCGGTCGACCGGGTATCCTGACACGACTATGCTGCGGCGTATACCATCCTTGCCATGCTTGGGACACTGCGCTAATTGAAAGCCCGACGTGCTTCCAGCAGAGAAATCCGAAGGCAGTTGGGCTTGCATTTCATACAGCTCATACCTATTGCGTAGTCTGCCGATCATGTTTTTTTGTTGGGGTATAATCACAATGTGGGCAGTAGGGGGAACGGTGTCGATCGGCCGAGATGGCCGGACGATTTGAGGACAGAGGTTATATGTTAGGAGCGTTTTCGCGCTGCGTTAGGGCAATTGGGTGTAAAAGCGTCCCCGTTAACCGTTCTTGGATTCCGGTAAGGAGTGCATGTACTGTAGTTGAGAGACAACGACGGTAGGAGAAATGATTGCAGCTGTATGAGCGCTTGCTGGTAGCTCAGCCGTCGAGGACAGATTACCAGCTCATCTGCACCCCTCGAGCGTTAAGAGGCGTTGCAGCCGTTTTTCGAGTACATGTACGGCAAGACCACTTTGCGCACTGTTAAAGGGGAGAAACGTCTGAGGAAAGGTTGGGGATATTACTGTGGTGGAGGTGGTGGTGGAAGAAGTACAGCCAAGGCCCAGATCTATCTGCATGCATCCTTCGACGCACTTCTCGTGTCGGCGTCGGGCAGTGCATCTGGGTGCAAGAGTGAGGTAGTGGCGCTGCCGGTACATGCATTGCCGTCGACTAAACGGAGGTGATAAAGATTTCCAGCTGGCATCAATTACTGTGTAAGCCGGTGTCGCATACCGGTGTAAACCATGAGAGAGTTTACAAGAATGGGGAAACGTGTATACGCATACGGCCAATGCCCGAATACTCGTTACATGTACATGTATGCCTGCCTGCATGTCACCGCCACACCGCAACGGGCGTTAGAGTGGGGTTGCTAGCACGCTTGCGGATGGGTAGAGAAGTGAGAGTAGAGGACGCCTCAGGTGCCAAGAGGTGCAATGCCCGGGTTTTGACGCTGTGATTGGTGGCGCGATGGGGCGCTCAGCTGCTCCACGCCTGGACGCTGCATTCGGGGGGGGGAATTCGATCCACGAGCAGGTCGGGCCCATCAGCAAGCACTGCCTGGTTTCCATCTCTCCATTCCCATTCCCATTCCCATCTCGGGCTGTGGTTTGGGGTTATGCTTCAGCGGTAGATGCGATGTAGGCAGCATGTTCTCCCCAGTAATGATAATCCATCGTAATCGATTGAGATCAGGAGATATTGATTAAACGGGCGTGCATGATGATCCAACCGTATGATTGAAATGGAGGGAATATTGAATGGAAGTGCCGGACTATTGAAAAGCGGCGAGTGGCTAAAGCAGGCGTGGAAAAAAGGTTCGCTCGCTCCTGACCCTGGCCCTGGCCCGGACACTCATCCCTCACTCACCACTTACCATTCACCATCTCACCACCCATCTGAGGCTGAGCCAAGGGCTGACATCGGATCGCCTTACCGCCCTGCACCACCTTCTGCCACTCTCTCGTCTGTCGTTCGTACCCTCACACACACGGCCCTCCAGCCCAGGCAGTGTGGAGGATCACCGCAGCCAATCCACTTCAGCCGCTGCATGCCTCTCACCGTCCGTCCTGCCCCCCGAGCCACACCCACACCACACCACCTCTCCCACCCAATCCAACACTTCTGGGGGCCCCCCATGTGTGGATGTCTTCTATGAATCAGCGCTTCCGCAAGCTCGTGGGTTCGACGCGCCGCAGCAGCAGCAACACCAGCGTAGCCTCCTCCCAGACCACCGCCAACAATAGCACCACCTCCGCCCCGCACAGCAACGCCAACACCTCGACCACCACCCTCTCCCCGCCCACCAGCAACGCCGCGGCGAGCACAAACGGCACCGTCAGCACCTCCGCCACATCCACCACCACCGCCACCTCCTCGCCCGCCTCCACCCCGCAGCCCCAACAACAGCACATCGTCCCGCCCCCGCTGAACCCTTCCGCCTCCGCCTCCTCCCTGCCAATGGCTCAGCAGCCCCTCGGCCGCCCCCCTTCATACCAATACGCCAACACCGCCAACAACCTCGGCGCACCGCAACATCCCAACCCCGGCCGCCCCCGCAGTCCCATGCCGCCCCCACCCATCAACACCGGCGCCGGCCACGCCTACGCCCCGGTGCACCAGCAACAGATGTACCAGCAGCAGCAGCAGCAGCAGCCGCCGCCGGGGTACGGTAACCCGATGCAGCCGCAGGCGTACGGATATGGCGCGCCGCAGGTGGGCGCGCACCCACCGTATGCGCAGCAGCAGCAACGGCTCGCTGAGGTGGAGGGGAGTAACCGGAGTAAGGCGCAGTTGATTGTGGGCATTGACTTTGTATGTAAATACCCATTGAGGTGAGATGGGTGGAGTAGAAATGCTGATGACTTTTGCAGGGCACGACTTTCTCCGGTGTCGCTTTTGCGTTTGCGACCAATACTGAGGCGAAGGAGGATATCATTGTGGAATGGCCTGGCGCGGGCACGCAGACGAAGCAAAAGGTTTGCATAAACTAATATAGATGCGGGATACGCTCCGACTGACAGTGTTACTTTTAGATCCCCACCGTCTTGTATTACGACCAGCATCAGCAAGTCGTTGGCTGGGGTCCCGACATCGCGGAAGCGCTTGCGCCTACCGGCTACCCCAAGCCTGGCGTACAGAAAGTGGAATGGTTCAAGCTGCAGCTAATGATGAGCGGAAACACCTACATAGATCCCATCAACCTCCCGCCACTCCCCCCGGGAAAGTCCGAAATCGACGTCGCCGCCGACTACCTCTTCAAACTGCGCCAAGCCATGCGCAACCAGCTGCAAAAGACATTGGGGGAAGTCTTCAACCGTGAAGAGCGCAACATCCGCTACTTCCTCACCGTCCCCGCCATCTGGAACGACGCTGGCAAAGCCGCCACCCGCGCCGCCGCCATCCAAGCCGGCTTCCTGCGCGACGAAAACGACAACCGCCTAACCCTCATCACCGAGCCCGAAGCCGCCGCCATGTTCTGCTCCAAAACGGGCCTGCTGAACCTCAAAGTCCACGACGCCGTCCTGATCGTCGACTGCGGCGGCGGCACCGTCGACCTGATCGCCTACGAAGTCGAGGAGGAATCCCCCTTCACCGTCGCCGAATGCACGGCCGGTTCGGGCGACTCCTGCGGTTCCACAGCCCTGAACCGCAACTTCTCCAACATCCTCCGCGCGAAGATCCGGAAAATGAAGTTACCCGACGGCTCCAAGACGGCGGGGAAGGTGTACGCGAAGTGCATTATGGACTTCGAGAACCGGATAAAAGCCGACTTCCGCAATAATGGGCAGAAGTGGGCGGTGGATGTCGGCATTGAGGCCGAGTTCCCGGAGGCGGGGATCGAAGAGGGTTATATGACGTTCACGAACGAGGAGATTCTGCAGTGCTTTGAGCCGGTGGTGAATCGCATTTTGGAGCTGGTTAGGAACCAGATTATCGCCATTCAGGCGCAGAATCGGCTGTTGCAGGTATGTCAAACCCCCCATACTCCCATTCACACCCCACACGGCGGCGATATGCGAGCTAACGGGAATGTGTGTTTGGCCAGAACGTCCTCGTCGTCGGCGGCTTCGGCGCCTCGGAATACCTCTTCCAGCAAATCAAACTCCACGTCCCGCCGCAATTCCAGAACAAAGTCGTCCGCCCCATGGACTCCGTCGCCGCCATCGTCAAAGGCGCCGTCACGGCCGGCATTACCGAACGCGTCATCACGTCGCGTGTGGCGCGTCGGCACTACCTCATGGCCACGCTGCAACCGTTCAAGGAAGGCCATCACCCGGAACAGTACCGCGTGCCGAGTCTGGATGGCAAGGATCGGTGTAAGTATACCCGCCAGATCTTCGTGCAGAAGGGGCAAAGAGTGAAGATTGGCGAGCCGGTGAAGGTGAGCTTTTTCCGCCAGGTCGCCCCCGGCGCGACGTTGATGTATGAGGATGTGCTGTATGCTTGTGATGAGGATGTTTGTCCGGAGTACACTAAGGATCCGCGTAAGTTACCTCATCCCCATCCGACCGACAAACAACAGGGCTCTTTGAGTCCGGGGTGTGGTTGTGAGAGGCCGTTTTTGCTGACAGGATTGGGGTGTGCTTGTAGGGATCAAGGAAGTCGTGACGCTCACTTCGGATTTGAGTCGGAAGAACCTGGAAAAGGACTTCGAACGCATGGACACGCCGCAGGGGACTTTCTACCGCGTCTACTTCGACATCTACCTCACGCTCGACGGGTCCGAGTTCAACGCCGAGTTGGTCTGTCAGGGCGAGGTGATGGGGAGGTGTTCGGCGCGGTTCCGATAAGCGGCGCCGACGGCATCCCATTTTAATCCGATCGAAGCCCTACTCGCTTGCGATTTCTGACAACAGGACAGCCTGGTGTGAGGGCAGCGTACGACACCCCTTTTTCTTGGATAGAGGAACCGCTTTCCCCGGACCCCGCAAGAGAGGGGGGCAGATCCAGTACGTACGGTCGCTCAAGGTGCGGGTGTGGCGGTTCGTTTCACAGCGCCTGGCGGTGGGGCCGCATCGACTTAGTACAACTCGGTAGAAGATGGAGGAAGAAGTCATGGCCCCCGATCCCACACAACACGAGAAGTAATCTATCCATCATCCCCTGCCCTCTTTGTTCATTTTTGGCGGAGCGGACTGAATGCGAGATGGGATGGGGGGAAAATGTTGTTGCTTGAGTAGATACCATTGGCTGCATGTACTTACGGTTTCCTCCGGTAATTTTGCACGTCTTGACAAGAAGGGGGCAACCTAAGCTTTCACGCGTACTGTGGGTTGTGATGTGTTGACAATGTGGTTGTAGGTGTTTGGCGTGGACGAGGCGACCAGTGGAGATCCACTGCCTCTCCTCAAAAGATGCCAGCTTATTCCGCGCCGGCCACCTTCCGCAGCACGCCCAAGTCGAAGAATGGGGAGGCCCTAGACACGTCCTCAAGCTGTGTCGGCGCAGACAAGACCGCAGCAGCTTGTCGGCAGGGCAGAAACCGTCGCGACTCGTGCCTGCTCTTCGAGCGGCAGGCAAGACCAGAGCCGCGACAATTTAATGTTCTGAGCGAACCAACGGTAACGGCAACATTCTTGTGCTAGCCAATTGTACTCTGGGCCTATCAATCCGCACCAGATCGAAGCCGGGTACTGTGAACGTCTACCAAGAGACCAAAAGGCATGCATTTCAGCTTTCTCCAACCGAGCCGTCGAGGAGTTGCGTAAGCTGCCGGCCGCTTGAAATGAATACCTACTGCCCTTCACAGAAAGGCGTGCCGGGGAAAGCGTAGTCTCGGTTGGGGACATGTGCGCCAAGGGCTGCATGATCGCGTAGCACTACCTCTCACCCACACGTGGCCCGGCCCTGGTGGGTCGTCATCGAGAGTGCCACCGCTGCAGGCTCACGCACCTACAAGGCATACCTAGAGTCGTGGGTCGTGCCGTTGCGCTTGCAGCAAAGTCCACAAGAATCGTAAAATACACACCTGTTCTCGAGCAGGATATGGCAGCAGACCAGACTAGGCGACAAGGTACTCTCCGCCGTTTCCCCAACTCCGGTCCGTAATCATCTTCTTCAAGCGGCCGAGTCATACATCCAGGGGTATATCGAATACTTCTACAATAACACGCTCCACGGAGATCAAGATGAGCATACCGTCCAGTTGCATTCCTACTCGCACACCCCATCACCCGCTAAACTCTCCACCACCCCATTTCACTTCCAGACACCCCTCTCCCAGACCTTCCACGACTCACCCCCTCCCTCGCCCCCTGCATCATACCTATCTCCCCGAGTCCAAACAATGAATCTCCAATGCCACCAACACCCCACCTTTGTCCACAAACGGCGTGCGCGCGACCCGTGCAGAGCCCAAGTCTGGATCCATGAATTTCTGGATTTGAAGTTGGATTGGTGTCGAGCTTGGCTCTATTGGCGGTGCGGGCGGCGGCGGAGGTTGTTGGTGATGCTGCTGGTGCTGGTGCGGCGGAGGTGGTGGTGGTGGCGGGGGCAGGTTTTGTCCTCCCGCGTGGTTATGCGCCGGATTTACCGCGGGTGCTATAGCCATTGCAGCATGGCCGCCATCTCGCCCCGTCGCGGCAGCAGTCACGACCCCAAAATGCGCCGCATGCACCCGACACGCACACACCACCCTGACCACCGTCGGCTTCTGGACCCCATCATCCTCCTCCCCATATGCCCCCTTCAACCCTCCCCTACCCCTCCGACTCCTCCCAACAACAGCCATAGGCGCATTCGCCTTGTGCAACTCCAACAACTGCCGCTTAAACGCCATATCCTCCCCCGGCCGTCGGGCATCAACGAACCGCATGAACTCCACTTCATCCATTCCATTAAGCGGTTTACTCGTCTCGCCCTCCCCATCGCCACGACTGACCGATCGCGCGGGCGGGGGCGGAGGGGGGTAGAACACCTGCCTCAACCCGCCCACGAGCTCCTCCAGTTTCCCATCCTCCGACCAATTCCGCAAATTCTGATCAGGCGACAAACTGTGATCCCACCGGTTACTCCGAAAGCGCACGCTCAACTCCCTCAATCGCGGGAAATCCGCCCGCAAACCCCGACACCCGTCCGCTCGACTCGTGAGGTACGGCATCCAGAGTCTGGTGTCGCTGGCGCGGATGTGGAGGTGGAGGGTGTGGGTGTGGGTTTGGGCGAGCGGGGTGTTGGCGAAGGCGCGGACGAACATGTTGGCGTCGGAGGGGTGGTGGAAGAGGAGGGGGTTAGTGGTGTGGAGGAGGGGCGCGGTTTCGGAGTGGATTACGTGGCAGGTGCGCAGGAGTTGGGGGTGCAGGGTTGGGAGTTTGTTGTTGGTGGTGGTGGGAGGGGGTTTGTGGAGCCAGTCGATTGTTGTCCCGGCGGGGGAGGTGAGGCAGTAGGCGTAGATTTTGTCCCTCAGCTCTCGCGGTAATCTGAATAAGCCGCATTGTGCTACGCTGTCGGGGAGTTGCTGCTCAGGGACGGCGCTTAGTTGACGGTACATCGACCGCCTCGTTCCGCTCATTTCGAGGTCTTCTTCCCCTTCCTCATCCTCCTCATCCTCCTCTTCCTCTTCTTCTTCTTCGTTCGTGTCGGTGATGGTGCGCATGGGGTGGTTGAAGTAATTGCTATTGGTCAGACTCCCGCTTCGGCTACGAGTGGGTATACCTGGCGAGCCGAGAGCGTCGACGGTGAGGGAGGAGAGGGAGCGGGTGGAGAGGACGGATTCGCGCCATGGGTTCGCGTTGGCATACGGATCTGCAGGGGCTGGGGAGAGATAAAAGTTGGCCATGTCGGTCGATTCTTGTTGCTGGGGGTTGTTTACGCTTGTTGTGTGTTGATGAGCGACGGTAAGAGGGCGATCGCCGTTCAGGCTGTCGTCTGAAGCTTCGCCCGGGAGATGCTTGGCACTCATACTGCGTCTTGTATGGCGAGTCGGATGGGGGATATGAGAGAGCCGGGAGGGTTGTTGTGCTTGGGACAATCAGAATATTGCAACACGATACCAACAGTGTTCGTAACCAAGTGACTTGCTTTACAATAACTACATATATGGCTGTCCCAGACCAACATCGTAACGCTCCCGGCGCGAACACTCAAGAGCTGATAGATCACTCCCACACAAGTCCAGGTACCCTCCCAAATCGACGTTGCCGACACTCCTTCACCGTCATCCTCATCGCGCGGTCCTTCCGCGTAGTTTTCGCACTTCCAAGCACCAGATGTCCGACATGTGTGAGAGCCGCCAGCTTGCCTCACTCAGCCGTCGAAGCCCACAAATCCGCCGTCCTCCCCAACCCGGCCAACGCACCACAAGCCCCCATAATGCCCAGATTGAACCCCGGAATGCCACTCTCCAGACTAAACTGCGCAGCAACCGGCAACCAACTCAACGGGACAACCATCTGAGCGTACCACTTCCGATCCACCTCCTCATCCTCCTTCACACTAACCTCACTGCCACCCTGACTCTGAGCGCGCTGACTCCGCTTCACCCGCTCCAACTGCGCTTCCCGGAACAACCTCACGAAATCACACAACACCCCACCCATCCACGCCCGGTAACTCCAAAGGTATATCTTAGCAGTCTTCCCCCCCGACGCAGCAGTCCACCTCGCCGTGTAAGCAGCAGGTAAGATCTTATGGTCCGTCAAGACAGCCACATTCTCCAAAAATTGAAAGGTAGTATACAACACCGCCTGCGTGACGGCAGTCGCATACAACACCTGATCTTGACCCGGCTTGGGTCCCTGCGATAACTGGCGCAACCAGGCGTACATGGGGAATAAGCCGAAGAGACGGAGGGTGGTGCGTGTGCTGCTCAACAAGCTGCCGAGGGCGGCGATGTGGGAGGGTTCGGTGTTTAAGGCCGGGACGGAGGAAGTGCGGTTGAGGAGCTGATACAGCCTGATGCGCAGGGGAGTGGACTTCGTCTCGAGGTAGGCCAGCAGGTAGAGGGTGTAGTTGAAGGTGCTTAGGAAGGCGCTGAGGCCGCCGGGGGAGGCGAGGAGTCTGGAGGGGTGGTTAGTGGGCGGGCGAGAGTTGGAGGGGGAGGAATTAGACGGCGCGTAGCCGATTTCTGTACTTACTTGTTCAGACGCAGGATGACGCGGTCGGGGGTTGCTGCGAGGCGGGCGAGTGTTGGTGCTCTCTTCTTCGTCTCTGTCGCGATGCTCTTCTCCTGCGCCGGGGGGAGCTCGGTCACGCCGCTGGATGGCGCGCCAGGCTCGGCTACTGGGTCGGACATGGTTGTGATTTCTGTTCTGTAACGTCCAACGAGGCGAACGATGAGATGGGCTGCGTTATGCCGTACGTGTACGTGATGAAGGAGACGACAGCGAGAACAGCTCACCATTGCCAGACCTACACCATCCCGATCGACTACCTCGGCACTGACTCCTCTCCACTCAAGCCCGTTACGGTTAGATGCAAATAAGGCCCTGGAGAGCTCTGGCCACCCATCGCCGACGACAATGAACGATGATAATGAACAATACATGTATATATCACACACTCTCTCTCCGTTCTACCCAACCGATGACGTTTGAGAGATGGGCAGGCTAGAAACATGCTCTGGACAGGCAACCTAATGGCTCTTGCACCCATGATATCGGCTAGAACACTTTCCCCCCTCCCCCTCTCACTCTCCTCCACCATCATTTCTGCATCAACTACTCCTCCTCCGCAAACTTCCCAAGAATCGTATCCGTCCCCCAACTAGCCTTCCCAACCCCAACACCACTCCACCACCTCCCCACAAACTCCTCAACCCCCACTGTCTCCACCTCCGGAAAGAGCGCGTTAAGCGTATCAGGTACCACACACCATCCTTCGGCAATAGCAACCCGACACTGATTGTAAAACACCTTTCCCTCATCCCTCCTCATCTCCTCCTCCATTTCCTCAACACTATTCTCTTTAATCAAAAACTTCCGCCTCTGGACTCGCTCCACGATAGCAACGATCTCGCGGAAGGACTTGACATCCCCTCGCATCCCCATCTCACGCGGCCAGTGATCGAGGGAAAGGGCGTGGTAGACAAAAGTGGCGATATCACGCATATCCGTTAGGACGAGTTTCGCCGAACCATCTCCAGGGTAATCAGCATTACCGGCTTTCATGTTTATAACAAAACTCCACGGCCTCAGACCGGCTAGGGCTTCTTCCTCGCCTGTCTTACGACCCTCACGCTCTCCAACAGCCGTGACGGGTTTTGGCGTACCGGTTGCAAGGATGGACATGAAAATGCCCGTCATGAACTTGGTGACTTGCATCCCCGTCTCTTCGGACACTCGCTGAGCGGCTTGCCAGACTTCCTCCTTACCGGCGTAGTAACCGATTAGATCATTCGATATGCCGGCATACTCGCTCGGCGCGAAGCGCGAAACGCCTGCTTCTTTTGCCGCGCGCAGGAGGGCCATTTGCCCGTCACGGATTGCTTCGGGAGAGCCGCCTATGGTTGAGAGTACAGTGTGCACGTCTTTCAGCGCGTGGACAAGCTGGGAGTGGTCAGCGTAGTCCACGACGCGGACTTCGATGCCAAGGGCGGTAAGGTTGGGTTTGGAGGTGCGGGAGAGGAGGACGAATTTGTGAGGGTGCTGGGAGAGCGAGTTGAGGTGAAGGAATTGGTGCAGCATGGTTAGGCCGAAGCCTGTGCTTGCGCCCGCTAATGCTACCGTTGCCATATTGAGACTGTCAAGGCTTTGAGTGTAGCGGAAAGGCAGATGAAGGTCAGTGAAGGAAATGTCAGTGGGAGGAAGGGCTGCTACTTATGTGAATTGAAGGAGAAGCTCTACCACTACTCTAATTGACGGCATCAGGAGATTACCCTCTCTAGTTTGCGGTCTATCACTCAGACGGTCAGTTTCCCGCCGAAAAGGCCTCGTTGAAACTGGCAACAGTGGGCACGCGATCTGAGCAGCGGACCTTATATCTATCCGGTCTGTCACGTGACTGAGCAGGTTTTCGGGAAGAGCCGCATGGAATAGCATACAGTTGGCGCAAAAGCTATAAACATCTGGTAGATCGTTGCAATGTAAGACGGAGGCTTAACGTGCCGCGCAAGGGTCTCGCATCCGGCTCTGAGATCAGCAGCACGATCGTTATAGCATGACTTCATGTGGCACGGCCCTGCGACTGCCGCACAACCGTCCACCCTTGATGTACGCTCACAACGGCATGCATAGCTGTCTCAGCTCTCCATCATATTATCGAGCCCATATGTCTTTCGTCGGATTCCTAAGCTACTTATACCCTGTGCAGACAGAACGAGCATGGGCACTGAGGATGATAGCGCAACCTGATGGCCAGTGTACTTTTAGCCGGTCTTATTGCTCTTAAGGGCCTATTTAGATCTGTCAGGGGGGCGGTAAAATCCACCACCGGCACAGGGCACGTTATACAGTCATGGAAACGCCACTTCTGCCTTTGGTTGTTTTACCCAATACGCAAACGGCCCATATCAGTATCACAGTTGGTGGTGGCACATCAATGTCCTTTCGCCCCATGAATGTCGAGCAGGTGAACCATCCTGTGCAAAGAGAAGAATCTGCAGTATGCTGTAATACTTGCTTACTCAATAAGACAAGCGAAGGCCTCGCGCAGCTAATAGCATCATGTGCCAGCGCTCTGACATTGCACCGTTGCGGCGAGTTGGTGCTGGATGATGCCGCGACAATGTCCGGGTGACGACGGCGGCGGACCGGTGTGTTGCGAGAGGAATCTCACCGGAATGTGGCTCCCCGGAGGCCTCAATAGCGTGTGCATTCCACATTTGATAGCTGCATAAACAATGCAATTCAGCGCCCACGCACGACGCTTGTCTGCCCATATGCTTCAGATGCTCCATCGAAGCCCAAACGACATACTGCCTCGTGGCCATCTTCAGCCGTCATGTCGTTCTTCGAAGACACGCCATTATTCGGGACGGATATTGACAGCACGCTAGACATCATCACTTGGCTCGGCATCGGGGGCGCCATTGCGGTCGTATATCGTGCCTTCAGCCACGCGCTCTGGAAGCTCCACCACGAGCGCTCAGGTCGACATGCGCGGGTCAAGGAGCGAGCGGTTGTAGTATTCGTGGCCGTGGCCATCCTGTCTTTCATCATCGTGCATTGGCTTCGCCTGCAGCACCGCAAGCTGAAGCTCGCGAGTTGGGACGAGATCCAGCAATGGAGGCAGCAGCTTCCGCATGTCCCCGTCATCGGTAAGGAGGCGAGACGGGTTGATATGCCGTTCATGAAGACTGCGACGGATATGGTGTCTGAGTGGGTTGATGCTCAAAGCTCGGCCCGCTGATGTGGTAAATCGCTGACTATTTGGTACAGTCTTCCGGATAAAGCCCGCTCGCTCGGTGCCACTATCACGGACAACCTCCCCTCTTACGAACAGATGACCGACGGAGCCAGGCACGGGTACCACAGCGGTTCCAGTCTATCCAGTCAAGCCAGTGAAGCAGCAAAGGCCGCTGGAAGTACCATCGATGCTCTGACTAGTGCTCACCCGCCAAGCATTCACGAGCTGAAGCAGCAAGCCTGGGCGAAAGGCCAGGAGAAAGGGCGCGAAGTGAAGAAGCATCTGTGGCAGAAGGGCAAGGAATTGGCTGACGGAGCTGTCCCGGCGGCAGAGCGAGGGTGGCACTTCCTCAGAAGAAAAGCTCCGCAGGTAGCCGGAGAAGCTTCCGAAGGCGCCAAGCATATCGCCAGCGAGCTCTGGGAGTGGTTTCACGAAGAGGCCACCTTGTCCGAACGTATCATACATCGCTTCCCGTGGATCGAGGAGCACTTTGTGCAGAGGGTCAGTATCTGGGACTTCTTCAAGTCGCTGCTGGAACCTCGACTGCGATATTTTTGGACGCAGCAGTGGCTTGCTGGGTATATCACGTGGTCGATCTTCGTAGGGTTGGAGTGTAAGTCCGCACACAACGAGACCACTCTGCAGCAGACTAATGCGGTTGCCATGTAGCCCGCTACCGGAAGTTCACCCCAGGCACGGCACTGGCCTTTATGGTACTGAGTTGGTGCTTCAGTCTCGCGACCATGCAGTCGCTCTACTTCGCATTGATATTGCTTCGGCCTGACACCTGGGGCTCCACAAGGCAACGCTATGTGCCGACAAAGATGCTCGTGCTACTGCCGACTGTAGCGGAGCTTCTGATTCTGGTATGGTTGCCAGACCAATTGCATCGAGGCCACGGCGACCGCATGCGCGTACTGAATGCGTTGCAAACGATATTAATGGTCGGGCCGTGGATCATGGCTGAGGTGCTGCAAGTGAGTGTTGGTTTTGAGAACGCCCGTGGTTTGTTCGCTAACGCGAGGCGCAGACCAGAGTTTCAGGGTTGCTCTCCAGTCGATTCGGAAGGGGTTACTTTCCTACCAAGGCGAGGCGCATGCTGAGAACCACTTGGTACATCATCGGAATCTGCTGTATCGTCGGGCACTCTGTGACGATCTATGCTGTCTTCTTCCGGCCGCAGCCCAGTAGCAAGTCATGGCTTTCGTGGAATGAGCGCCATAAGGAAGCCGCCTCTGTACGCTCGCTTGTGTCCGTCCTCACGACTTTTGGTGACCATCCTTGGCATGATGCCGTTTGCTGGGACGTTTTACTGTCAGCATTAACCTTGAGTATCTGGGCGGCAGTCAGTTCTTCAAATGTAAGCGAGATGATCCAATGCGCAGTTTGGCCATGGTTGGAGGAGACCGTCGACGAGGTCAAAGGCCTGACGGACTACTACTACGACTCTATGCGGGACAACTTCGAGATGTTCAAGTATATGGTTGAATACGAACCCGCAGACAACGAGGCCGACGACCGTGCAGATGTGTCCTGGTGGTTGATGGCGGAGCTGAGGAAGTTCGGACTCAACGCTGAACATCTAGTCGAGGGTATGCTTGACGGTCGTGATCACGGACTTGAGCATCTGCACGAGAAGGGCAGAGAAGCTGTGGAAAGCGCCGTCTCGTTCTTGTGGGAAAATCGTGACGTTGACCGAACCTATGCGCACCAGATGCAGAGGGAACAAGCGGAGATGCAGGCACTTGGCTGGGACGGAGAAGATAGAAAGGGCTACCGGGAAATGGCTTGGCGTGCAAGACGCGGAGGGTTGGCCAGAACCGGAAGGGGAGTGTACAGCCGTCAAGCTTCAGCAGATGGTGATGCCGAAGTTGAGCTGATTGACGACAAAGATGAGGAAGACGGCTGGGCGGAAGATCCTCGGAAGAAAGCCCGCTCAATTTGGAAACGAGGAAGAGGACGGCCACCGAAGACCAGCAGATCACCATCGGCCGAAGGCAGGAAGCAGCCAGTCTCACGCAAGAGCTCACGTTTTACAAGCAGAAGTCCAGCACCAAGCAGACGAGCATCGAGTCGTTCACGGACCAGAGCTAATGGAAGGCCAGAAAATGGCGGCCTTAAGAGAGTGGCCAGCAGTGGTCGCAAGATGATGCACAGAATGCAGCAACAACTGCCGCCGACAGCAAACCTTCGTGTCTCGCGCGAGACGGTCCGGGATGCTGTTAACAGCGCGGAAGGGGCGGTGTTAGCCTGGGGATTCTTCGTGGTTGGTGGGCTTGGGCTGGCAAGCGTGAGTGTCTACGGTGCCGACGAGATCCATCAGGAGAAGTAAAGCACCATTTCCGCGCGACTTACGCGGTGCCGTACGCTTCGCCGGTTCCGCGGTTCTGCAGGTTCAACGGCTAGTTCCGTCGCTGGCAGTTAGGGAGCCATACCTACCTACTGTTCATTCGAGTGTTGAGGTTTCAGAGTAAGTCACCCAAGTCAAGGTTGCGCGTGAAAACTCAATCCGAGAGACGCTGCAGTGACATGCGGACGGGCTTGTAAGGAATGCGGTCACCGTGGAGCATTCAGCAGCCCTGTTGTCAGTAGTACGTGTTGGGCTTATGCTCCATCAAAGGCTCAGACGATACACTGCTTGCTGAGTAGTCCTTCGCCTGCTCAGCCTCCTTTCTCACGGCCGCGAAAGCGTACGTAAAGACATCGCAAGTGTTGCCGTGAGCCGTGTGGTGAAGTCGGCAGCATTGAACCGTAACAGCGAGCATCTCAGGAACAGGCGGCAGCATTCTGCATAACTCGTTTCGGCCGAACACAATATCGTGCTCTGCCATGACGCTTGGCTGCAGGAAGTGGCTTGCTTAGGCCTTGGAGAACGTCGGCCTTCCGCGGCACCGCTTGCCCACAGAAGTTCCCACACAGCTTCCGTGCCTGCCACTTCCGCCAATCAACGTGTGGTAAGGCCAACGTTCACTGTGCCTCGATCGGGTCTTGGCAAGATCCGAAACGAAAGAGGGCTGTGCAGTGTAGCGACACCCGGCCGGAACCCGTCTCACCCAAACCTGTGTCCTCTGCGTGTATTCTCCCTTTCGCTCACTCCATCATCAATCTTCCATCAACAACATCGACCCCTTCATCTGCACGGGAGAGGGTAGTCACTCGCTGTATCGCAGATCGTGATATTAAGGCAGGAACGAAGGGCTGCTTGGACTGTTATCGGAGGAAACAAGAGGCCGCGTCAGCAAGCGACCACGCCTTGGAGTGGAGGCTGAGGATAGCAGGCACCCAGATTGTGCGACTCCAAGTACCGCACAACTGCAGTCTGAAACACTGAGGAGCCATTGAGTCCACTTTCGCCACGTACTTCGACGGGAACCGCTCGGATCTTACCGCTATGAGCACCACGGCACTGAAACAGGAGCACTTCGACATGGACTCCTTCTTCGACTTCAACCAAAGCACTACCCAACAATCTCCAATGACCGCTTCATCATCGTCAAGGCTGGACGCTATGTCTCCATTCGATAAGTCTGAGGAGAGGCTACAGTTCAACGGCCCAAGTCATGACTACAACCAATACAAGCAGCAAGTTGGCGTGGCAGTCGGGAGCATGGCAAACCTGCCGCCCATGAGTCAGCCTCAGATGGAGTATGGCTTCAACTCCGGCGTCGGTGACGTGGGCTTTGATGGTGGCTTCGGCGGATGGTCTTCGGGTATTGACATTGATGCCGACATGACCATGGACTTCAACAACCCTCAGTCTTCCATGCCCGCAATGTTCTTCCCACCACCGGGCACCGACAGTCCATCCGACAACTTCATCAACCCAAATACCATTGGCGTCGCCGACGAGCCAACTAGCAGCGTTGGTCGTCTGTGGCCAGGCATGCACTCTCAACAAGCCCAGCAAGCCGCGATGCAGAAGGCCGCCCAGGCCCAAGCCGTCCAGCAGCGCCAGATGAAATTGCAGGCCCAGCACGCTCAGTATCGTCATGCAAGTCAAAGCTCACAGAGTCAAGCCTCGGTTCAAGGCTCAGCTCAAGACCATGCCAACGCCAAGCGCGTCTCTCAAGTGCCCGAGGTGCACGTTGAGGAGAGCATCTCCCGCCTGTTGAACCAGATGCGTCAGCAAAGCAATGCCTCTGCTGACGACGAGGACTCACCGAACGGCATGCTACCTAGCATTGCTCGCATGAAGAAGGACGAAGAGGAGATGGACGAGGATGAGCGACTTCTGGCGTCTGAGGAAGGCAAGAAGCTTTCCAGCAAGGAGCGCCGCCAGCTTCGTAACAAGGTGTCTGCTCGTGCCTTCCGCTCAAGGAGGAAGGGTATGTCATGCCATTTCACTTCAATTATTGTTGTATCAATGTGTCGCTAACTTATTGTACAGAGTACATTGGCCAGCTTGAAGGTGAACTCGCGCACAAGACTCAAGAGTGCAACGACCTCCGCCAACAGAACGTCGGGCTCTTGCAAGAGAACGACCGCTACCGCGGCCTCATCGAGACACTGCTACGCCACCCAGCATTCCATCCCTTCATCAACGACCTCTCGAAGGATCCATCCGTGTTGGGCATGCCGCAATCACAGATGCAGGCGCCGCCGCAGCAACCGGCTCCTGTTCAGCAACAACAACCTCAACCTCAACAGCAGCCTCGGCAACAACAGAACTCCACGCCCCAACAAGACGTCAAGCCCGAATTCCTCAACTGGGATGCATCGCAGCTGGAGATCCCACAACAGCAACAACAGCAACCACAACCACAGCAAAACCAACAAGTCGGCCTCGCCATGATCCCGGAAGAAAACTTCAGCAAGCTCAACCTCAACGGCTTCGCACGACCTCCGATGAACTTCAACGCGTTCAGCAATGTTAGTGCTTACGCTGTCACCGAGGTTCCAGCCGGTCCGGATCCAATCGACTTACTTGCTGCCTCGACCACTCGCCTGCCTGCCTATGACTCTGCTGCTACTGCTCCTTCGACCTGCGATATGACTCTGCTACTTGCGAAGTTGGACGGTGCTGCGAGGAGGCTTACGGCAACATAATGTACCTACCAAGTTTGGTATGATGGAGTTTCGTGAAGCTATGTTTCTCGTTCGACTTAGCGTTTACTCCATAGGATGTATGTCGATCTTCTCGGACGAGTCAATCAGAGCGTGCATCTTACTCCACTTGCTCCTCCCAACACAGTAGCCGTCCTTTTTTGCCTCAATCGTTCCAACAGCTCGTAGGCTTGCGACCTTCCTGCCATCGCCACTTTGTAACAAGCTCACGATCTCTCGGAAAAGGCCATCAAGCTAAAATCCCTCCATGGGATGCAGTGTGGCTCACCGCATGTGCATCGATTGCGTAAGGTATACTACTTCTTTAGGCTCCTCTTAAGGTACCAGCGCATTGCGCATTGATGTTGCATCAGACGTCATCAGTTCGTCTAAACCTGCGTATCAACGATGGCGGCAGTAGATATGCCGACTCGGGAGTCACTGGACGTCGTGATTGTGAGTAATCGGCGCAAGACTACATGTACGATCCCCGTACAATGTTCATTTCACTCAGAATTAGGTAGGCGGCTCCATTGCCGGCCTCATGCTGGAGATCCTGCTCAAACGTCGAGGCCACAATGCACGCATCCTCGAACGAGCGGTGCACGATGAACGCGAAGCCCAAGCCGCGGGAATCGCCATGGCCGCTCACCTCCAACGCTTCTTCGACGAGCATGATCGCTGAGCGCACGTACCCGTTCACGGTGAAGGACGAGGCATTCGTTTTTCTACATCATGACACTCTGGAAGCGGCGAAGGTGGTTCCTTACTCGGGCCGGATGGCGACGTGGGACGGGGTGTATTACCGTCTACGAGCGAACGTTGACGGGCTGAGAAGCGAATATGGCCGAAACCCGCCGGACTTGACGAGTGATAGCGGCACGGGCGTGTACGAACATGCGCGGTGTGTGGTGAGCGTTGTAGAAAGTGGAAGGCGACTTGTGGTTGAGTCGCAGGACCATCGAACTGACGAGCGATGCATTCACGAGGCCGACATAGTTGTGGCGGCTGAGAGTAGCCATTCGGCTTTACGCGGTCTGTTCGAGCCGGTCACTGTCCGCGAGTATCAGGGCTACGTGTTATGGCGTGGCACCGCGCCCGTTACTGCCATGTTACCTTAAGAGCATTCGGGGCCGAGCGTGCGTGTACGAAGGCAGATGCACGTACATAACGCTTTTCAACGTCCCTGGTGACTTCCGCGCGCTCGAAAAGGACCAACAACACATCAATTTCGGCTGGTACACCTGGCCGGCTTCCCGGAAACATATCGACGAGATCATGACCAATATCAAAGGCCATAGGCACCGCCAGACTTGGCCAAAGGGTAAGATGAGGCCAGAAGTCTGGCGGGCGCAAATAGAGCTAGTCAAGAAGGCCCTTCACCCTGATTTGGCGGAATTGATGGGTATGATAGAGAAGCCTTTCGTGGCTCTCGTGACGGATACGACGGCAAGGAAAAGCGAGGTATCTGCATGCTCGGCTGTTCTTCGTGTGCGCCGCTCTCATGCAGCTACAGCCCAATTATGGTCAAGGCAGCGATCCCGTGGCGCTGGACTGTATGAGGCTGGCCGATGTCCCTGTTGGCAAGCTGAGCGCGCAGGAGTGGGAAGAAGAGGGATGGGCGGAAAGGGAGAGAGTGAGACTCTTCACCAAGGTCTTCACGGCGCCGAATACCAACGGATGCTGGGGACGTGCGGTCGCCATTGCCAGATGGAAGCTCTGTCTTTGGCGGCAGAGCTTGTGGGCTGTATGGACACACGTGTGGTAACGAAGGGCGGGTTTGACCAAGGCGAAAGCAATGTTGGGACGTGAATTCCATCATTCGACAGAAGGAGGGCTCCGTTGCTACTCCCGTAACGTAGACGTTCGTCCTGGAGTCAGCGACGTGTCTCCCGAAAGACGGACGGACTAGCATTCTCTTTCAAACAACGTCTTCGGCTTCTAAAGGTTATATTCTTTTACTCTGCTTATTCTGGAAGTCGGCATGCCATGCCAACGCAGGCCCATTTAATGTAGGTGGCGCAGGGCTCGGTGCGCTCCGCCAGCCACGCAATCGGCTTGTCGCCAAGTGGATCGCTCAGGTGCTATTCTTTGACACAAAGATCTCATCGACCTCACCTCAATGTAGTGCATGTTCAAAGTGGCGATGCTCGCCTCCGTCTTTCCATGCTCTATGACTTTTGTGTAACTTCTTTCCACATTCACTCTGATACCCATTAGCTTGCGACTTTCTGCATCACTGTACCGTTCTACGTTCATACCGGGAGCAGCAACAATGTTCAAACTCCTATACACCCTTGCGGCGCTCATCTGCTCTGTCACTGCTCAACAGACGCCGCCCGGTTACGGCGCTGCAGGCTCGACACTGTCATCAGCATCAGCATCTGCACTAGCATCAGCATCAGCATCTCCTCGATCTAGCTCCGGGTCTGCGACCAACTCCGCCAGCTACCCAACAAGGACACTCTTTCTCCCGCTCAGCAATCTCGGCAACATCGCTGCCTCAATAGTGACTGCAGCGCCGGACTCCACCGTCTATGGCTTAGCATGTTTGCACGTTACACCTAGCATCTGTCCCTACAACGCCTCCGTTCTCATCACCGAGGGTCCAAGCACGCTCATCTACACGGAGACGTTCGACTCGTAAGTACCCTTAGATCCAGGGTCTAGAGCAAGTTACTCATAGGAAATTTAGGAGCGGAGCAGCCTCACCTACTCGAGGACCCATCCTCATCAACTGCACTATGTCCGGCAATCCTAGCGTCACGCAGGCCGTATGCGCAGGAGCAACATCTCTAACCGGGCTGGGCAGTGTTCAATCGACATCAACTCTGTCTGGTGCACAGCTCACTTACGGTACGATCACGATCACTGCTGGAGCGGAGAAGCTCTCGAACGTTGCGACGCAGACTGCAAGTTCGAACCGAGCAAGCTCCACTTCATCCGGCGGAGCGGCACCAATGGCGACTATGGCAGGCTGGCTTGCCGGTGGCGCTGTCGGTGCAGTGGCACTTGCGGTTCTGTAGAGACAGTATATAAGGCGCAATAAGTGCTCAAAACCGACGTTCCAAGCCATGATCCTAAGCGCACGGTTTTGCCTAAAGGATGCACATATATTCAGGTGACGTCGATTGAGAATATGGAGTCCCTTCGTTGTGACATTGGAGCTATACTTGTCTGTCATGCACGTGCTAATGTGGTAAATGCGTGACTTCCAAATCCGGAATGATTTTGGCACATGGATTGACCTACAGCACGACTCTTACTGCTCGCGGATCTTTCCTCGGCCCCAAGCGCAAATTCAACGCTCTCAAGGCTCTCACCGCAATAGAGCTCGACTGTAGGCCTGATTGCAGCCGATCAGGCCTTCTCGGCACTCGCTTTCCAACAGGACCGTGAACAACCCTTTCGCCACGTCACTGTTCAACACATCCTCGACTCTACCGCTCAACGCAGTCCAGCTTCTCTGCCTCCGCAAAGCGCTCTGGACAGCTTACTACATCGAGACCCAGTACAGCTACGTCCGGGATGTCCTCGCATTCTGCATCCCTACCCTAGCCTACATCACCTTCCGGATTAGCTCCCCAAGCGGTGCGCAAGCCACGTTCAACAGCGCAAACAAACGTGCCACATGCTGCGGTGCCGCAGTCGCACGCTACAGCCTCCTTGCCCTCGCCCTCTCGGCGTTTACCACGCACGCCTTCACAACGTTCGTGCTCGATCTCTCAGTCGTCTCAAAGCCGATGTATCCTCCCTTGGTTTGCAGTAGACGTCGACTAGTATCCAGAGCTGAAAGGAGGAAACCCTGGATGATGTCCATTCTCTTCATAGACTCGGAAGGCACGCTCGGCCTTACTATCACGTTGCCTTTCTCTGCCTTGGCTGCGGCCTGTGCCGACAAGTGCCGATCGCTGGTCTAGGATAGCTTTTCATCTTTCGCCGTGGTCAAAACCGTGAAATTAACATGGCTCATGACAAGCATTACCATCATTGACGGCCTGCTGCATGACAGTCTTCTTGTTAAATTCTCTGTTCCGTGCCTTGCACACGCGCTGGGGTTGGCGTAACGACAACGTATGTACTTGCTGCCGGACCACGCTACGCTGCATGCAACGGTACCGAGCCTAAGTAGGCTGACTGGGTACACGGTTGGTCATTCGGATGCATATGCCTGGATGGGGGTGACAGCGGTAGTACGTTGACCTCTAGAAGCGTGCTGACATCGTCTGCAGGCAAGTTGAAGAGGAGGGCATCTTCTCCACATCCGACTGAATGCATGCAAGCAAGCACCGATCCCCGGCGTGGTTCATGTAGCGCCCGCCCTCCTCCTTCCCAGAACCTCCTGCCGTAACCGCTCCCCAGCCGCTTGCGCCTCAATCATCCTCCCAACACCAGTCCGCCAACTCTCTTCAAGCCCCCGCATTTCACCAGCAGCATTACCTTGCACAGCCCTTCTCGCTTGCTCGGTCTCCTCCAGCTCCAGCTTAGCGGCTTCGACATCTCGCTCAAGGCTCCGTAGCTCGTCCTCCAGATTGCTGTTGCTCACTAGCCACGCAGTCTTCCCGAACGTCTCCAACAGGCCGAGATTGACCTCACGACCGCGAAGGTATTCTGCCGAAGCGTAGGCTTGACGCAACGCCGCGCTCCAGGATTCCTTGTCCGAGCCATGCGCCGGCGCTTCCGGCGCGTCGTAGCGTGAGAGATCGATGCCGGTGTCCGCATCCTTTGGTAGTCCGGCACCAAGACGAGTGTACTCCTGCTCGATGAGGTCTGAAGGCTTAGATTTACGAATGGGGGGTAGGGATGGGTGCAGCGCGCTCGTCTGCTCTGGCAGCATTTCTGCTCTAATTAATGCTTCCGCCGCAAGCATGGTTTCCGGACTTGATTCTGGTTCGATCAATGGAAGAGCTGTCATCGCCGGCGGGAGGATTAGAGGCATGTTGACTCCTCCACAGCCAATGCGACTCTGTCATCAACGGTGGGTTTGATGGCGGTGGATATTGGCGGAGACGAAGTGTCAGTCCGCAGTGTGCGCCACCCGTGCTGAAACGTACGTACTGGAGCGTCTGCTCAGGAAAGTTCACTTCACTCGCCATTACACCTACGTACTACGCTGGTACTCCACGGTATCGCAATGGACCTGCACGTATGAGTAGTCGTAAACAGCGGCGGTAGGAATCATCTCACCGTGTGCCTTCTTCGACCGCTCTCCTCAATCACGGTCCCGTTCTCATGCTTTTGAAATGTTTCTCAGTTGTCACTAATTCTCTCCCTTTGAACAATGACTAGGTATGTAACATTAGTACAGCTTTTCAACAAGGGGTATCAACACCGTCTGGCGCCCAAACACAAGCACACTGCAGCATCAGCAGCCGCCATGCCCGCCCAAACGCAAGCCCGACCCAACTTCCACACCACACAAGCACCACACCCGCGCCTACATACTATCACTTAACCATCTCACTTAAGCTTCTCCGCCAACCTCTTCAAAAACCCCTTCTTCTTCTCCGGCGCTTTGCTACTCTCACTAGCCGCACTCCCCGTACTCTTCACGCTCTTCTGACTCTCCGGCGTGCCCTTCTCCCTCATACTGCTCATGCGTCCCATGAAGCTCTGCCTCTTCTCCGGCGTTGAGTTCGTCATGCCGGTGCCGCGGGGTGTGCCGATGGGCTTACCCGCCGTCACAGGCGCTGCAGCCGGAGCGGTCGTGGACTTGCTCTCGGCGGGCGCTTTGCTGCTTTGCACGCCGGTGGTGACCTGTGGCTGCTGGGTCGTCATGTCCGAAGGTCGTGTCATGGGGCTTACGTCTCTGCTCTTCTCGTTCGCGGGAGTTGGGGTGGAGAGCTGAGCGAACTTCTGCGTCGGTGGCACGGCGGGCTCGCTAGCGGGTGCGTTGAGGCCGCTGCTGGTGGTGCCTGCTGCTGCACTATCCGGCGCTGGAGTGCGTGCGGTTGTGGTTCCTGATGCCATGGTACCTGCTGCAGCCGCGGATCCGGACGAGATAGGCTCCTTGTCGTCCATGCTGAGCGCAGCCACGCCAGAAGTCGGATCGGCAAGCTGTGGTGCGCCGCTCGTCGCAGACTTGGTGGTCGAAGTCATCTCCGGACCAGTAGAAGACAAAGCGGCCGCAACGCTTGAAGGAGCCGGCTCACCCGCTTGCTCCGTCTCTGGCACGCGCCTCATCAACTCCTGCTCCATCGCGCTCTTCTCGTGGACAGCCTCCTTGTTCGTAGTCGCCTCCGGAGCCCACTTTGCCTCCTTCTGGCTCGACAGCACTTCCTGTGGCACCTCGTCTGCGACCGTCCGCTCATGGTTCGCCTCCGCCGGTACTTTCACACCCTCACCAACAGCAGTCTGCTGCGGGAGTGCCGAGTCGCTAAATGCAGACGAACCAGTTTGCGGCCGGAACGAGGCACCGCCGAATGAAGGACCAACCGAGCCCTTCTGGTTCATGTTGTTGATGCTGTCCTGCACGCTCTTTGGCAGGAAGGATACTGGATCCCTGCCCGTCGCCTCTGTGGCCTTGTTTCGCGCCATGTAAGCTGCACCGGCTGCAGCAGCGCCCGCGGCCGTCACGCCAGCCGCAGCCATGCCCAATACGCCACCTGTGGATTCGCTCGCCGCCGGCGCTTCAGGAACCTTGCTTTCGAGCTCCTGCTCCATTGCCGACTTCTCTTGCACTGCCGTCGGGTTCGCACTTGCTTCGGGATCCGCGTGAGCTATATGTTGGCTCTCCTCAACTACATGCGGCGGTTGCGCTGTGCCGCGGTTCTCACGTGGCTGCTGACCGGCCATTTGCTGTAGAGTGCTGCCGAGAGCGCCGCCAGATAGCAGGGCCCCAGACACGCCACCCACCGTCGACTCGCTCGTGGCCGGTGCTTCGGGAACTTTGCTTTCAAGCTCCTGCTCCATTGCGGACTTCTCCTGCACTGCCGTCGGGTTCGCACTCGCCTCCGGATCAGCATGCGCAATGTGCTGACTCTCTTCAACTACCGCAGGCGGAGAGGCTCCTGTGCCGCGGCTTTCAAGTGGTTGCTGACCGGCCATTTGCTGTGTAGTGTTGCCGAGAGCGCCGCCAGAGAGCAAGGCTGCAGACACACCACCCGTCGTCGACTCGCTCGTAGCGGGCGCTTCAGGGACCTTACTCTCCAATTCCTGCTCCATCGCCGACTTCTCTTGCAGCGCAGTTGGATTCGCACTCGCTTCAGGGTCAACATGTGCCATGTGTTGGCTCTCTTCCACAACGGGTGGTGGAGACGCTGCTGCGCCGCCGCGAGGTTCAAGTGGCTGCAGTCCAGCGAGTTGCTGCGTAGTGCTGCCGGGGGCGACACTGGAAAGCATCGTCCCAGAGATGGCTGGTGGTGAACTGACAGGGCCGGACTTGTTAGACTCGATTGGCGCAGGCGCATCTGCACCCATGGCCATGCTTGACTCTGGAATCATCGTTCCACCCACCGGGCCAAGACCGCCGAAGATGGACTTGGTTCCAGCCGCCTCGGCCATCTCTGTAGGAGTGAGCGCGGGAGGCAGCACAGGTGCGCCGGAGTCGGGCCGGTTGTAGGAAGCTTCGTCGAGTCGCACAGCGCTGTAGTCGGCATTGCCCGTGAAAGTGCTGGGGTGGGGCACCTTCTCGCCGGGCTGCAGGTGAATGGGGTTGCCGATACCGCCGGTGGCGGGGAGGGGGTTGACGGAAAAGGTTTGCTCGTCGTCTGCCGCGGGTGTCTGTGGGAACGCGCCGGGCGGTGAGCGGGTGTGTTCGAGGGGTTGCGAGCCTGCCATAGCGGTAGTGCTGTATCTAGTCAGCTTCGAACCATCGGCATCGTAGGTAAAGGTGGTTGCTCACGACGCGCCAGGAGCTACTGATGACGTGAATGCGCTCGCAGGGTCGCGTGTTTGCTGGATGTCGCTCGGGTATAGTACGTTGTTAACGTTGCCGGCGTCGTCCGTCTCAGTTTTGGCCGTGTGATCGTGGCTCCAGTTACCGTCGGCCACAAACTGCGGGACCCAAGTTCAGCTTATGCGCTTCATATGACGACACCCTCGGCCTCATAACTACCCGATCTCGTGCCTACCTTATACAGAATCTTCGGAGAATTACTCGGCAACGGCACCGTTTTCTCGTGCAATGTCCCCTTCTTGTCCAGCTTGATCGTCTTGCTCCAGTTGTCAAAAGTGCCCGTCACGTACACCTCCTCCGCCGGGTGCTCCCCTGTGACTGCAGGTTAGCATACGGACTGGACTGGATCCACAAGCAACCAACGCATTCAGGCTGCAGCATTCGACAGCACTTACAGCGAAAGTTATACGACCCCATCGCGAGTGTCAATTAGGATAAGCTTCGTACGCGCAATCGTCTCCTCCCAACAGTATGTACGCAGTGTAGATAACAATTAGGAATTGATAGGAACGAGAGACAAGAGAAGGGTATGATGTCGCGCAATGACGAAGGACAGGTAGACCCAGCACCGGCGAGTGCGAAGAGGCGTTGACGGCGTTCGAGGGAGAGCAGCCTGAAGCGCTTGGCTGGTGTCGCGATGGCCGAAGCGCAGGAGTGGGGTCGAAATGAAACGGCGACTTTGATTAACACACAGAAATAGATCGACACGTCTGGATACTATAAGACACGTACAGCGACAACATCATCACTGGGTAATATATGTTCACTCTTGCCTCGCCACAGAACTTCTAGTCTTCGGTCAACTGCCCGAGACAGCTCGCCATGTGCTGCACGAACAGGCATGGAAACAGCGCGATCTTGCGCACAGATCAACGGCCATGCGCAAGCGTGGCGCCATGCATTCAACGCGGCCGAGGTATCTAGTGAGTGCTGCCTCAGTCAGGCTCATGTCGAGGGACGACAGCAAGCACCCCCTTCGCCACCTTAACCAAGGAGGAGCTCCACTCTCTCAACCGACCAGAAGCTCTCCCCCATTCAACCGACGACGAGCCCCGCCCTCCTTGCATCCATCGCCGCCCTCCTCTCCTCCACACACCTCCCCCTTCCAGCTCTGAAACCCGGAAGCGTGACCTTCTTCTCCTCCTCCTCCACCCCCAACGGCCTCACAATTCCCACACTTCCCGTGCCAATCCTAACCGGCTGGCCCATAATAATACACTCACTAACCCCCTTCACCTCGTCCCTCTTCCCGCCCACCGCCGCATCGAACAGATGATCGGGCGTCTTCTCAAAACTGGCTAGCTGTAGGACACTATCCCTCATCTTACTCAACCCGAATCTCGTGATCCCCAGTACTTCGCCCCGGTACGTCATGACGTCCGCCAACAACTGCATATGTCTGGGATCAATGTCCATCCCTCCCATCACACTCGAGATCTCGGAGATGATGGTGCGACGTGCCGCTTCGATGCCGAGCACGGAGGCGACTTCCATAATGGAGTTGGTGGTCGTGTGCAAGCCGTCGATGCCGGGCGTGGTCATGCAGAGTTTCAGGCCGTAGCCTTCCACAAACACGGAAATGGGCTCGCGGCCGGTGCGGTCGGGTTTATCGTCCTTCTTCAGAATCGCGCGGTGAGCGTCCGGGTAGCCTCGAATAACCACATTCGGTAAACGTCGCTTAAGCTGCTGAATCGTCATGAACAACTCATCCGTCACCGCCGCATCTTCCCCATCCGGCGCAGCAGCCTTGCCCACCGCGCCACGCCGCCGCTTACTCTTCGTCTGGGACGCACTCGGCGTATCGCAAAAGACCCTCAAATGACACCCCCCCACCACTCGGGCCTCCACATTCAGCGTCTTAAACCCCTTATGCCTTTCCACCGCATCTTTAACCTCCGCCATGCCGATCCTCAACCCCAACCCCTCCACGGTGCGCCAATCAATCCGCATATTCAGATAACATCCGCCCACAAACCACACATCCTCCACGTAAGCCACGATATCCTTCAGATACGTCTTCTGGATGATCGCCTTCGCGAACCGGCCCGCAAGCTCCTCGTACCTGCTATCGAGCGCGCACGTGATGACCGGCGTGCTGATCACGCGACTGGCGTTGATGATTTCTTTGATACGCGGCACGCCCTGCGTGATGGACATGCCCGCCACGCCGGCGAAATGGAAAGTCTTGAGCGTCATCTGCGTGCCCGGCTCGCCGATAGACTGCGCGCCGACGGCTCCCACCGCGTGACCGGGTTCGACTTTCGACTTCTCAAACTTGCGCAGGCAGAGTGTGAGGAAGAGCCGGAGCGCCGTTTCCGTGATCTTGAAGCTCGTCGGTAGGCGGCGCAAGTCGCTATTACCGTTGACGCTACCGGTATACTTGGCCTGACTGCTGATGACCGCATTGACCTTCGTGCCAACAAACACCCTCACCGTCTCGAGGAACCCGCGCACGCTCTCCAGCTGATCAACACCCTCGTCACTCGTATCGCCAAACGGCAATTCCCTCCCATCATCCGCAAATCGCACCAACTTCCTCCGCTCCACATCCAACATCTCCGCAACAATATCGCTCGCCTCCTCGCTCATCAGACCTCTCTCACTATTATCCCACGTGCTAGTAACAGCATGCATCCACGTCCGCTCGAAATGGACGGGCTTGGCACTCCCCTCCATATCCAGGGGATCCAGCCCATCATCTCCAAACCGCATCTGCACGACACCTTCACTGCTGTTCCGAACGGTATGGTCATACCTCGCGCTCAAGTCCTCCAAACTCTTCATCAGCCGGCGGGACATATACCCCGTCTCCGCCGTCTTAACAGCCGTATCCACCAACCCTTCTCGGCCGGACATGGCATGAAAGATGAACTCTGTCGGGTTCAGCCCACTGAAGAACGAGTTTACCACGAACCCCTTCGCGGGCGGGTCGCGCGAGTTCTTGCTGAAATGTGGCAAAGTGCGGTCCTGGAATCCATCAAGCACTCGCTTACCTCCGATGATCTGCTGGCCGACCGCGGCAACCATCTGGGAGACGTTAATGTTGCTACCCTTCGACCCGCACTTGGCCATGGTCAATGGCGCGTTAAAGCGCGAGAGTTCGCTGAAGCAAACATTACCGCACTGCTGCCGCACCTCGGACAAGATGCCAGAGATCTGGTTCTCCATCGTCTGCTCCTCGTCGCAACCCGGGTCGCGCTGTAGCTTGCCTTCATTGTACAACTTGATCAGGTGCACGCATTTGGCGTAAGCGGCTTTGACCAGGTTCTCCTTCTCCTCCCTCAGCTTTCCGCTGGGATACACATCCGAGATGCCGATGGAGAAGCCCTGCTCCGTGAGCCAGCGGGCAGAGAGTTTCGCCAGCCGGTTCATGGCCGCGACAGCGTACTCGGGTCCGAAATCGCGCATGATGACGTAGAAGATGCTGTCCTTTTTGCCGTCGCCAATGACGGCTTTGTCCATCGTGCCGCACATGACTTCGCTGTTGCGGACGACGAGGTAGGAGTCGTTGGGTAGAAGATCCGGGGCGGTGTTGCCGAGCGGAGCGGAGTACTGCTTGCCCTTCGCGTCAAGGTTGACGTTGACGGGGTAGCTGGGGTGAGGCTTCATGAGGACGTTCCAGACTTGCTTGCCCGTCCAGAGGCTTTGCGGTTTGAAGATGGCAGGCGGTGGGATCTGCACGTCACGCTGTTCGCCTGTGAGCGGGTCGTCGACGTGCATACCATCGAACATGAAGGTTACGATCTGGCAGAACTGGCGGCGGGTGAAGAAGCGGTCTTTTTGTGAGATAAGGTAGGAGCCTGTGATGAAGTCTTGGATGGCTGCAATGATGGGCGTGCCGTTCTTGGGTGTAGCGAGGTTGTGCTTGACGCCCATTAATTCGATGGCTTCGGTGCGTGCTTCTTCCGTTTGTGGGACGTGCAGGTTCATCTCATCACCGTCGAAGTCGGCATTGTAGGGATTGCAGACACACTCGTTCAGTCTGAATGTCCGCCATGGCCGCACTTTGACCTTGTGGCTCAGAATGGATAGCTTGTGCAGAGAGGGCTGGCGGTTGAAGAGCACAATATCACCGTCTTCTAGGTGCCTCTCGACAACATCGCCAATCTCCAGCCGGTCCACGACTTGCTGAAGCTTGCCATTCTGCTCCATGATCCGAAGCATGATCTTCCGGCCGTCGCGAGCCTTGACGACATGGTTCGCTCCGGGATGTTTCTGCGTGCCTCGCAAGATACGCTTGCGTAGCTTCTCGATATTGTAGGAAGTGACTCGCTCAGGATAGGTCATATGCATCGCCACCCGCACGGGCACCGCTACCTCATCGATACCCAGGTTCGGATCGGGTGAGATGACCGTGCGTCCGGAGAAGTCGACACGCTTGCCTGACAGGTTTCCACGAAAGCGACCCTGTTTGCCCTTCAGACGCTGGCAGAAGCCACGCATCATTCGACCCCACTGGCTATCTCGACCAAGTCCCGGGCAGTTTCCATCTATGTACATAGCCACCTGAACCTGCAAGAACTCCCACATCTCCATCACCTTGGTGATCGGTTGGCCCAGAGTCAGTGCTGCTTTGAGGAGGTTGTTGATCTGTACAATGTCGCCCAGCTTGTTGGTAATGTCGTCTTCCGTGCTGGCTGCGTCCTGCGCGACCGACGGTCTGATAGCCACCGGCGGCGCTGGCACATGCGTCCACACCATGTACTCGGGTCTACCGCCTCTGCTCGGGTCTAAGCCTAGCAGCTCCACATCCATGTCCGGCATCTTCTTGAAGATGTGTAGCACCCTTAGCGGCGTAAGGTCATCCAGCGCACGCCGCATATTCCGCTCAATGTCCGCGCTCGCCTTCTTCGCCTCGGTGAAGCTCTCCTCGAACTCCACCATGGCTTGCGGCTTCTGCTTGCTCTTGGCATTGCTCGAAGTATACTTCGCAAAGCGATGATGCATGATTTTGACCGGATGATGTGCCTGCCGTCTGACGGGTCCGTTGAGACCTGCGCAACGCGGACATACTTTGATCTTCTTGCAGTCGGCGCTAATCTTCTTACAGAGTGCCGCCTTGCGTAGGCTATCAAGGCCCGGCCTGCGCAACTGCCTAAGTGCAACACGCCGTTCCTTCTCCGGTAGCAAGATGCGACTGCAGCCTTTGCATACACAACTCAGCACGTCAACAATCTTTTTCATGTATCCATAATGTAGCGCCGGTAAGGTGAGCTTGACATGACCGAAGTGGCCATTGCACTCTTTCAAGCCCAGTCCGCATGTCTGGCAAAGCGAGTTCTTGCCGCTTGTGCCCAGCTTTTCGTCCAGTGGCCCATGCTTGGTTAGCGGACGACCCTTACCAGTCTCGCGGTCCGCCTCGAGGTCGTATAAGTTCCGGTCGTTGATGTTGACCACCGACTGGGCGACTATATTCTGCGGCGAACAAAGGCCAAACTGCAGCGCGCCGATGCGCTTGGGTGTGGCGGAGACGACTTGCTCTTTGGCGGGAGGCAAATCTGCCTGCTGATCCACATCCATCGCGACTGCCATGGTCTCCTCCTACCCTGCTGCTGTCGTACACCCCACCACTTTGTCTTTCGAAGTTGAAATACATCTCGAGTCATTCACGCCCCGTTTGACTCGTAAAAGTCGATCGGCGCAGGCTAATCGATAAGGCGGATGCGGGGCGAGCTTTGAGTGAGTGCACGGGCGCGTGGCTGCTGCCTGACCTTGCTGACTCCCTGCATAAGGTACGATAGATAGCTAGCAGCTCGCTGATCATCCCCCAAACCCTCCACCTTCTCTAATACTCCGACTGCTCCAACTGCTTACGATTACCTGAGTCGGATGCTGTGACTCAGTCCTCAAAGGCGTCCTCGCTTCCGGTGAAGGAGAAGTTTGGCTCCAGTGGAGGCCGAAGTGTTAATTACATGCTCCAAGCTGCCCCGCCTTCAGCCTGAAGCGTACCACCACACTTGAACTGACCTTCATTCCGTGTCTCCGTCTTCCCTTCCCCGACCTGCTAGCGAGACCATCGCATATTATTGCGAAGGCGAGCGATCAACAGCAGTACGTGCTGTAACTGTGCTAGCATTTCCGTCTAACGAACCAACACCACCACCACCACCACCACCACATCACATCCAACTCCACCCAAGGGTGCGACCTCAGCCTTGCATCTCCCTCAATCGTTATCCAAGCTGAGATGGACGCATTCATCCATCCTACTAGGCGGTCGACAATCAGCACCTACAGCAAGATGTTCCCAACCCTTCCGTGCAACAGCCAGCCCGGCGCGAAGACAACTCAGTGTACGTACCACGCTGCTGAGCTGGCAGAGAAGCTGCCCGTTGCTGACCTCCATCTAGCAAGGCAGATCACTCTCTCGCCCGTCGGTGCAAAAGGTTTAGCTCGTCACATCACCATCTATGCCGGCCTACACCAAACAATTGGTCGTGCCTCCCGCTCGGATTCCAAGTACTCCGGCCCATCAGCGAACAACACCCTCTTTGAGTGCCCCGTCGTCTCCCGTCAGCATGCTGAATTGCGCTACAACCCGTTCAGGCCGGTAGACCAGCAAGTGACGATCATCGACAAGGATAGCATGCATGGCACGTATGTCAACGATGAGCGCCTCGATGCACATTCACCTTGCCCGCTTCGCTCGGGTGACTTGATCCGCTTCGGTGATAAGGTGGTCCGTGCTCATGGTAATACACTCCCACGAACATGCTTTCCAGATATTGTCGATACTGATAATACTTTCCTAGACATCCACGAAGGCGTCGTTGTGCGTTTCGAAATATCCGACAACTCGGCATTTGCGTCGACCAGCCAATCCGCAAGTCAAGTCAAGAGCAAAGGCCGAGGCTATACTGTTCCATCTGATGATGGTAGTGATGTCTCGTCCGATGACGATCTGTCTATTGAGGACTACATGAGGATTCGTCCGCTCACTCCGCCCATTAAGAGCCAGTCACACAATAAGCCTGGCTCGCAAAACGAGCCCATCGACCTGGAGGCCCCTGGCGCGCCAACAGCTGTCATCGAGCTCGATGACGACGATGATCACGAAGCTAGAACGGGTGCTGTCGATCCTCTCACTACTGCGGCGAGGCAACCGAACCATTCGGCGGACGTCATTTGGCCATCTGCGAGCCAGTCCACCACCAAGGCCGGAGCTGAGAATGTGGCGTCCCAGCTCAAGATCGTCAAGGACACCTACGCGGATGACGACGATCACGCTGAGAGTGTTTGCAAGCACAATACCGGGCTTCGCCAGATCCTCAACCATCAATCTCCAGCCACAGCTGACGGCGGGGATGATCATGACGACGCTCCGATACTGAAGAAGGGAGAAGGCACTGCGGATGATGGCGATGCGAACAGCATCGTGTTGTTCGATCATGGTCTGACAGCAGACGGAGAACTCTCACCAAGTGAGGCATCGGATGACTCCCACGATATTTCTGAGGACGAGGACGAGGAAGACGATGACCGCCCCGAAGCGCGGCCATCTCACCGCAGACCGTCGACTGAGCTCGGCTCACCTGCACCGTCAGTGTTTGAAGATTCCGCTGCAGTCGACGCCTATCATGGCTTCGGCTCGCCTTTCGCAAGTAAGCAGGTCCAGCGCGTAGCAGAGGAAGTAATCGTGCCAAGAATTAAGGTAGACGACATCGACAGCGAGCACTGGGCTTCCAAGCCGCAATCAGGGTCGCACAAGCCGGCCACGAAAGCGCAGACTTGGTCGCTGCCCCATTTTAGCGGTCCACTACCCTTCAGCACTGCGCCGTCTCAGCCACGCTACGACCCTGTGCGCGCCTCACTCTATACGACCAGTCCACCGCCACAAATGCATCAACCACGTGCGCCAGCGAGTGCAAGCACCGAGCTGCCGAGGAACAGTCGCTGGGACGTACCGGCGCAAACAGTCACTAATTACTCTGACCCACACTACTCGCCCTTGGGTTGTGTTCCACTGCCGAGCGACGTCAACCAACCTCTGCAGACCTTCGGTTACGGTCAGCCTCCCCAGTATTCCTACAGTTCTGACGTGAGCCGGCCACCGTACGTAAACAAGGCTTACCTCACGGAAGGACTGCAAGACAGTTGGAATCGTTCCGAGTTGGCTCCGCTTCAGAGCTCGCCCTCCGCCAATTGCATCCCCACTTTCTCCGCCAGAAACCCCATGGCACACGCTGATGCACTCTCAAGCTCGCCGGCAGCACATGCATCCATCCGAATGCACTCTTCGAACGCTACGGAGGCACCGGTCAATGAGATCTCCGGCGATCTAGATGCTGAAGATCGGCCAACTCTCTCGCAGGGCAGCAGTCTTCTTGTCAAGCTGGCTACGCTGAAGACGACTGCGGGCACTAAGCGCAAGGCTGCCGAGATATCTGGTAACGGCATCGAGAACGTTACCGAATCGCAGTGGGAAGACTTGTACCAGACTTTCACCAGGGGCTATACAGCGGCCCAAGCATTCGCATCGAAGCAAGATCCCATCGACATAGCTCGAGCGACAGTCGCTAGCAGGCAGGAGGAGCGCGCGGCTCTGAGAAGTGCAATAATGACCTGGCCTGTAAGGAGGCGCAAACTCCTGAACGGTGTCGCCAAGGTTGTCGGAGGAGTTGTCGGTGGCGCTGCGGTGGGCAGTGCGGCTACGGTGGCTTTCTTGACCAGTCCGTATGCGCAGCAGTTGATTGAGTGGTTAGGTTGAGCAGATTTAGAGGCGTTCAAGGCGGAGGTTTATGGTTGATGAGGATGCGGAGTACACGATGAGACGGGCACGCGAGGCTTCGAGCGAATGATGCACATGCGCAGATGACTATGATGATCTTGGTGCGTTACATTACGCTTTCGGTGCTGTCGGGGTGGCGGCGCACTTCCTGGGACGGCGTTTGTGAGCTATACCCGGTCAGAATGCGCTTCCGTGGTAATCATCACTGCAAAGCAGGTAGCAGATAGATTGATAACAACCATGCAGTTCATACCATTTTGGACAGCTACTCTCGTTAATGCAATCACGTAACCATATGGCAACCGATCAATCATCGCCCGAGGATGACGAAGCGACACTCTCACTACTCCGCCTCACCCAGTCGAGATCCTTCTTACTCAACACAACCCTCTCGCACCACGAACACCAACTTCTATTACTTCCCCCCTGCTCCCGGCCCAAAAACTTCCCACTCACCCGCTCATCCTCATACTCCTTCACCACCGCGCCAACCAACGCACGCTTCTGAATCTTCGTCTTCACCGCCCCGCCAATCCCCACAATCTCCTGCGTCGCATAGCTCCCGCCCCTCCACTCCCGTCCCTCGCTCTCCGCCCTCGCCATCTCCGCCTGCAAACTCGCCAGTTCATCGGCATCACATTCGATTTCTTGGTACAATTCCCGAGCGGCCTGGCAGTCGTAGCCGCGGCCGCATTCGACCCCTTCGTTGCCTTCGCCTAGTCCCGCGCCCAGACCGCCGCAGGTGCTGTAGCGTGTTCGCCACGCCCAGCCGCGGAGGTAGGTCGTGTCAGCTGCGCGGAGGGAGTGGCCGCAGGGTTGGCAGATCCAGATGCTGTCGTCGCAGGTACAGGGAGAGCGGGCGACTGGTTTAGTGATCGCGCTGTTTCCGCCGTCGCTGGGGTTTATTTAGTGAGGCTCGATGCGCGATACGCTTGCTTACTTACCCGTCAGGACTGGGATAGCGACGCTCGACGAACATCAGGCGGTCGATGGGCGACTTCATGTCTGTCTTACACAGCCTTCTATGTCGCTGCCTTATGCTGGAAGCCGGGGGCGCTTTCAAAACGCAGTTCTGCAAAATTATCAGCATTTAGAAACTGCCGTACACGGCGTGAACATTACTTGCGAACACTCACTCTACAGATGATCTTGCCACACCTTCTGCAAGGGCCAACCAGGTCATGAGCGCAGGCTCCAAGCTTGCCACTTGTGATACGACCAATCTTAGTTCCGTCCCTACCGTACGCGGTCCAGACATCGAAGCTCGCATGAAGCGCATTACCCAGGCGTCTGGCAGGGTTGGCGTTTTCGTTCTCACACCTCAGCGTTTGCTCGATAAGTTGGGAACGGTATTGCAACAGATTTGCTCGGAATTGGCGACAAGTACGGGCTAAATCGTGCAAAGAGTTCAGATCCAGGTAGCTGGCTAGCTGAGATACGATGCTTCGTTAACCCATTAGCCAACTTTGAAAGGTGTGGCCACGAGAGCAGCGCTTTTCAAGTGGTAGCTCACGGGTAGCATGTCAGTGCCGCTGAAAACAACCCAACATTTGGATTCTCTTTGAGGTTACTGGCATCAGCAGCCTCGCCACCCTGATTGTTAGCTTCGGCCTCTGCATCTTCGTCTCCTTCCAGGTCGACCAGCCTCGCCATTGTCATGAGGCGAGCACGCTACAGGCGGCATTGAAGCGCGAGCTAGTTCGCCACAGATACTGTGAATTGTATTGTCTTTTAGACGGACAACATCGAACAGATGATGGTATAAACGGTCACGCAAGCGGGACCTGCCGAGGTTGGTCCGTCGCTATGATCGCGCCATTGGTTGTAGAGGAAGGCACGTTAAGAGCAGTACAGCCGACAGTTTAGATGGAGAGACAGACGGATAGTGTTCTGATGGTGCTGTATTGTTGCATGTAGGAGACCCAATACACATCTGCCTGGCCAAAAGTATCTAGCCATCACATTCCACTGGGTATCATAAGACATTCAAGGGTACTCCTCAGACGGCAACTAATATATAAAGGCGCAAGACGCTGTCAATAACACTCGACAGTGGCACGCGTTCTTAGCTAACCGGTAAACTCATTTCGGATAAGCCAGGCTTTCCATGCCGAAGCCGTCGCCCTCTTAGCTCGGTCCTTCTTCAGAGCACATCGGCAGCAGTCAATGAAGTCTTGACACGCACTGATCCGCTTCTGTGCTTGCGGATCCATCCGTGCAAAGCCGATCGGATCACCACTCTTAACAGCTTCCCGAAGCATGAAGACGTTGCCACCACAGGATGCAATGTATGGCGAGCCACCAACTATCAGCGACAGCAGCGTCAGGCCGAGACTCCAAACATCACTTGCAAAGGTCGGAGTATTGAGGTCTTTCTGGATCCGCATCTGCTCCGGCGCCATGTAGTCCCACGTACCGCCAGCGTTTGCGGTAGTATCTTCGGAATCCATGCGGAAAGATGCTGAGAAGTCAATATAGCGCGCTCTAAGGACCGGCCGCTGCGAGCTATAGTGTTCTGAGATGTCCAACAGCACGTTCGCAGGCTTGATGTCTGCGTGGACCACCCCAGATCCATGTACGAACTGTAAACCGCTGACGAGGTCGTCCGCTAAGCCTGGGAAGATGTTCACCAGCTCAACATGCCGCGCAACCTCTGTCATTTGCCTGAGACGGCTGCTGAGATTCTCAAGCGAGCCACCAAGGACTGCCTCGAACACCAAAGCAGAGTTTCGCTCGTCCAGACCGTAGAAACGCACTATGTATTGAATGGCGCTTGGATGCTGCATGAGATGCGTAAGTACTTTGGCCTCCTGAACGAAGACGGTCCTTGCATCTGGTCTGGCGGGCGTCTTTACAGCGAATAAACTCGACGGTGCAATCTGGCGCTTTGAAGCAGGCGACGTTGGGGGGCTTGGGGGTGCTCGCCGATCTGGCAATGGCGACATCACCTTGCCATCTGCGCGATAGACCGTGCTCCAGAGACCCTTCCCTAAGATTTTGGCCCGTTCAAGCTCGTAGTCGACCTTTGAGATATCGTACGTGAGAAGCTCTGTGGCCGAAGCAGAGTCGGAGGAGCTCGTGCGACGCCGATTCTGAACCGGTGTAGCTGGTGGTGATAGCAGGCCAGTTGATGTGAAGAGATCAGACACAGGGACTTCAGGAATGCTCTCAGGAGACTGGAGGCTCAAACGATAAGACTTTGGGGAGTCTTCGCTTTGCTCACTGGCACGTCTACCATACTGAGCTCCGGCGCGAGATACACCAGATGCCAGCGAGCTTGACTTGTGCCGCGCATGTGTTTGATATGCCTTGAAGTTGACTGTTGCGATCCCGTCTGAGTCGCTATGCGTACGAAGAGGCTCTGCAGGCTGTCTCCGACGGCCTGCTAACGTTGACGTCCGGCTCATGGTCACTTGGCCAGCTCTGCACAAATGCGTCCTATGGTGAATGGGATTCTCTCTGTTGTATTGTGTATATCGTCGCGTGCTCAAAGAGAGGATGATGACGAAGTAACAACCACGCAAGGAAGAATAAGCAGTGACCTCAGCGTGCTTCCATGTACTGATCGCAGATAGGCCACCTACCTAGCTACTACCTAGCTAGTCATGCATGTCAAAGCTGAACCGGGCGTCAAGCGCCACCCGCAGTCTAGTCGCCGCCCGTCGATATACCTCTGATTGGCGAAGTCGTATGTCGTGGTCGTCACAGGCATCTGGGCGAACACAGAAGATATCCAGGATGTGTCCCGCTGAGCGTTGTCGAAGCTGCGGAGGGCAGCAGCGTGCGGCAGTGATTGGTTCTACCTTTCGCGGCGAAAGTTCATGGGTGCCCCAGACGGAACTGGAATCCATTGCGGCTCGGCATACCAGGATGCATGACTAGATAGCAAAATGAAGCTATACCGACAGCGGAAAGGAGATAAAGGCGAAAGGGAAGCGAGATAGGAAGGCAGAATCTCGGGCCGTAAAGTGTGTACTGTAGCGCTTCGAACTAGACCCACTTTCTCATCGGCTCGGCGCAAGAACTGGTTAAGGATCATACAGCGGTGACTTCCATGGTGACACGCTGGTCTGACAACGGAGTGGGTATCTCGAAGCAGAGCGCAAGGCTTTTCAAGCAAGGCCAACCTTAGACCTCAAACACCTCTTCCACACCAGTCCATTCCCCCTTGACACGTTGTTCCCAATAGCCACCATGTCGCTTAAGTATCCAAAGGTCTTCCTCCGTACCCTTCGATCCTTCGCCTTCTCCGCCGCTTACCTTCTCGAAGAAGCGCGGTCGCCACTCTTGTCCGTGGGTCTCGCGCACCTTCCGCCTCGCACGCTGTCGTTCTTCGAGACGCGCCTTCAGCGCCTCAGCTTTGTCTACATCGCCTACCTCCAGAGCGCGCTGATCGGGTCGCAGTCGAGAGTCCGTCGGCGGGAGATGGCCATCTTCGACCGCGGTGATCTCATTCAGCGCGGCAGCGAAGGTTGTAAAGCCGTAGACCTTAGCCGCATCCGGCACAAGCGGGCCAACCGTCCAGACGTCTGCGCCGGTATCTGTTCGCTTGAGACCTTCGGTCCATTTGCCTGTTAAGCCTAGCGATAGCGGTGCGTCGCCTTTCGCAGGGTCGAAGAGTTCAATCTGGACGTCTTCGCTCCTGCCAGAGAACATGCCACCAGATTTGAAGGTGGCCACGGCGCGCATGCCGCTCGTCTCACAATGCACGGTCATACTCTGGACCGGCTCCACGTACTTCTCTCCCGCAATGACGTTGCGCAGAAAGCATGTTGCCTGACTCCACGAATACTGCTCCCTGGGTGCTTGCAGGACCACTCTCGCTCGTCCTTCGGTGTTGAGCTCGACACTCTTGCCCCAGAACTTCTGCTCAGGCTTGGGAGACTGTGTGAAGCACCAGCCGCCATTGGTTAGACTTTCAGCTTGACATGCCATCCGCACTGGATGATGCGATACCTTCTCTGCCAAGAAGCGAAAGCCAAGATCTTCCCGGACGAGCTCATACGTTTCACCCAGCATTGGATTGAACGGCTTTCTGAGAGCGCGCTCTTTGACGCGGTTATTGGCAAAGTACGAAACGGCGAATGCAGTGACATACGCCAACCGCTCAGTTGGTGGAAGTGATGCGGAAGCAGCGTGATCGAGGAGTCGAGAGTACTCCATGCTCTCAGCCAAGCGTTGCAACAGCGAAGTGGGCTCGTTTGCCGTCACTGGCATAGACACAGTAGATAGGTCCTTTCCGGCGTTTTTCCGCAAGAAGCTGATGATGCTGGGTGGCGCATGCTTCGGTGTGTGGACGTTCAGCCTCCGCTTGACAAGTGGCAAAGGTAGCGGTGGCAATGTATCTGGTAAGCGAGGGAACGATCCATTGTGTGCCGTTTTCAGAGTCGCTGCGAGAGCCTGTCGGTCAACATCTCCCGTGTCACTGCTGGCGTCTGAGTCTGCATCGGTATCGTGGCCGTTCTGGCCTTCGTCTTCTTGGCTGTGTCGAATGTTGAATAACTGCGTAGGGCTTCCGTCACCGTCCAAGGCGTCGAAGTACTCTTGGTTGTCTGTTGACTCGAACGAGTTTCGGGACGCCGTCGTCGGCAAAGGTGGTCTACGTCTTGCCTTGCTCTCGGCAATTAGCGCGCTGAACGCGCTTACGGCATCGTCAAGGTCGCGAAGTAGAGCCATACAGCGCTCGTGGACAAGATCGTCGGCCACATGAGCTGGCGCGCCGCCAATGGCCGGCTTTGGAACACTAACGGTATTAGGAAGAGGTGACATCGGCGATGGCACAGCAAGCTGGGCAGAAATGCTTCGTCTGCCTGTAGGCGCTGCACTCCGCTCCGCGCTTGGCTTACGCTTCCAAAAAGGCCTCCTGTCCGGAGTGCCATTGGTGTCAGGGAAGTATGAATGGTCTACATCATGGGATGTGGGACTCGGTGCGTTGCTGCTTCTGCGCGATGTGGTTAGACCAAGTCCCAGACCGGTTGAATGATACTTGGGATCTGTGTCCTTGGCGAGGCCTCGGACTGCGTCCCTGGTGCCAGAGACCTTGCTGACTATCTCCTCGATCCTCTGCCACTCTCGCTCTGCAATGGGATCATATACTGCTGGCTTCGGCAATGAGCGCACCTGTGGCAGAGTTGAAGAAGCAGGCGGAGGAGTAACCGTCGTTTCAGACGCGGCGCGTTCAAGTGCAGCTCTCCATCCGTCGAACTCCTTCCGATTGTGTGCCTTGAGGTGCCATACCTCGGCTCCGGAATCGATGGAGAATTCGCGCGTCTTCTCATTGACACCGACCGCAGCTAGAGATAAGGGTACAGCACCACGTAGAGCGGACGAATGTCGATCGCGGTAGTAGGACAGGGTTGAAGAGGTGTAGTCCAACGAGAAGAACCGCTTAGCGTAGCCTTGGCCTTTCTTTCTCCGGCGCTTGTTTAGCCTGCCGGTATAGAACGTGGTTCCTTCAGCACCACGGAATTCCATGCCACTGCCTGCCTTCGAACTCGGGCGCGGGTCAGCGCCGACCGCACGATTCAACGGCGATCCTACTGGCAGCGACTCACTTGAGTCTGTTATTGGATTCAAGGACGGGCTGTAGTTCTTGCCAACTGCGTTGCCTGCCGAGACAACCTGGGAGTAGTGTAGACTGTTCCCAGATTTCGGCGGCGCGTTCGTCGGATGGGTCATCAGGACGAAGTGGATAGTCTTTGCGGTTTGCTTGGAGAATGTGTTGTCGAAAACCAGGCCGAACATGCCGCCGTCACCCTCGGGCACATCGTAACGACCCATCGAGACCTTGTCTGCCTCGCATTTGCCGGCCCAAGCAACTTCCTTCAGGCCAATGCTGCGCAGCTTTTCGACTGCCGTACTGTCTTCGCTTTTGCCAATTGAGCCTTGTCTTGGCCTCTTTCCGGCCTGCGCATGTCCATCGAGGCTAGGCGTCGGTGGGAATGATGTTGCTGCATCTACGGTCTCATGAGTAGGCAAGACTGGCGTAAGTCCGCCCTTAGTTCCTGGGTGCTTGAAGATGCCAAAGTTTATGCTCTTTTTGTGCGGCTCGACCGACCACGATATGGAATGGTGCTCCTCGACTCGGATCCATCGCACGAGATAGCTCTACACGCAGCATTGAGTCTTAGTGCTTGTTCGTGAATACATACAGAGACACGCAGAGCTCAGATTATGCTTTTTAAGGTTGGCTTACTCTCGCATGTACGACGATCTGCTCAAGCCCTGCCATTTCGATCACGCGCAGTATCTCAAAAGCAGCAGAAAAGCCAGGCTCGATTCGCTCCTGATCTTTCCACGGGCATACCTACGCCTCGTCTAATAGTCGAAGAGCCGGCAGTCTCGGGACTAGAAGCGACAGGTGACCGCAGGATGCATTGTCACAATCTCGCATCGGGATGTTTGGTTTTCCGCTCCGCACCAGCGAAACCCGTGAATACAAACACCGACGCAAACCAAGCGCTTAGATCAGCACCCGTGTCAGATGCTGATGCGGTGAAAGTACGATAATGTGCCTGCGTGGCATGGTAGTACGTCTACTGCCCCTGTGGAATGCGACAGCCTGAAAGTGGAGCTTCCACCTTCATGCCACTTGCCGATCCATGAGGTTTCAGCCTTGCAGATGCGCCATGCGATACGTCCGATAGCGATGCAGTTAATGGCATGGTGAACACGAAGCAGAAATCTACTAAACATAAGTGTATGCCTTCTGAGAGAGGAGGATGTCAAGCGTGCGTTGATCAAGTCAGCGTGACGTGAAGCACACTTTGCAGCGTACTATGCTATGCTATTGCTAAGGTAGATGCGTAGCAATGCTCCAGAAGCTCCGCAACAACGACGTTTCGGGTAATACAGGCGAAACCGCTCTCCCTTTAATCCACCCAACACCTTGCTCAAACACTTTTGTGGTCCTGGACGCCTGCGCTCATCCCAGATAACGCTTGCTGAAGTGGTACGCCAAAAACTCAAGACCATTTGCCGTCAAGCTCACTACTTCGTAAGCTTCTTGAGCCGCCCGAGCGCACCTTCCATGCTTCGTCTCACGCTACTGCTCGCACTGCCATCAGACTTCACTGAAGCCCGGGAATCGGTACTGGCAGTGCGCTCTGTCCTTGGGTTGAGGGTGGTCTCGTCAACCCAGTTTGCGGCACCACCGCGTCCGACATGGTAGATTGGTGCTGCCGACTCTCGCCTCTTCAGCATGTCTTCATCGAATTGGAAGATCTGTTCGTCGTGCTCCGTCACTCTGTTGCCGGCACCGCCACGGCCAGCCAAAACCGTGCGCTTGAAAGGTTTCGTGAGGCTGACACGGGCGGCTGGACCAGTCGCGTTGGGTCCGTTGGTAAGCGTCTCGCTGCTGTAGAGCCTGTAGTTTCCAGCACCACCTCTGCCGCTACCGATGTAGCCGCTAGAGCGGACGACTGAAGGGTGTGGTTCGGTGACTGAAAGGTTGCGAGACATTGTTCAGGGCGGGTTTGCAAAGGTGATGTGATGGATTGTGTTTGGAGCCTGCTTGATGAGTTGTATATCAAGATGGTCTTGAATAACTGAAAAAGACTTGTGTTTGATGAGTATGGACTACCACTTACAGCGTACCGACCGCAGCATTATAACAGAGGCGGAGATGTACACGCCATTTCTCGCACGGATTCTGCAAGACTCATCACGCGCCGTGGACAAAGACTTGGCTGCCCAGGTGATGAGGAGGAGAGTGGAATGAATTGCAGTTAACTGCTTAGTGGCTGCAGTTAACGGCATAGTCAGTGAGAACGTGGTTTGTCAAGGTTTGCACGCAAGCGGAAACTTCTGCGTGACCCACCTCGGCTGCCACCTTGCCGGAGTCGTGACGCCTATGTTCTCTGCGCCACTTTCTCCATGTTTCTGGCCGCTGATTATTCAGGTCATTTGACCGTGGTGTCGGAGAGACGGTGTTCAGTCGGTGAGACTTTCGTCAGCGCATGGAGAGAACACAAATCAGTCTGTCACCTAGAGGCGCCAAAGGAAGAAGTGTAAAGACATGTGCTATATGTAGGTATTCTGCGTGGCCTTTTTATTGGCTATCACTGCACGGTCCGGGACGCATATTGCATTTCCTGGGGGTAATAGAAACTCTATTCCAGTAAATCCATTACCCCCATCTAATTGGGACTTTACGACATCCAAGACCTAAGGTTGTGCGGTGAGGTTTCCAGCTTGTGCCACTGCGCACGTTCGCAGGCATTCAGCTGTGCGCTGAGCTGACATTCGCTTGGAAGATTGTCTGGCTAATCCAGCGGTAGGCGCAGGCTGTTGACCTTCATCGCAGTATTTCACTCGAGGCCTATATGCTGCTGATGATCTCTGATCATCCCGTTTTCAGTCTCTAAGTGGCTCGTATCCACGTATAACGTGGTACACAGGTACTCTTCCCCGCAAGCACAATGCCTATTCGATCCGTCTCCGCACGGTGAGTTCGGTAGCTTTGTGGAGTACCGTGGCACTTCTGCGCAGATGGGCAGGTACCACTCCGCATCCTGGGCAGGGCATGACCTTGTGCAGCGCTGGTCTCTCGGTTGACGCCACGTGGTGTGGCGAGCCCATTAGGAACAACCCATGTCAATTACGAGATAGTAAGCGGTACATTGCGACCATCGGTAATCTGGCCTTTGGATTGGACGGAGAACAGCTCATCCAGTCATTTTCAGGCAAATTTCTGATGTATGATATCGGGGTCTGCCGACCAGTCAGTAATGTATAGGAAGCAGGTCGGCGTCCCGACATATACTTACTTTCATGCCAATCGTCTATACTGACGTACATCTTCCGGAACGTACTGAGACCAGCCAGGATACTGCCGCCAATCCAGGTACTGTACAACCTCTCCGGTGGTGCAAAGATCTTGATGCGCATGTCTTTGACGGCCAACCTCTGCAGCTCGTGTAACATGCGATCGCCGAAGCCTTTGATCATGGTCGAGCCGCCCGAAAGCACAATGTTGCCGAATAATGACTTGCGTAAGTCCATATCTGTACGGTTGATGGCATCAACGACGATCTGATGCAGACCAGGCCATTCGGAGCCGATGATTTCCGGGTCGAACAGGATCTCAGGTGCTCTGAAGCGTTCCGGACCAATCTTCAGATGCTGTCCGTCAGGCAGCACGTAGTCAACAACTTTCGTGTCTCCACCTCGGTTGTTAGCTACTAGCCAATCCTTTTTTTCTTTCTTCGGATCGAGCGCAATATAGCTCGTCTTCTCCTTGATCTGCTTGACGATCTCCTTCTCCGCACTAGTATGAAAGACGCTTCCACCTTTGCGCAGCAACGTTTGGAGGTGTTCGGTCACATCACGCCCGGCAACATCGATCCTGCGGATGCTGCTGGGTATCGCGAAGCCTTCATATACAGGCACGGCGTGCGACACGCCGTCTCCTGCGTCTAACACGACGCCTGTTGTCCGCCCAGAAGCATATAGCGAAAGCACGGCCTGAATCGAAGTGTACAGTGCCGGCACATTGAAGGTCTCGAACAAGATCTGCGCCGCGGTGTCGCGGTTTGACCGAGGGTTGAGCGGTGCTTCGGTCAGCAAGACCGGATGCTGAGCGAACAGTCAGCCCCATGTGAAGATCAAAGGCTCCTGTCTGCACTGACCTCAGCCGTCACATACCTCTTCACTTAGCGTCTTGAGCTCCTCTGTGTAGATATACTGCCATATCTTCTCCATGTCATCCCAGTCGGTGACGATACCATGCTCTAAAGGGTATTTGATCTTGAGTAATCCGCGCAACTCCTGTGCGCGGTTTCCGATAAAGATGTCACCCTCCAGTCCACCTGCTAGCACTCGTAGATGCTTGGGCCGGCCAACATACGAAGGGAAGAAGCACTTTGGTAGGTCTTCGCCCGCGTAACCTGCTCTGATGGTGCCGCTGCCATTGTCAATGACAATCGGCGTGTTATGTAGATCCGTCATCCCATGGGACTCGCGCACGCGATGCAGCGTGCCTTCCTAAAGCGCGCTCTCCCGCTGACGGTATGACATATCTGTTAGCGGTACTTGTTCGTCAATGTGGACATTTGAGCGCGGAGGGCGCGTCGAGCTAGTGTCTGCTTACTAAAACAAACTGCCTCGATCTATTCGCTCTTCGTCCGCAATGTGCTCTCCATCCAGAAGTTCAGTTATATTTATTCATATATACCTCACGGTGCTGCTACATGATCTAATGAAGTGATTATCCATTTACGTCTTCGATGGACTCGTATTACACACCGATCGAAATGTGCTTCTGGGTCAGCATTAGGTTGCGCGAAAGCTTACATATAAGCACACGATGCTTTTCCGGTCACAGGCCACAAATGGGCAAGGCATCGAACACTCTCCCGACCCTCAACAGGAGAGGAGGGCGCTGTGTACTCGATCGTACGTGTACTTAGGATCGCTCCGGACAGATGATGTTCGCTCGGCTAGCAATCCTGCCAGGGCGGCCTCACCATGCTCACTCCGCAGTCGGCACATACCGGCATCGAAGGCGGCAAGGCAAATGTCATGCGGTCCGCAACACCCATATCAGACTGCAGCCCGTACGTTTGGATCACTGAGCCTCTAATTTCGTTCTAGTGTCCGATACATGCGTCCAATGGCGTGTTGTATGCGTGCACATGAGGTCAAGCTACTCGTGGAGTGATCGCGCCCTCATGTAAGATGCTTCCTTCGAAACATCTGCCTTGTTTCGTCGCCCACATCGTGACCCATAGGTGTCGCAATGTCGCCACAGTGCACGGTATCTGACAGAGGCCGCCCTCTGCACATTCCTTGTGCTCAATATCTGGCCAATCCAGATGTGCGGATTCTGACACCTGCCGCTTCCTGTTACGGAGAACGTCCTTGTACGCGGTACGAAATACTCACACCACTTTATCTAGTCGAGATAGGCTGGCCTTGTCCGTGCAGATTGTGTCTTGGCAGGTTGCCATATTTGCGGTAACGGCTCGAACTTAAGGCCACTGGCATTCGCAAGCCTCGCGTAATTACTGGTTACTGCAACATCCTTCCATCGGTGCTGTCGGCTTGATAGATAGGTTTGGACAGCTCCTCGCCCTTAGCCTGGCAGAGGCCGCCTATATTGCTCTTCAAGCCTCGCAAATTGGCATGCGATGTGGTGGGTGAAGACGACGCCTTTGTCTGCCTTTGCTATGCCGATTTACACAAAGTACTCACACTCGATGCCTTCTTGAGAGACAGACAGTATAACAGTGCTCTAGCTACACCAGTCGCCATCACACCAGACCACGAGCACCACAACCAAGACATCTACACATCGCGATCTGGACCTTGCCAGCATTCCAACAGCAAGCATCAAGCACCGTACCTGACATCAATTGCCTCTAATCTCAGGCAATGACGACGGCCTGCTATACGACTTATCAGCAGTATCTCAACGGCATTCAGTATCCTACCGAACCATACCAACCAACATCACCCACGCTTGGGCCAACATCGAAACAGTATGTCGTGCATGCCTCTTGTGGTTGGTATATGTAGCTCACAGACCCCTCTCGATGATAGCGGAGTGTACTACTGCCTCTATTTGCAATGCAACGGACAAGGCTTCTCCCGGTACGCCGATCTGCAACGACATACCGCTGTCATACACAATCCAGAGACACTGGAGCGCATCGACTGCGACTATCCGGGCTGTCTGCGACGCGGTAACCTCGGCTTCTCGCGCAAGGACAAGATGATCGATCACAAGCGCGAAGTACACAAAGTGGCCATCCCTAAGCGAGTGCTGACACGGAAGTGATTGTGGCCGCGTGAACGAAGATACCCCTGATTTCTTGACAGACGGACACAATAGGCGCTTTGCTCATTTCGAATTTCTTCATAATGAGATGAGGTCGTCCGGCCTGGCCTTCTTGATAAGGCTTGCGTCCGTGCTATGGAGTTTGGTGGTCTTCGCGTTTTGGGATGTGTAAGATGGATCGGTTATTGACAGCTGTACAACGAGATGTTACTGAATGCGCAGACAACCAGGACCAGAGGAGGCGCGCCGCAATGGCAGGCTTAAGGTAACGATGCTGCATTACGAATATTGTAGTTGTTATGACAAACACGATGTCCCCCCAGATAGCGAGATGCTCGTCGCCAGGACTTGAGCTCAATATAGTATGCGCTATTGCAAGCGCTTAATCAACTTCAAACGAGTGCTGGCCTCGTGCTGGGCCGTTTGATATCGCTCGCGCCAGGCAAGTCTGATCTCCGTTTCAGTGAAAGTGGTTAGCCATCCGTCCGTGCCATGCCGAAGAGCATGTTTATCTGAAAGAAGGAATCAGTCAAAACTCTGTAATATTCATCACTCACTCGTACCATCAACGCGTGGTAGGGTGATTGTCATCTCCCGTGACCGTTGCCGTTGCCGTTTCCGGCCAAGCGGACAATCTGTTGAAGGGATGGGTCTTCCGCGAGCCACTTGCCCGCCGAGGTATCGGCTGAGCGTAGAGATAGCTCGACCCGTTGATCTGTGATTGATGCAAGCTCCTGTGGCGAGTCGGATGTTAGCGCTCTCCGTGACTGCTTCGAGAGAACCGTCGCAGCATTTCTCATGTCACGTACAGCTCGCAAAGTGCTACGTATCTGCTGTAAGGCTGGCCCATGTCCTGCATGCGCTCTTTGGCCTTGCAAGATTGCCGCTCGTGAGTTAATCCACCTCAAAGCCGCTGTAGCCTGCAAATACAGCTTCTGCGCCCGGAACCTTCGGACCGCCGCGTCCATGATTATCCTGCGACTAGCGTCAGATTAAGCTCTCGGTGTTTTGGTAGGTTTACCATACGGACCTTCGCAGATGTTGCTTGTCCTGCTCTGCATCCCGATGGCCGCCGTTGAGTGGCTGGAAGGGTTGTTGAAGTAGTGCTTGTGCGGCTGCGACGCATCTCCGCAAAATCACATAGCCTTCTTCGCTATATTCCTCCGCTGACGGGCTGGCTCGGATTGCTGCGATAAAGTTCTGGATGTTCCGATAGTCGGCCATTATCTCGGCCACCCGCATGGCCCGCGCCTGGTTGACTGTTGTAATACCGGACGATCAGCTCTAGTGACTTGTTGCAAGATTGGCCCGATGGGGAGACAAACGACCGTCCGTCATCATATTACAATTACCCAAGAAAGCAACAACACCCGAAGCCTGACAACGCTATGCGGACCTGAGCGGTAGTGCCAAGGAAAGATACGGGAAGGAAGGAAGCGATCGCAAGCGCTCAACGTGCGACTGCTCGAAACGGTTCGTGAAGTTGGCCTGAGTATGTTGGCCACCGGAGAGACCGGTATATGAAGACTCGAATGCTTGCCTTTAGCGAGAATCATCCACCTCAGCATCTTGAGCCGCATGACATGTGGCTTGATCTAATGGAGCGTCCCCTAGGAGTGCGATCGAAGGTCCAGTGGTCCGGAAGGTTTGGCAGCATCTGCATTGCAGGTCGTTGAGATGAGATAGCCCAGTCGATTGAGCTTGGCAAGGGCATAGTCCAGCATAAGCGGTCTTGTTACAGCCAGCAGCACAGAGGAATCTGTGCTCATACAAAGCGTTCGCTAGGTGAGGAGAAGCGGAGGGTTACAGCTGGCATGTTGCAGCACGAAGTATCAAGGGTGAACGTCACTAGGGCTGTCAACCGATTGAAAACCTCATCCTTGCCGGGTTATAGGTCGGCTGACTACGGTATGCTTTGACTCTCAGGCAGCCTTCAAAGCGCCAAGGCCGCTGAAGTAGAACCTTTGCGGTTTTAGTACGGTATGCATTGGGACGAACAACCACAAGTATCTGCGGCTCCGCGAAGCGCAACACGATACGATTGGCCCACTGAGCGTAGTTGCGACTCGCATGGTAGCCTTCGTCGGTTGCGGTTAGAAGTGAAGTGGGTTGGAAGCTTGCTTCGCGTGGCTTTTGGCGCGCTTAGGGTTGACCTAGCGTACCGGCACCTAAGGCACTGGTCGCCGTGAATGAGGGTTGTGGATCCAACGAAGATTGGTGAATCGAAGATTATAGTACAACAGGCCTGCGTGCAAGTCATGCTAGCTTGCCGCGAACTACGAACTTACGCACTCTATGCGGGTGTTCGCAGCAACCATGTATGAAGCTGAGCGTAGCCAATCAGAGGCACCCGGAACGACCGACGATCTTGTCCGCATTCAGCGCAGACCCACCTGCAGGGCTGGCTGTGTCCGATGCATCAGGCCCGCAAAATAGTGACCGCTTCTCGATGACGATGGTCCTGCTCGCGTGCTGTAGACGATACAGCTAATCACCACACCTTCCCAGCAGAGCTGAAGATATGACTCTCAGTCCTTTTCAGCAATAGCGTTCAACCTCGCGTCTATCTCCTCCTCGGTCAATGCGCGGAAGCCAGGATCGGTACCCTCCTTGCCGTCCGCGCGAGGCCCGCCTACGATTCCGATCTCCAATTCGCCCTTCTTGAAGTCGACGCTCAGCACGGTACTCAGTGCTGAAATGCCGAGCTCCACTACCTCCTCCCAATTGCCGTCCGCGCAGTCCTTGTTCTTGAGCTTCTTCTCGAGGAAGTTAAGCGCCTCCTGCGCCTTCGGTCCTGAAGCGGTCGCCTTGTAGCCAACGTAGTAACCTGCTGGATCGCACTTGTATAATTGCGGTCCGTATTCGGAGTCGACGGAGATGAGAGTGGTTGCCACTCCAAGCGGTCTCATGTATGCCTGAACCAACCATCAGCAGCGCGTTTGACATCTCTGGCACATCTCAGGCTCACCCTTTGCGTGTACACTTGTGCGATATTGGCCAATCTCTTCGCCAGTACGTCGCAGGGCATCTCGTACCCGAATTTGTACCTAAACTCAGCCGCCTCTCCTCGCGCTCGGTTTACTGATGCTCGTGCATCTGCTATTGAGCCCGTCATAACACAGCCGACGGATGGTGAGAGCTTGTAGACATAGGACACGGAAGCCGGGTCGATCAGTTTGTCCTGGGACATGGTGAGTATCCAGTCTTGCGCCAACGGCCGTGTGCTACTGCGTAACACATACGGGCACCTTCTTTTGTGATAATACCACTGCGCATTCCTTCCCTCGCACGCCTACGGATGTGATGTTCGCAGCTGTGATAGCCTTGAACGCATACTCTGAACAAATGGCCGAGTCAGCGGCGTAGTTCTCAGATCCTCGTATTTCAGAGTCACGAACCGACTTGGTATAGGCGCCCTTGATCTGAGAAAATGGTGATGTGTCGATCAAATCCTGCGCTTCCTGTACGTAGATGGTCTGTTAGCTGCCATCGAGCCGTTTGTTGGCAAGGCAAGACTTGCCGGACATCTTTGCAGAATGTGTCCTGGTAGGGTCACGAGAGCGTAAAGCGTTGAGAACGACAACAATCTACCAAGTCTAGTAGGTAAGTAATGAGTGAAAGCGACCTTCGTTGTCGTGTGCACGCGTACAGTCTGCTTGCCTGATAATGGCCGAAGCTCCTGTACTCGGCTTCTTCCGAAAGCGCCAAGCATCGATGTATTCACACTCCCTTGCAAGCTTCGCTCACTGTCGTGTGTCGAAGTGTAAAGTTCAATAAGATGGCATCCACCTCCACAACTCAGCATGTGCCAGCGTGGAAAAGACTTGGCTTGCGATTGAAGTATGCTAAAGAGTCTGCCGAGCCAACACCGCCGGAGCGAGCCACGCTTTCAAGTCGAGATCTTGCCTCGCCTCCGTCCGTGGCTAACAATAAACGCTCCAACAACGGAGATTTCCATTCAGAACCAAAGCGGATCCGACTGGCTCAGAAGCAACAAAGTCACGCTTCGGACTCAGGGCATCGTCAGGACCGCTCCACTCCCGCTTCCAAGCGTGATCACTTCGCACCGGTTGAGGTTGCATCTGAAGCCGTTGGTAGTGTAGAGAGTGCACCAGACCAAGCCACAGTCATTCCCGAAGCGTAAGTGGCGAACAAGCATCGCAGACAAACTGTTTCCTGGTCCTCCCGTGCTCAAAGAGCCTTCCGAGCATTCTTTTATGTGCCCACTGATAAGTCGCTGATTAATCCCAGAGCATATGCGAACCAGTTCAATGTGGAGACTGACACGGGCGCTACGGTCGGTGAAAGATCTCGCAGGAAATCAGTAGCTTTCACACCTGACACGAAAGCTGAAGACGGTCACAACGACGAGTCATCATCAGCGAGGAGCACGGCCAACGAAGCTTCGACTGACGAGGACGTCCCAAACCAAGCATCCTTTCCGGGACCGTCGGCCGCTCCCACTCGAAAGCAGAAGAAGGCCAAGCATCCAACGGCCAAACTCTCGAGCGAGGAGTCTGCACGGACCGAGGACAGCAAAATTCAAACTCCAGAGCCTAGCCAACCGGAATACGTTCGTTATTTGGAGCAGTATCACAACAACAAAGCCGATTGGAAATTCAACAAGAACAAGCAGAAAGACTTGCTCAAGAATTTGTTCAACGTACACCGCTTACCGACCCAGTTCAACAAGGCTCTACTTGCGTACGTCGCCGGACTTCAGGGTGCGGCAGCTCGCGAGCGGGTTCTGGACGACGCCGAAGCTGTTTTGAAGCAAATATTGAAAAGGCAAGGCAACGCGCCCAACATCGACGGTATGGAGTCACGGCAAGATCGAAGAGTGGCGTACGAGGCTGCGCTACGACGCCAGATCCAGATCTCCGAGGACAGTGGGACTATGCGAAACGAGCACGACCAACATAATCTCCACGAGATTCGAGAAGAAGCTGAGCGCGGAAGACGTGCGGAGGCGGTGCTCGCGGAAATGCTTACGAGCGAAACGAGCGAGCTGTCTCCGAGCCAGGTGCAGCGTCCCTCCTCAGAGGTAACGACATCGCAACCTCGAGCGGCGTCGGTTGCATCAGCTCCAGCCACGGCCTTGGGATCGAATACAAATCGTAGAAAGCGAAAGGCACGAACGGAGGTCTCATCTGACGAAGAGAGCAGTAGCGACAGTAGCGAGAGTGAAAGAGATTAGGCATCTCCTCGCCCACCAACTACCGATAAGGCTGCTCTGAGCACTTGTGAGCAATATATCAATCCGTATAATATGTCCTTTAGCGCCGCCAAAGAACGGCCAAAATCGAAGCAGATGACAGTTTCCGCGGCCATCTCCAGCGGGATGCAACCGACATCGAACGGCCATGCTCTCAATGGAAAGGCAAGATACCATGGCAGACGGGGCATCTTCGACGACGCTTTCCTCGATATGTACAAACCGCGGCCAATGTGGTATCACGAGGCAGCGCCTAAAGAGGAAAGGGTGAGAAGTCGGGTCTATGAGGGCTCACCTCCCTCACGGCTCAGCGGGGCATGGGAGTAGCATCAAAGACGACTCGATACACAACCATCATTAGAGTCTTTACCGGTGTCCCAGCCACAGCGCGGCACGGCTCATTGTTTTATCCCATTCGCGCCCTTAAGTTCCTGTGATTGTGTACTGTGTACTGAGTTACTGTTCGCCCCAGAAGCATGCCTAACCCATATACCCCTGGACAAACAGTTCACGGCTGAATGCAGAGCATGGAACCTGGACGAAGCAGTAGCGAACATTGCATGAAGTGGAGCTGCTGTTGCTCTTCGCCAAGGCGCCTTTCGGGAGTCTCTGCCTTGGCAACCTCACTCCCTCCGTTCAATCTTACATCTAGCATTCGTGCTGTAAGATCCTATCAATCTGTTCGTCACAGCAGCTCACAAATGCCCCACCGTCCCAGCAAGTCGGGCTGCGGTGATAGGTGGCCTCGTGGCTCGCTTGACCATGTTCGCCGGCGAAGTTGTAAGTCCATGCAAGCTTATCTATCTTGCCCGTTCCTGAACTCCGGACGACTCCATGCGGGTTAGACCTGGGCTTATCGCATGCGGAGAATCGTTGACTCAGGTACCACTTGCACCTCTCCTGCCATATTGAGCTTTGGAGGAAACGCTCTGCAGCCGAGCAACACTAGAAAATCCGACGACATCTGCTTACACGCTAGTGCAGTACTGTGCATCCACCGCACGTGGAGCCAGGTACCACGTATAAGAGTAAGCAAGGGCGCACAAGGTAGGGCAGCTGTAGGAACAGCCTCAAGCGTTTTCGTTTCCATCACCATGTCACCGTCCATCGTGTTCAGCGGTCTCGCAGCGCTGACTTTGGCAATTCCCGCGTTCTCCTACACCTTCTCTCCCACAGGACAAACGGTAGACCTTGATGGGATCTCGTACTTCGTACCCGCGACTCCAGTCTCAACTATTCGAACCTACGGGCCGCTACATGGCTGGGCACAAGGTTCCGGCGGCCTTACACCGGTCACAGTGGTCACAACGGCGAGTACCAACTTCAGCAGCCTAGCAAGTACCATCGCCAACTTCACCAGCGTCGATGATGTCTACTCAGCAGGCTTCCTCGAAGCCATCTATGTCCAGTTTACCGGAAGCCAGCAGTATGGCGGCATCCATTACCCGACCGGTAGCTTAGGCCTCAACGGCACGCAAGCAGTATATGGCGAGTTCGTGAGCACTACCAGCGCCATCCCACAGGGGCCCTACTTCATGTCGGGCGACGGATCGATCTATCAAGCTTGGAGACTGTACAGCGACTTCCAGGGAGCGTTCACCGAGACGCTGATGTCGGGCACCAACAACACGTATAGCGTTCTACCTGCCAACGTACCTGGTCAACAGCTTGCAGTGGCTGTGCCGAGCCGGCTGTACTACACTCCTAGTGCCGCCAAACCGCTCGCGGGTGTACGGCTGGGTGTGAAGGACATCTACGATGTTGCCGGTGTGCGAACAAGTAACGGCAATCGCGCGTGGTACCATCTCTACCCTCCCGCCACTGCCAACGCGTTGGCAGTCCAACGCCTGGTGGATGCTGGGGCTATCATTGTAGGCAAGATGAAGACCTCGCAGTTCGCCAACGGCGAACAAGCCACGGCCGACTGGGTGGATTACCACAGCCCCTTCAACCCACGCGGTGACGGCTACCAAGACCCGAGTTCATCCTCTTCCGGTCCAGGTGCGGGAGCTGGCAGCTATCCCTGGCTTGACCTCACCATTGGTAGCGACACCGGCGGCTCGATCCGCGGACCATCGGAAGTTCAAGGCCTTTACGGCAACCGGCCATCTCACGGCTTGGTGGATCTGACTGGAGTCATGCCGCTTGCACCCGAGCTCGACACCGCCGGCTTTCTCACTCGCGATCCTTTCCTGTGGGCCACCGCTGCGCAGGCGCTATACCTGAGTAACGTGACAATATCCCACTCCTACCCCAAGCAGATCAAGCTGCAGGCCTTCCCGGGCGTCGCACGGGTACCCGGTGATCAGATCCTGATCGATTTCGTCAGCAACGTCAGTGCTTTCTTAGGGGCAACGACCGTCAATTACTCTATCACCGATGACTGGAACGCAACACATCCGGCTGGAACGCCAGCGAGCCTTACCACGCTACTCAACATTACCTATCCCATCCTCATTTCTCAGGTAAGCACTTTCGCTTAGCCATCGTCAACCACAGCCACAAAGCTAACCTCGCCTTTAGGAGCAAACCCGCCTCGTACGAGACCCCTTCTACGCCGACTACAAAGCCACCCACGACAACCGCCTCCCCTTCGTCGACCCAGCCCCGCTCGTCCGTTGGGGCTTCGGCGATACCTACCCCGCCAACACCACCGCCATCGCCAACACCAACCGCACCATCTTCGGCGACTGGGTTAACAACCACGTCCTTGTCCCAGACGCCGCAACCTGCAGCAACAGCCTGCTCTTCTACGTCGGCAGCAAAGCCAGCGTGAACTACCGCAACCAATACCTCGGCGCGCCTACAGTACCTTTCGGCTTCAGCATTGGCAGGGTAAGTCCGTTTTGGGGCGGCCCAGATTTTGTGGTACCGCTCGGGCAGGCAATGTATAATTCGACGATTACGAATCATACCGAGTATTTGCCTGTGACGGTGGATATCATGGCGGCGAGGGGGTGTGATGGGATGATTTTCGGATTGGTGCAGGATCTGGTTAAGGCGGGCATTCTAAAGTACAGTGTACCGGGGTATAGTGATGTCAATGGAGGACAGATTTTGTTTAGGCGGGGTGAGGTGATTGAGAGTGAGCACCTCTGAGCGGATGGCACGTGAGCAGCAGATAGATGAAAAGAGCGAGCTCCCACAGCGATCAATCAAGTAGCAATCGGTCTGTTGACGATCTGTCTGTGTTGGCTACGAGCGAGCCGCACTGATATCCAAGGTTGCTGTTGGCGGTCTCGCTTCTGTTGAAAGTTCAATTTTGCTTATGGATAGCCTCAGACGTCTTTGCGTGCCGCGAATGAAGAGGGTTGTGCGATGGCTCGGACAATGTGCATCCCAGATGCGTTGCCACCTCTTCCGCTACCGTGCTACGGACGGGCTGCTGATAGCGAAGCTCGTGTAGGCGACTATCAGAAGGGGTCGCAATATCTATAGCAAGCCATGGGGTAAATGTCCCACAGTCCGCTGGCCGTCACAATCACAGCTCATCTCCATGATACTGCACATTCTCCGGCGCAAGCAACTCATGCTGCCATAGAATGACAACCGCAATCGCCGTATTAACAGCAGGCAACCAATACGGCACGCCCATCTTCCGATGACTATACACACCCCCTCCGCTCAACGCCATACTCAACAAAGTTCCCATCGCGCGCATGGGAGGGACGCAGATCAAGATGCCGGCAAAGATCATGAGCCCGCCAATGACATGCTGGAAAGTCTCCGCGTCGTCGACGGGCAGGAAGTTGAGCCATCTGTAGTAGCCGGATGCTTTGCGCGAGGCCTGTTTGTGGAGGCCGGGGGTAATGCGGTCGGTTAGACGTGCCTGCCCGCCCAGGAAGAGTTCGAAGGCGAGAATTAGTGGTAGAGCCGTTTGGGCGAAGATGGTGAAGGTGCTGCGCACTACCTGTTCTGCCATGCTGGGTAGTAGTCTTCGCCCGGTTCAATGCTGTGCGGCTGTGCGGCTCAAACGCAGCGATTGTATCGGATGTAGTCAACGGTGTCCAGTCACCGTCGAGCAGTTTGACAGCTATCTACTGTACTACCTTTCCTGTAGTGGAGTTCTTGCGGAGAGAGCTCCGGTTAATGGGAATGGTGCCCCACATCAATCGTGCAGCGTGCTTTCGCCATGGCGATCGAGCTGTTAAATGGCCACATCTATGGGCGCAAGAGTTAGTGAACTAGAAGAGGGTTGCATGGCTGTACAGTAGTGGTACCACAAAGTCGATGCTCTACATTTTATGGGACATTGAACAGGAAGTTGATTGTAGAGGAGGAGAGAGGGGTGTTGTAGGGATCTTCGATCTGTAAAGCTTCCCTTCACTCAACGGCAAAAGCGGACAAATCGGGCTCGCTTATGGAAGCTGGCCGATGGCAGGGCTTGGCGCGACGTGCAATTTGCTTAGAAAGCCCGCGCGCCTCCCCATTTCCATCGCCAACCTTCTACGTCACCACCGTCACCTCCGTCATCTTGCAACTTCGCGCAACGCACGGGGAGACAGCGTGGCAGCCACAGCGAGTCACGTTGTACCAGCATATTCCACTGCCAGCCTGAGGTGTCAGTTTGCGGCTCTGGAAGAACAGACATTGGACGCGAAGTTGAAAGCGAACGAAACGAACGGTGCCGTCTTTGTTGCGCTCGCCCGCGGCTTTTGCGAGGAGAAAGCACGCAGCGACATTGCGTCAGCGGCCATTCGCGAGTGCTGAAGCGCATCGATTGACAAGCTTGGCTCATCAGGACTCTCACTGGAGTATCATCGCTTATACGGTACGTGCACTATTTGTTTGTTGCGCGCTCATACTGTCGCGATGGCCTCGAGTCGACTGATGGCGAGGAGCGAGCGCTCCTTTTGCCACCCTCATGAGCCGGCACCGAGTAGCTCTCACGCGCCGGCGTCGGGTCGAGTGCCGATGCATGCATAGTCCTTGAGCCGCGTGCAGCATTGAAGCATTACAACAACAACAACTAACGGATCATGTGTTGTAGTGTATCGTCGTGAGGCAAGAAAGATTCATTGCAAAAGTGAAGTTGGGAAGGAGAAACGCGAGACAAGTCAAGGAAAGCGCAAAGGATCACCCGCCTGTACCACGCATCAGGAACTTTTGACGTCATCCGCATCATGGCAGCAGTCGCATCTCGACATTCAGCGACCAGTTCGCCTCATGTGGGTAACAAGAGCATGACCTCGTCGCCGCGTACTAGGAGTTCAGCGCACAACACAGGTACGTCGTCGCCGTCGCCCGCCACTACCGCAATCACCTGAGCTCAGTCGCTTGACCTCCGTTGTCCCTAACGCCCACCACTGCGCCAATGCGACATGGCGCATTGATGTTTGATGTTCGTTCGCATATACTAACATCACGCTAGAAACTACGAAGAAGGAGGTACCAGCTGCTCAAGACATCAAACCAGGTAAGCACCAAATCAGTTCGATGTTCCCACGTTCACATCCATATCAGTAGACTAACAATGCCCCATGATCAGACCCATCCATCCCCACCATCAAGCAACCCGAGGACGCTCCCAAAGATCTTGCCCCACCGCCCAATGCCCCGCTCGCGCCGCCGCCTAAGCCTCAACCCAACGGCGACAACGACTACTTCAGCGGACAGCACAACCAGAGCCATCTGTCGAAAGAGCCGAATCCATTCGAGTTGCAATTCGGCGCACCCGCAGAAACACCAGGCAAGACTCAACTGCCTGGGGTGACAAGCCTGACCTCGCCAGCGTCGCTGCTCCCTGGCAACACACCTGGCTGGGGCGGTTCGCTTCGTTCCGGTCCACTAAGCCCGGCCATGCTTACCGGGCCAACTGGGTCGAACGACTACTTCAACAGCGACCATCATTTCCCGGGCAGCTTCCCGACGCCCAACGAGTCATCGCTACGGACTGGACTCACACCGGGTGGCGGTGGGTCTATGTTCCCGCAGCCGTCACCAAACTCGCAAGCATTGTACAACCAGCTACAGAGTGGTGGCGCAACGCCGGGCACGCTTGACTTCCACCGGACTGCTATGACTGCGCGAGCCCAGACGCAAGCGAACAGCTACAACATGCCGCAGAACGTGCCGACATCGCAACCTCAGCCCAACCCTAATATCCAACCTGATCTTGATGTGAAGCCTTTCCCACCTGGCGCACAGAACCAGCCACAGGACCAAGATCCTTTCGGTACGCATCAAACCAACGATGCTGCCAATGGCCTCTATATGCTTGCCCAGGCTGGTGGTCAGCGCGGCGCACAGCCGTCGATGGGCATGCCGCCCCAGCCGCAGCAACCCTACCCACAGCAGATGCAGCAGGACCCTAATATGAACAAGCGCGCAAACAAGAATAGCGTTGTCAGCACCATGTCCGGCAGCACCGAGAACGGCCAAGGAGAGTACTCCGATGGTAGCGTCGAGACTAAGCCGCAGACACGGTCGGGTCGCGGCAAGAAGAACTCCATCGGCAAGGCGACCAACGGTAAGCGCAAACCCGAGGAGACGCCAAGTAAACCCAACAACAAGCGGCAGCGTGGGTCGAATGGCCAAGTCATGCCGCCTGAGGAGCTCGATGACGATGAGATGATGGACGACGACCAAATGATGGATGAGAACGGGCCGGACGGCAAGAAGATGACTGACGAGGAGAAGCGCAAGAACTTCTTGGAGCGGAACAGGTGGGTCCACTCCCCCCGACAACCAACAATTTCCACACATGCTAATCCGTCTCACAGGATCGCCGCGCTGAAATGTCGGCAGCGGAAGAAGCAATGGCTCGCCAACCTGCAGCAGAAAGTCGAAATCTTCAGCACGGAGAACGACGCGCTCGCGGCGACAGTCACTCAATTGCGCGAGGAGATTGTCGGGCTCAAGACGCTCCTGCTCGCGCATAAGGACTGTCCCGTTTCGCAAGCGCAGGGTATCTCGGGCATGGCTATGCAGCAACTGGCCGGCGACGCGCAGCATTATGCTAATCCGTATGGGATGGCGATGGGTGGCGGTCCGCCTCCGGGGGTGCAGCAGCAGCAGATGCAGCAGGCTGGTATGCAGAGGAGGTGAGTGTGTAGTTGATTATTGTGTAAGCTTGACCTATTCTTCAGTTCACATCACATACTGACGAGCTACAAGTTAGGAACGCCTTCCACACCAGCCGGTAGCTATGGCCGATTTGCGCGGTGATGTTGAGGTTCGCTTCGTACGCGAGAGTCCGCAGTGGATGCTTACGGAGCCTGTCGCCTTCGCGCCGGTGCCAGCGCCGCTCATGCTGCAGCAAACCGGGGAGTGATATGCATCAACGTCCGATGGCGGTGCCTGTCGTTGAGCGTGCGCACCTGTGTGTTTGTACATATGTTGTGGACTGTCCTTTGGCGCCCCTGCACGTACATACGGGAAGTGGCGTTTTTGGTTGCGACTTTGGATGGTGGTGAAGCAGGCACGTTGCTTCACTGGAGGCAAGCTGTGAACGGCGTACAGTACATATGGGCCGGGCGTGTTGGCGTACAGCAGGTGGCAAGGCACTACGGGGTGAATGACGGAAAGCAATGTTGATACGATAGCAGCAATGCCGTGAGTGAATGAGTGATTGAGCGCATCGCTTCACGATGTCGTTGAACATATCTGTACTGAGCGAGAGAGGACAGTCAGCCCCGCAAGCTCATCCCACTTCCGTCGCGTCTCCCCACACCCAAGCGCGTCGTGTCACACCTCTACCTCCTACCACCACCCCATACCATACGTATGCACAATGCCACCGCCCCAACCCCGCCATCATGAGCAACACGAGAGAAGAGCGCGTAGATAACGCTCTTCAAAAACTGCTCGAGCTCCTCGTCCCGGCACAAGCATACCCCGACGAGCCCGAAGCGCACGCGGATCAACGCTGGGACGAAGCCAATGAACTTGCCCGTAACTTGCTCGATGATGAGGCGGAGGCAAGTGTGGCGGAGGATGTGGGGCTTGCTGGTGATAGGATACAGGCGAGGTTGTTGAGGGGTATGAGAGGGGGTGTAGGACCGGAGAAGGCGGCGCAGTTCCGGGGATTGTATTCGAGGTTACTCGCGCAGCCGGTGTTGGGGCAGAAGTGGGGAATCCTTCACTTCTTGCTTAGGGTGGCGGAGGGTGTTGACGGGGCTGGGAACGGACAAGCGGACGGTGATGGGGAGGGAGAGGTGGAGGGTCTAGGGAAGATGGAGGACGGTGCGGGAGTGTACGATGAGGCTTTTGCACGGAATGGTCTGCCCAAAGTGCCGGAAGCTGAGGGCGCGGATGCAATGAGGCAGACACCGTTGAGAGGAAGAGCTGTGCCCGGACGACCACGGCCAGTACAAGCTGAAAGTCCGGCTACGGGACAGGGACGGGAACAGGATACGGCAGGCAGTTCTTGCCCTCCAGAGTCTGCTTTACTGCGAGATCTGCCTTTCACCCTCCAGGGACTGTCGTCCACGAACCTGGTGTTCTCTTCCGACAAAAGCTCATTGAAGCTGCCACCCGCTTTGCCTGTCCCGCTCATCGCACTCCTGCATACTTTGGCGGAACCCTCATTATTGTACAGATCGCTGTCAGAGTTCGTCGACTCGGCAGAAGGCGGCTTGGTAGGCCAAAGCCTGCGGTCAGCGATCGGACAGGAATTGCGAGCATATCTTAGCCTAGTCGCCACGCTCGAAGGCCAGATCCGGCGAGCGCTAGCTCAGCTGGACGAAAATCTGCCTCGTGGTGGATTGGGCACAGCTGGCGTGACGCTAAAACGCTGTGTCGTCTGGACGAGAGAAGCGACGCTGGGATTACGGCTGATGTCGCTCATCGTCGAGTCGGCGCGTGGCAAGAAGGGAGGCGAGCTCATCAGTCTGGTCCACAATTTCGCCACCTCGCACGGCGACGCCTTCGTCTTCACCTTCGCCGAGCGCCTACTATCCACCATCACGCGACCGTTCTACCACATGCTGCGGGCGTGGATCTACGACGGCGAACTGGAGGACCCATACCAAGAATTCTTCGTCGCGAAGAATGGGGACTACGAAGACAGCGGCGCGACAAGTGTCTGGGAACACAAGTACCTGATCAAAGACTCCATGATCCCCAGCATCATAACCCCGGACTTCGCGAACCGGGTCTACCTGATTGGTAAGAGTCTGAACTTCATCCGCTACGGTTGCGGCGACGGCGCATGGGTGGAGAGCTACAGCAAAGCTGCCTCGCGCGAGCTGCACTACGGCGATACGGCTACGCTGGGGTCGAGTATAGACGAAGCGTACAAGACCGTGATGGCGCGTTTAATCAGCTTGATGGAGACGAAATTCGCCTTGTTCTCGCATCTGAGCGCGTTGAAGAAATACCTCCTCCTCGGACAAGGCGACTTCATCTACTTGCTTATGGAGAGCTTGTCATCGAACCTCGACCGACCCGCCAACTCGCAATACCGACACACGCTCACCGCGCAACTCGAGCACGCGATCCGCAACTCGAACGCGCAGTACGACAGTGCCGACGTCCTACGACGACTCGACGCGCGCATGCTAGAACTTAGCCACGGCGAAATAGGCTGGGACGTCTTCACGCTTGAATACCGGGTCGACTCACCATTAGACGTCATCGTCACCCCATGGGCGAGCAAACAGTACCTCAAAATCTTCAACTTCCTCTGGCGAGTGAAACGTGTCGAATTCGCGCTTTCCAGCACTTGGCGGCGCGTCCAAACCGGTGCCCGAGGGGTCCTAGGAGCCGTGAGCGACAAACTGGGCCAAGACTGGAAGACCGCCAGGGGTGGGTTGGCGGAGATGGTACATTTCGTCGATCAACTGCAGTATTACATTCTCTTTGAAGTCATCGAGGCCGGATGGGAGGGACTACAGAAGTCTATCAGTAAGTCTGACGCTACGCTCGATACGCTTATTGAGGCGCACACGCTTTATCTCCGCAGTATCACGCGGAAGGGGTTATTGGGGGGTGCAGGCGGGGTGGACTTCACAGCGCAGTTGCATGAGTTGTTGAAGGGGATGTTGGCGTATAGGGATGCGGTGGATGGGTTGTATAGTTATAGTGTGGCGGTGTTCACGGAGAGGCAGGAGAGGGCGGCAAAGATTGAGACGAGGACGCGGGCGGGGAGGTGGGGGATCGTGGAGGGGGAGGAGGATGAGTTGGGCTCACCCTTATTTGCGAGTGGTAGAGGGCGGAAGGCGAAGGCCGGGGAAGGATTAACGGATTCGCCTATCCCGCCTTTACTGTCGTTTGCTGGTGGCGGGGTGGAGGGTGAAAGAGATGTGCTGGAGCAGCTACGACAGAGGTTGAAGAGTGTGGAGACAGACTTTCGGGCAAGGGTGAATGTGTTATTGGGCGATCTGGCGTATCAGCCGGATGTGGACATGCGGTTTTTGGGGGTGGTGATGAACTTTAATGATGTTTATGCTCCAGTTAGGAAGAGAAGGCAACATCAACATCAGCATCAGCATCGGGCGGAGAGGGAGAAGGACAAGACGGTGGTTGCGGCGTAAGGTGTCGTCGTGATGGGAGCGAGTCACTTAGGCTTGATATGATACCCAGTCTTAGCACGTTGTACTTTCACGAATCCCAGTCTTTGGAGGTCTTCTATCTCTTGTTTGGTGTGTTGTACAGGGCGCCAGATACTTCTTCAATGGCGTGACAGACATCAACGCCCTGCCTGGACTACGGGAGTACTGCTGCTGCTATTTCGGGTCGCATGGCGAGTCAGCCCAAATGTGGGGATTGTTGATGTTGATGGCCGAGGCCTTGTCCGTTTACCGATGGCGTGGTGGCGTGACATTTCCAATGCGTCGCAATGACTGCCAATCACGAACCAAAGTAGCAGAGCCTTTTTATGTCGTCTGTGTTGGTCGACGACTGTAACGCTGAACTCCTGGTAGGCACAACAGTGTAAGCGGAGATTGGGGTGGGAGAGCGCTGCCCGCAACGAGGTCGCCCTCATCGGCGGAGTCAAGCCACAACGGCTGCGCGTTCCCTTGCGCGTTTGAGGGTTCAACTTTGCCGCAAGGCTGTGTATCTATCGAGGCATCGGAGCGTCAGCCCATCAGCAGCAGGCTAGGCTACCGTTGGAAGCGCAGCTCGACTGTTCAATAATCTCTTCCGATCCTTTCTCATAGATTTCTTGTTGCTTGGCCTGCAAGATCAGGTAGATCTAACAATCACCGCCCGTCTTACCGTTGCCAAGCGGGACTCGAAGAGGGAAAGCAGCTGTCGCCGATCTTGTCAACAACAGCTCCACAAGCCCGAACAAATAGCTTGGTCTGCCATACCTCACAGCCGCTTGAAAGGCAGTTGGTCATATCCCTCGCCCTGAAGGCGATAGGTTGTATAGTGACGGGAACGGGGTTGAGGCGAGCAAAGTGCCAGGATGAGCTACGGGCGACCAGGTACGTTGACTGCACATGAGCGAGGAGTGCATGAACCGGAGGAAGAGGAAGCTGCGCAGGTATGCACGCTTGGTGTGTTGGTAGTGAATGGGCGCTGGTAGATCCGACGTTGCCGACAACCACATTCCAGCTGAAGCCGCAGCGGCGCAGCGCAACGTTCGCCATTTGATCAACGAGCTGAGACCGGGTCTCCTTCTTGACATGCTGGACAAGGAGACATTGCTAACACATGCGCGCAGGTCGCTACGGCGACATTGGCCTGCAAGAGCACGAGGACGAAGATCCACACAACCCATTCATGGACCCGCGCAGACAGTCGCCCGAACGATACCAAACGCCCGCATACCAACTCGACGATCGACCATATACTCACCATGAGCCGCTCTCGATACCCGTTGGTCCAGGCCCGTTCGGTCCGCAGGACAGGCTGCAACCGCAACCTACATACTCCGTAGAGAATATGCCAAACACATTCGGACACAGCGAGGCATATGATGATGTACATCAGCATGCCTACACGCCCGACCCATACCAGACCGCGCACCATGGCGCAGGAGAGTACGGCTTGAGCCCACACCACGAGCATCCCCCGGGATACGGATATGAGGGTGGGCAGGACTTTGAGCAGCCGCAGCACCCTTACTACCAGGATGAGCCAGACACAAGACCCATCCTCCAGGCGGGAACAAGCTACGGTCCAGACCCGACCAACGTCGGAGGCCCATCACAAGAACCAGCAGGCCAAGATCTGGAGCAAGGCTTCGCAGACGTGCAGCCTCCGCCCAATGTGCGCATTCGCAGGTGGAAGACGGTGAAAGAGGTGCAACTGTACAACGGCAACCTAGTGCTTGATTGTCCTATACCCCCACGGCTGTTGAATCAGGTCCAGCATGCGCAGCCACCGGAGAGAGACGAGTTCACGCATATGCGCTACTCGGCAGCAACGTGTGATCCTTCGGAGTTTTCCGACAAGCGTTTCACACTCCGCCAGAGACTGTTTGCCAAGCCACGGCACACGGAGCTGTTCATAGTCATTACCATGTACAATGAGGAGGACGAGCTACTTGCGCGAACTTTGATAGGCGTGATCAAAAACATCGAGTATATGAATTCGCGGACGAGTAGCAAGACGTGGGGCAAGGAGGCGTGGAAGAAGATCGTGGTATGCATCGTCAGCGACGGACGCGCCAAGATTAATCCGCGTACGAAGGCAGTGCTTGCGGCAATGGGTATATACCAAGACGGCATTGCCAAGCAGCAGGTCAACGGTCAGGACGTAACAGCACACATCTACGAGTACACCACGCAAATGAATCTGGAGATCAAGAAAGGCATAGTCAACGTCAAGAAGGGCAACACACCGATGCAAGTCCTCTTCTGCTTGAAGGAGATCAACCAGAAGAAAATCAACAGCCACAGATGGTTCTTCCAAGCCTTCGGCGAAGTCCTACAACCCAACATCTGCGTGCTCATCGATGCCGGTACCCGGCCGGGTAAGAGCAGCATCTACCATCTCTGGAAAGCGTTTGATCGCGAGCCCATGTGCGCCGGTGCTTGCGGCGAGATCAAAGCCATGCTGGAGCACGGCAAGAACCTCATCAATCCACTCGTCGCAGCGCAGAACTTTGAGTACAAAATGAGCAATATCCTTGACAAGCCGCTCGAGAGCGCCTTTGGCTTCATCTCCGTTCTACCGGGTGCCTTTTCGGCGTATAGGTTTGTGGCGCTACAGAACGACAAGACTGGTGCCGGACCGCTGGAGAAGTACTTTGCCGGCGAGAAGATGCACGGTTCGAATGCTGGCATCTTCACGGCGAATATGTATCTGGCCGAGGATCGTATCCTCTGCTTCGAGCTCGTGTCGAAGCGGAATTGCTCGTGGATCCTGCAGTACGTCCAGTCGGCGAAGGGCGAGACGGACGTGCCGGAGGGGATGGCCGAGTTCATCTTGCAACGACGACGCTGGCTGAACGGCTCCTTCTTCGCGGCTGTATACGCCCTGGTGCACTTCTACCAGATCCACCGAAGCCATCACTCGGCTGTACGAAAATTTATGTTCTACGTCGAGTTCATCTACCAGGCTGTCAGCATGATCTTCGCCTGGTTCGCGATTGGGAATTTCTTCCTCGTCTTCCGCATCCTCACCACTTCGCTTGCCGACAAGGATCTCCTCGGCACGGCCGGGCTCGTCCTGGCGGTCTGCTTCGAATGGCTGTACTTGGCTTGTCTGATGACCTGTTTCGTGCTCGCGCTCGGCAACCGTCCCGCCGGAAGTGGCCGCTTTTACATGACCCAGGTCGTCTTCTGGGCCATCCTCATGGCCTACCTCCTCTTCGCCTCCGTCTTCATCACGGTCAAGAGCGTGCAAGAAAAGGTGCGCGAGGGCGGCTTCACCTTCGCCAAACTCTTCACCGATCGCCTCTTCTTCACCCTCATCATCAGCATGTGCTCGACGTGGCTATTATACCTAGTGACAAGCATCATCTTCCTCGACCCCTGGCACATGTTCACCTCCTTCATCCAATACCTCCTCCTCACGCCCACCTACATCAACATCCTCAACGTCTACGCCTTCTGCAACACCCACGATGTTAGCTGGGGTACTAAAGGCGACGACAAAGCCGAGAAACTCCCCTCCGCCAACGTCAAACCGGGCGGCAAAGTGGATGTGGTCATCCCCACCGACGACGCAGATCTAAACTCCCAATACGAAACCGAACTCCGCACCTTCAGCACAAGATTCCAGAAGGAAAAAGCGGTCATCGACGACAAGACGAAGCACGAGGATTACTACAAGGGATTTCGCTCGGCGGTGGTGTTGGCGTGGATGTTTTGCAATCTGGGTCTGGCGGCGGTGGTGCTGAATGCGGGTGGGTTGCAGAATGTCGGCCCGAACACGGATACGGCTGAGCAGCGACGGGCGACGATCTACATGGGCGTGGTGTTGTATAGTGTTGCTGTCCTCGCGGCAATACGGTTTGTGGGCGCTTGTTGGTTTACGGTCGTTAGGTTGTTTAGGGGGGTGTGATGAGTTGGTTGAGTCAATGGAGTGAGCTTTCGGGGGCGTGGAGTTGGATGGGCGTGGGGCTTGAGGTGCGTATGTATGAGATACCACTTGAGTCAGTTATCGGTATCTATGAAATGCACGGCGGTGATCGAAAGAAGTCGTCGATTGGGCTCATGTTCTCACAGAGCAACGACTTCAAGTGCTAAAAGATTGCATCGCTCCTTCTTCTTCTGTACTGTATGTAAGCTGGTAATGGCAACGGCAACTCCTACATATTCGTTTGTTTCCGATATTATCTACATCTTGCTATCCACCGCTTACTCACCCCTTAGATCACTTATCAGTACATCACAGCACTCACGGTTGCTCGCAGCCTTCGAGTCTGCGAAGGAAGGCCGGAAGGAAGACTGGAAGAAGGACTATCTGGTAAGACCATGGTCCCTCGTGCCTTCCATTTCAGTCGAACCGGCAAGACCCGGTTGAACTGCGTTAGCTTCTGCGCGTCCAAGCTACACAGCTCCAGCAGAGTCTGCCAACGCCACCAACTCGCACGACAAACAGGAACTTTCGCTTGACAACACAACCATCACCCGTCAGCTACAATCCCACCGCCAACATGTCGGGCTGGGACATGAACCCCGCCGTCGAGGATGACACCGGCTTCCAGGCGGATGGTGGCGCCGGCGGCTTCACTGCTGACGATGAGTTCAACGGCATCGGTCAGGAGAATCTCTCGCGCCATCACAACGCTGACGGCGATCGTCCGCATGATGGCGGGTGCCGAGTGTAACTCTGCTCGCCTCCCAACGCTTAAATGACCTTCACTGACTGCTTGGTAGCTGTGGCCAGGATGGTCACTTCGCGCGTGACTGCCCTGACAAGCCGGAAGGCTACACCGGTGGCGGCGGCGGCGGGCTTTCCGGAGAATGCTTCAACTGGTAGGCTTCGGACATCGCGCCTTCGCTCATTCATTCATGAGCTTTCGCTAACTGTTAGCAGCGGCCAAGTCGGTCACAACAAAGCTGATTGTCCGAATGAGCGCGTCGAGCGTGAGTTCACTGGCACGTGCAATTTCTGCGCTCAATCCGGCCATCGTGCAAAGGACTGCCCGGAGAAGCCGCCAAGCAAGTGCAAAATCTGCAATGAGGAAGGCCATGAAACGGCGGAGTGCAGCGCGAACCGTTTGTATGCGGTGATGAAGGTGCCGGAGATGTCCGCTGAAGACGCTTGGAAAATGCTCGAGGAGGCCGACGCCGAGAAGGATGTTGACGACATTCGCAACGTGAGTCTTCATACTGGTTGTGCTGAGGCCTGCTCTTGCTGATGTCGTGCAGGCTATTCTGGCGTACGCTCGCGCTTATCCTGAGGTTACGCTCAAGGAGCTGGAAAAGACCTTCCGCGATGCAGAGATGAAGACGTACCTCATCGCCAAGCAGCAAGAGGTTTCCGATACTCACACGATCGTCAACTTGCAAGGCAAGCCGGATCAGACCCACGTCATCTCCATCCAGTTCACGCAAGAGCCACGTCGCGCCAAATTCGCGGAGGGCTGGCCGAAAAGTCCAGAGGAGAACAACGAGCGCCTGGAGTCTGCTGGGTTCGTGCTCGATCGCATGGTTCAGAGTGAGTTCCGCCTGCTAGGTATATCATGTTGACAATGCTGACCTTGTTTCAGAATGTTCGAACTGCAACCGTAAGATTCGATTGCCCTACGCTGTTTGACTGTTTTGCTGATGGTGATCAAGGACTCGGACATGGGTCGAAGCGTTGCACGGAGGAGCGTCGCGAGTTTGACAAGCCAACCATCACCTGCGCCAACTGCAATGAGACCGGCCACTACGCTCGTGACTGTAAGGCTCCTCGCAAGAGCGGCAAGAAGGGCTGCCGTAACTGCGGCGCCGAAGACCACATCGCCAAGGAGTGGTATGTCGAAGTTGCGCTGATTGACTAGATACCTTACTGACTTGCACGCAGTCCCGAGCCGCCAAACCCGGACAACGTCGAATGCAGAAACTGCAATCAAATGGGCCACTTCTCCAAAGACTGCCCTGACCGTGAGCCTGAGCTTTGCCGTAACTGCGGCGAAGAGGGTCATCGTGAGCAACCAAAACCCAGAGGAAACATTGTCACAACAAGCTGACAGTAACCAGGCGCCAAGGAATGCACGGCGGAGCGCAAGATCATATGCAGGAACTGTGACGAAGAGGGTCACACCGGCAAGGAGTGGTGCGTACCAGATAATCCTATCCTTTGAAGGTCACCCCTAATGACAGCTTCACAGCCCGAAGCCGCGTGATTGGAGCCGTGTAAAGTGTAACAACTGCGGCGAAATGGGCCACGGTGTAAAGCGCTGCCCGAAGCCGGTGCCGGAGGAGCCGGAGGAGGACGCTCAGCGCGGTAGTGCCGGTGCTGGCGGAGACGGTGGGTGGGCGAGCAACACTGCTGGCCCCAGCTACGGCGAGGGCGAGGCGGCTACTGCGAGCGCGGGCGGTTGGTGATCATATTCGATCTCATCCAATCTGCCACCCGGGAGTGAGACGGACTGCCGGGCAGAGACAGACGTGGAAGACAAGGCGAAAGCAAGCGGTTCGGAGTCTTCATGCTACATCGATGGCTGTGCTTGATGGATGCATCAACGGGATCTTGCCGGTGGCGTTTGCTGCACTTGACGGTGGTATGAGGATGCTAGCATAACGCGTAGCTCAAAGCGAATAAAGAGCATAGGCAGTTTGCCGGCTGTGGATAAGTATTATGTTGCTCAGGCCTCATTTACATGTTTCAGACAACCATCCTAAGTAGCACGATCGCCATGTTGTCGAGTCTAAATGGTGTGCCTGAGGACATACCGGTTGCTGCCTGATATGACTTGTAGCTCGTGTGACACCATCAATTGCGGCATTACCCAGTACTATCACCTACTCTGTGCGCTGTAGGCGCATCTTTCGCCGGCAAGATGTTGAAGATATGGTCGATGAAGCAGCAGCAGCAGAAGAATGAGGCGGCACAGGGTCCGACGAAGAAGAAGAAGGTGACGGCGGCGCAACTGCGAGTACAGAAAGGTACGATAAGCGCAATACAAGTCGTCTGAATGAACGAACAACAGGACTGAGACATGTTACTTCCATAGATCTTTCCGAACTCGCCCTCCCCCAAACTATGAAAACAACCTTCCCCAATCCCGACGACATCCTTAACTTCGTCCTCCACCTCACCCCCGACGAAGGCCTCTACAAAGGCGGCGCCTTCACCTTCTCCTTCGCCATCAGCCAAAACTTTCCCCACGAGCCGCCAAAAGTGAAATGCCAGCAGAAAATCTACCACCCCAACATCGATCTCGAGGGGAACGTCTGCCTCAACATATTGAGAGAAGATTGGAAACCGGTGTTAAATTTAAATGCGGTGATTGTCGGGTTGCAGTTCTTGTTTCTGGAGCCGAATGCGAGTGACCCGTTGAACAAGGATGCCGCGCAGGATTTGCAGGCGGATCGGGATCGGTTTAAGAGGAACGTGAGAAGTGCTATGGCAGGAGGGAGTGTGGGGAAGGAGACTTTTGATCGGGTGGTGAGGTGAGAGCGGGAGCGGTAGGGTGTTGGCTGCAAGGGTATCCAGTCAAGCGCCTGCATATGCCAACCGCGTGGAAGGTCGTGGGGCTCGAGACGCTGTCGCGCGGTTGCTGGGTCACGAGACGAAACGGCGCATATATGATACCAACGAGCATATGGGCGGTGGGCGTTTAGCGGAGTGTGTCTCGGGTGTTGCACTTGCATAGCGGCATCAGCTAGAGCTAGATGGCGAATCCTCATAAACGGTTTGATCAAGCCATCCCTATACCCGCTAAAGCATTCGTTGAGCCCATCAGTCGGAACGCCGCGCTCCACCACTGGTCACCGCAACCGCTCCACCTGATTCCTGTCATTCCTTACAACTCCGCAAACCTCGTCGTGTTATACAAATGCTTATCCGTCGTCTCCAACACCTCCAACGACGCGCCCACCTTAATCTTCCCCTCGTTCTTCGGAATACACAACATACCAAAACACGGCTTATACTTCGCCACCCCGCCTTCATCCACGCGGCGATACTTCATCAGCTCGTCCCACGGCTGCTTCGGATGCTTCTGCGCCGTGTCGGGATTCACATTCGGCACCTGGCACCGCGCACACCGCGCCACGACATCTAAATCGATCTTGTATATCGCCGATTCATCGGGCAGCGTCGTCATGATCCGGATGCGTTTCCACGTATCCTCTTCCCACGGGTGGTCGTCGCGGCCACGAACAATGATATTAGGGCGGAACCGTTCGATGGTCCAGCCACCGAGACTCGGGTCTTTCTCTCGTAACCGGCGGTTCAGGTCCTTGAAACTCGCTTCCGACGCGATCTGCAGGCTCATGACGTCGGCGAAGTGGTGGGGGACTGCGGCGCCGTAGAGTTCTTCGCGGCCGTTGGTGCCGGAGTTGCGCGCCGTGGGGCCTTTGTAGACGAGGGCGACGTCTTTGTTGAAGAAGTCGCAGAACATCTTGTTGATGGAGGCCGGGTACTCGTAGGCGTCTGTTTCCGCTTCCCAGATTTCCACGGTGGAGAGGGTGGTGTTCTTCTCGAGGTAGTCTTTCGTTGGGAAGGCAGGTATTGTGACGCGAGCATCTGTGCCGTGGATGCTGATTTCGAGCTGTTGTTGAGGTTTGCCGTCGTCGCCTTTACCGTCAATGATCGCGGTGTCGACAAGGGTCATGCTTGAGTCGGTGCGGATGGTCATGAATTTGCGGTCGGACTTGTCGATGAACATCCAGTTCCGGTCGAGCGTCAAGCCGGTCTTTCGCAGTCGCGTGTTATCGACGACAATGCCACGGCAAGATTTGACCGGGTAGATACGCATGCTCACGACTTCGGTGGGTGGCGGGAGTGGTGGTGCGTCCTTATGCTGAACTGCCACAGAGCCAGGTCCTAATGCTGAGTTGATCTTGGATACTCCAGGTGCATCGGCAATCTTTGTGAATCTCGCAAGGATAATCATGCCGATGAAGCCAACGACGACGGTTCCCAGGAGTACGAGGCCATAGTCAATGTTGTTGGAATCAATGTTCTTGATGTCGAAGTGGCGTAGATCGCTCCATACTTCTTGCGCTCCGGCGACATACTTCTCGATCGAACGCTGAAAAATGTCCATGATGCCGCGTTTCTATTATTTTAGTGGCTACGAGAGGAGAGGCTTATGTGAGCTGTTCAGGACACAATCGTTCCCTCGTTGAATGTTGGGTAACTGACTGTCTGCGCACTGAGCAGTATGCTCCAAACGAGATCACGAACACCGTCTTGGAAGCGCAACGAATAGCGACACGACTGGGCTCGTCAACTCGCTGTCGTTGCTTCTCAAAAGGGCAACTACACAGCGAGCAATGTCGAGTGGAGAGTGTAAGAGTGGAGTTGGAATGCTGGAGTGCATGGAGAAAGGGCGCTAGCGCAGGCTGGTGTCATACCAAACTCAACTGCTATACGATGTGCCCTACATGGTGCCGCGTGCTGCACCGCGAGTTTTGCAAAGCGACTTAGAAGCGCTCCCAATCTTCGATAGATGTTGGAGAGTGCTGCTGCTAAGCACCGTACACGAACGACCAATGGAAGACTCTGCTAAGCCACGAGGCCATGTTGCACTTGACTCCGGACCAAGGGTATGATCTTCGAGCAGCATGGATCGATCGATGGGGAGACGAGTCCTCGACCGTATTCGGACCCTCCATACTTGTCAATGATAGTACAAACCAAATCATCTTCAACCCCTCCGAAAGGACGGTAGGAAGAGCACCCTCATTACGATCCGTCTATGTTATATGGAGATCCGGAAGCCTTCATTGCGCGAAAGTCTTCCGCATTCAGCTCTTCTTGGTCGAAGTTCTTGAGCATGCGTGCCTGCGACCGCTTGAATTGCAGCACTCACGCCGTCCGGGAGGAGTGGTAACACCTACATTGATAGCACATCGCGCTTCCCCGTTTGGCATACCGAGCTGAGCATCAAATTCCTCAGGTTCGCTCCCAGAACACAATGACACTGCCCACAAGCCCAGAATGGGTTCTTCTTCGCACCAGCACGGTACTCACGTCGATGCTCCAAGCCCTTCACCCATTCGATGTCCTTGGCGAAGGGGTACAGTGCCCAATAGCCGATCCGGGAGCAGTAGCTGCAATGGCAGTTGACCGAAATGGAGCGCTCTGGATGCTCATTTGTAGTTTCGGATGTATAGAGCGGAGGAGACAGCTTCATGCGGAAGCGCACAGCACCGCACTAGGAAGATTAGCACAGGCGCCGGATGCAGAGCCCTCGCGGTTCTACCGACGTGACAATGAAGGTCGTAATTGCCATAGACACCGTTTGGTGGAGACCATGGTAACTCCAAGCTGGTGTTGTTCGTGCTGCTTTCGCTTGACATGGCTCAGGGTCTTGAGCAATGACGGCCGGTCAGTGGACTTCGAAAAAAGACTGAAGAGACAAGAGAGTGCGGAAGACATGAGTTACAATGCAGACTTGCGACCCTCTTATGAGGCAGCCTTTGCAATGTAGGGTGGTGAACCGTCGCATCCAATCCTACATTAACAAAGTCCTTGACCTGGATATTTCGATCGGGCCCACGGTGTGTAGGCTAATGACCCGCCCACACTCGTGCTGTGATAGGGCAAGTAGGATCAGATTCGACAGTTTTGGGTAAATGCTGAGGGGTGGACGCGTCCTGATGTGCCCTGAATGCATTGCACCTGGCGCAAAAGCATGTATTATTGTAAAGTTTAGTGCGTGACGATATATCATATGCTATGCTGTACGTTCACAGACCAGGAAAGTTGCAGTCGCAAGTCTTGCCGATTTGGGTCATTATGTAATGATGGAAAGAGTCAATGGCTCTTATATCTGACAGATATTGAATGAGACGAGCTATGACACGGCCATAAAGTTCCCTAGTGTGCCGCAACAACCAGATGGAGTTGACGATACGAACCGTTCTTTAGCATGATGCCATATATCGTCCTCAGCCCGCATACACCCCAAGAGCATCGGAAATCATGGTTCCGGTTACGTCTTGTTATGGTGATTGTTGGCTACGGCCGATCAGGTTGGTGCAGTATATCCTTCTTCATCGAGGTCCGGCTAGCTCCACGGCATGCAAGTAGAGGCAGCAGCTCGGTGTACACCTGCCCCAGGGGTATGTGGTCAAACAAGCAAACTCTCCAAAATGCGAAGTGGGTATCTTCCGTAATGGTATACTCGAAACAGCCTTATTCACCACCTTTCGCAACAACAGCACAGACTCATCGACCGATGCATTCTGATCCCAAGAGCTTGCATCATAATCTCGGCTCAGGTATGGGCTCATAGTCGTCTTCTCGTGGCATCAACAGCTTAGCCAGTAAGATGCCAAACATATCCACAACCAGAACACTCCAAGAGACTGTGCAGAGAATCCAGGCTTTGTCCAGAACCCAGCCTGGGAAGAAGCGCTTGTCGTGATCATACAAATATGCCTAGGCAGTATTAGCACACCAACCTGCATTCTCCGCTATGTTACGACAGCGTACCACAAGCGCCATAGCGATCAATTGGCCCGCAGCCACCAACCCCAACAATACCGCCAGGATCTTCCATCCTGCCTCCCTGCTCGCTCGTCCGCCTACCAAGATGGTAATGTAGGCGATTACACATGCCAACTCCATCACCACGCTCAGGTTCATGAAGAAGCCCGTACTCCTCCACATGCTGCAGAAGTAACGGTCACCATCCTGGCAGTCTTCGTACTGTGGGAACTTGGTACATTGCCCGGTCAAGCTCGAGCAGCGCTTATGGAGGCCATACGCGATCTTGATGGGAGTAGAGCTTGGGGAGGACGTTGGCGCGGTGTAGGTGATCCATTCTGGGAGAGCTATCGCGGCTATGGTGCAGGCGGCGGCGGCCACGAAGACCCAAAGAGAGATGCCGTAGATTATGCGACGCATCTCGAACAACGATATAAATGACTGCCAAACTTACGAGAGGATGGTTCCGAGACAATCTGGGTCGCTATGGTTGTTGGCTGCCTGAGGAGGTGAGGATCATGGTGGGGACCCCTCGGATTGGCGTCACTGGCTGAATCCTTCTTGTCCGCTCTCGTTCTGACTCCTCCACCATTGCTGCTATCAATACCCTACTCCCGGCTATCCGGCGGTGCATGGCTAGATGAGTAACAAGACCCAATCCAACACTAGTAGTCGATCTATCGTTGCTATTCCCGAGTAGTGCACCAAGGTTACATGGCTGAACCGGACTACACACCAGATCCGCTGCCGATGGGACGCCTGACTTGGATGCCCAGCGACCGGGCAGCCGTGACGGTTCTAGTAGCGGTCCGCCAACAGCGTCACGCTACAGGGCCTGGTATCCCTGCGGCTGTGAGCGCCACCAACGTTATCAGTATCCGTATATGAAGGTTGGTTGTTTCTACTCATATACATAGTAAACTCACAATCACTGCACCAGCTTCCCACTATATCACAAGGCATAGGCTATTCAGTGGTAATGGCGCTCAAAAATGGCACCACAACATCCACATCCGCAATGTACTCAAGGAAGCTCTACACCAAATGGATTCTCGTCCCTCTCTGGATAACCCACATTATCTTCGTGATTGTCTTTATCTGCGCTCTTGCTTACCTTATGTCCGAGTGGGTAGGGAATACCGACTCCAACATGCCAACGTGCGTAGAAGCTGCTATGAAATGAGGGACACCAAGTCTTGCTGACAGACATTCAGACAATGGTCCATCTACATGGCCTTCTTCTCCATTTTACTGGTGATCGAGCTTACGGAAATGGTTCTCCACTCCTTCAACCTACTCGACCCGTGGCTCTACCTCTCCTTGCAGCTGTTCACAGGTCTCTTCTGGACAGTGATCATCACGATGACCATTTTCGCCTTCGCTACGGAGCCCAAGGGCGTTCTCTGGTTCTGGAGCCTGTTTGTAACAATTCTAGCGACGTAAGTGTAATGTGTGATGGCGGGAGAATGACATCTTGTTGACCAAGTCGCGCAGATGCTCGTACTATGCAAGCCTAGTCTATGCGTCGATCGTTCTGCATCGCTGGCGCAAATGGAGGCGCGAGCACATCGACATTGATGCGGACAAGGTCGAAGTCCGCGACGGTGCGATCACGAGCTTCGAGCTTGAAGGCACCAGGAGAGAGCGACGGCTACCGAGCATATAGTTACAGCAGAACAGTTCGATAGTTGGGCACCACATAAACTTGACTTAATTTCAGCAAGGTCGTCATCACACCATATTGTACAATCCCATCGCCGCGCTATGCAGACCTACACTATCCGGAACGATCCACTTACACCCTCGAAAGGGTTGATACTTCCACCCAACGCCTTGGCATCTCCATAGTACCGTAACCTGTACGACCCACGAAAGTTAGGCTTGCCTCTCGCCATCAGGTCACCGTGCGGTTCGGAAGTTGCGTCTTCAGTCTCCCACTTCGTCTCCCAGGATATCGTTACCTCGCTTGTGCCGGTCACCTCGCTCGTGCGCTTCCACTCATACAGCAGGCTCCAGTCACTGTCATCTCGTAACCGCCGCCACCTTCTCGTGGACAGGTCATATTGCTCAACTTCAGCGAATGTGCCACCGAGGCGAAGATTGTTCCTCGGGTTTGCGCCAACGAAGGTTGCCGAGACAGTCTCGCCCACGCGGTACGTAGGCTTGACGTTCCTTATAATGCCGCCAAACTTCTTGAAGAAAGGTGCGCGGTCAACTACGACGGGGGTGATGAATGACAAGGAGTCGTTGACTTGGATGGGTGGCCGTGGCCCGAGCTCGGAGTTTGGGAGCTGTGAGGCAGCAGAGGAGGAAAGCAGGGGGAGGTACGTCAAGCTGAGGTTGACGAAGGCATCCAACGTCCAAGGGCCGTAAAGGGTTGAAGCCCCTTCGTACCGCTGCACGGCGTACTCTTCCGGCGTGCTGATGTAATGCGTGTAGGTATTCGCGGGGCCGCCGAGGACAACAATCGGCTCTTGCGCTACGTCGGCATCAATTCTTCCTGCTATAGCCTCGTCTGCAAGTATGAGCGCAGCAGACTCGTGGATAGCTTCCTTCCATCGCCGCCCAGCCATAGTCGTCGCCTCGCCTGGACTCACAATGATAAACAGCGGTCCGACACGAAGAAGCTGGATGTCGACTATATTGGGGGTCCACTCGTATGGCCTGTGACTTTCGCCCACATCAAGTAGAATGACTTTGTCGCCGTGACAGACTTTCTGCGTGTCGTTCGGGCTGTGGACGAGACCGCCTACGTACGCCCAAAGAGGGTTGGCATGAGGGTCGTTAGGTTGTGCCTGCTTGAAGTCAAAAGCGCCAGGGCCATCGGATGTGCCGGCTGCGAAGGAGTAACCTAACGCTGCGGGACAGGTTCGCACCGCCGCGCCATTTGGTAAGGCGAAGTGATAGCTGCTTAAGTCTACGAAATGATGTACGCTTTTCACCACGCTGCCGGTGACGGGTGTCCAGGCATCGCTGTCCGAGAGGAGATCCGCAGCTGCTTGATACTGTCGTCGACCAATTTCGTAGGTACTGGCGGCACCTCCATCGTGTAAGCCCCAATGCGGCCCCCGTCCGTGACACGGCTGGCTTGCATTGCCGCATAGCGATGTCTTGAAGTTGCACGTCTCGCCCGCGTAGGCGCCGTACTCACAATAGGCCCCATGAATATTCGGGCTTGTGTCACCGACATTGGCTTGACTGAAGCCGGCCACGAAGTTGGGATCGTTGGTGGACTTTTCGAAGAGCCAGGCTGCAACGCCTTTATTGTCGCCTGTAACAATGCTGTTGTTGCCGTACATGCTTGTGCCGTGGACTGGGAACCAGGTGAGCATACCAATGTCGTCATTGCTCCTGGCGTTGATGAAGCGAAGGGCAGTCATGGTCTTGTCGACATCATGGTCATAACGAGCCCTCTCCTCCGCAGGGTTGGCAAGGTAAGCGTAGGGGCTGCGATTGACGTTCGCATCGGTCACATTGACGTGCCCAACGGCCAACCGCCCTGGTGCGAGACTCTTATGCGCTTGAACGATCGACGCGACTGTTCCGTCGACGATGGCTTGGTACGATGGCTTGTGGAAGCCTTTGCTCGTGATTTGGGGCAGCAGGTAGTTCAACCAGGCTCCTGGCCCGGAGTGCGAGTGCGTGCCTGTTAAGGCGATGTTTTGATTCCCATAGACGGCGTACTCGCCACCAAGTGCTCTCAAAGCTTCCAGCGTCCCATTACGAATAGCTGTGTCGCCAGACTGTGTGTCAAGCACAAGGTAAACGAAGCGATCTTCCGGCTTGTCAAGATCCGCGACGATGAATGCACGCGAGTATAGCCTCTGGCGAACACCGGATCCAAGTTGGCTTGCGTTGGCATAGCCCATGAAGTTGATCTCAACAACAGGCCCGGTGATGTCTGCCTTGCCCACGCCAATCAGATAGTCCGCCTTGCTGTCTTCAGACTCCTGATCATAAAGAGGACTTCCGGCAGGAGGCAGATCCAACGGCAGCTGGTGGCCAGCATGCGTCCATAGAAAGCTTACATCAACACCGCTGTATTGATGTATTAGGTTCAGCGTCGACAGGATGATGAGAAGGCCGGCCGCTAAGGCGAGCACGAGCGACGAACGTGCCATCTTCTGAGATGCTCCAACACGGATATGATGGTCATTGAGACATACGGGGACTGTCGAACATGCTTATCCGCGGATGTCAATGCAGGAAGCACAAGACGAGACGATACAGGTGGACGACATCTCACGTGACAGGACGGCTCGGCTGCATCAGTGGCGTGACCTTCTTGGCAGCGACATAAAGTTACATGGGTGACTATGTACTTCACTGCTTCTTGCGCGTACAGATGCTGTGGTACTAATACTGCTTTATGCGACAAATTTCTATAGCACCGCAGACCAAGGGCAGTATTCGCTTCTCCGTGTCCCCTCAACTAGGCGCATACAGACGCGTGTGACTCAGGACCTGGACACCACGTCCAAATAGACAGGACGATGAGTGCTTCGCTTGAAGCCTGCATCGCAGCCTCATTAGTCGTGACATGCCTGGACCGAGTTGATCACTCAAACGCTATGATGGACGTGAGCGCTACCCTCTCAGTGCTTTGTTCGAAGCAGCTTCCACTTCCGGCCTCGCGGCGGCGATGGATCGAGCAGCGCGCTTCCTCCGGCCCACATCTCTTATCAAGATCCATCCGCGCACAACGGTAATACTACCGCATGTGTGACCGCATCGCAAGCGTAACCCCGTGCTTGCAGGTAGGTGGAGATGCACTTGTGACGGGACGAGAAGGAGACACTGGAGTCGCGCGGCGTGATTCGCGAAAGGAAGTGGTTCCTGCGTACAAACCACCAATGCAAGGGAGTTTGCGTTATCTCTTGACTTCCAAGACTCTGGCGGCGAATCCGTAGAGAGGACAATGTAGGCATGCGGGCACCCATGACTATGGGTTTGTCGCTCTTTTCTTAACTCCATCCCCTTCACTTCACGCTCACCCACTCCATCCTAGATTCTGCCAAGCAGACACATCCCAGCCCATCATCATGCATCTCCTCTCACTCTTAACAGCGTGCGCCCTCGCAAGCAGCGCTCTTGCTCGAAGCCCTCAACATGTCCGCAAAGCCGGCAAACCTGAACCCCTACGTGCCAATTCCGGGCTCGAAAAGCGCCAGACCCCACCAGGCTACGGCGGCCCAAGCACAAACACCACCATCATTCCCCAAAATGCCAACACGACCAAATTTGCGGTGAACGGTTCGGCCATTCCAGACGTCGACTTCGACATAGGTGAGAGTTACGCGGGTCTGCTACCCATCTCGAGCGCGCCGAATGCGAGCGAGCTTTACTTCTGGTTCTTCCCATCCGAGAACGCGCTGGCAGGCGATGAGATCCTCATCTGGCTGAATGGCGGACCAGGGTGCTCGAGCTTGGAGGGTCTGCTGCAGGAAAATGGGCCATTCCTTTGGCAGTATGGGACGTTTGCGCCGGTTAAGAACCCTTACACTTGGGTATGTAGGATGTGTCCATGTTTGTGTGGATAACATTGTTTTCTGACTATTGCATTCTACCACAGGTCAACCTCACGAACGTCGTCTGGGTCGAGCAACCGGCGGGTACAGGTTTCAGCCAACAGCTTGGCACGCCACCGGCCACGAACGAGATAGAGGTTGCAGCGCAGTTCCTAGGCTTCTTCAGGAACTTTGTTGATACCTTCGGCTTGCACGGCCGTAAGGTCTACATCACCGGCGAGTCTTACGCGGGTTACTACGTCCCTTACATTGCAGACGCCATGCACAACGCTTCTGATCCTTGCTATTACGACATCGACAGTATCTTGTTCTATGACCCCTCTACCAGCTATACCGTCGTGCAAGACGACATCCCCGCCGTGCCTTTCGTGGATTACTGGTCCGGTCTGTTCAGCTTCAACCAAACGTTCATGGACGACATACACGCCCGTGATGTGGCGTGCGGGTACTCTGCCTTCAGGGAGCTGGCGCTGCAATTCCCTCCGAATAAGACTCTTCCCACGCCACCAAACGTTCACTACAACAAGCCCGGGTGTAGCATCTGGGACGACATCTTCGAGGCCGCACTACTGGTGAACCCATGCTGGGACGTCTACCAAGTTGCTACCACGTGCCCGCTCTTGTGGGACGTTCTAGGCTTCCCAGGCAGCTTCGACTATTTACCCGCCGGCACCGAAATCTACTTCAACCGCTCCGACGTCCAAGCAGCTATCAACGCACCCATTGGTTACGACTGGGCAGAATGCTCAGGTGGTGTCTTGGACATCGATACTTCGCCTCCGTCCGGCCTTAGTGTACTTCCACGCGTGATTGAGAAGAACAACCGCACCATCATCGGGCACGGGATGCTCGACTTCATTCTATTAATGAACGGTACGATCATGATGATCAATAACATGACCTGGAACGGGGCGCAAGGTTTCTCTGTCCCGCCGACGCAGTGGCAGGACTTCTTCGTGCCGTATCATGAGGAGCTCAGTTTGGGGACTTTGGCAGGCAGTGGTGTGTTCGGCAGTTGGCATACGGAAAGAGGGTTGACATTCTGCACGGTCGATCTGTCCGGGCATATGGTGCCGCAATATGCGCCGAGCGCAAGTTATCGGCAGGTGGAGTTTCTGTTGGGCAGGATTGGAAATCTGAGTGAGCGGTCCGACTTCACGGTACGATCTTGAAGTCTTGTTAAGAGTGAACGTTTCACTGACTTCTAAGCAGACGCAGCAAGGCGACTTCGGCAACACCTTCAACTTTACGACAGCCAACGTCACGGTAAATACGTCGAGAAATGCTTCGATGGTGATGATGCTGTAGCCTGGCGCTGCCATAAACAGCCTCCGATTGGCTTTTTGTACACATAGCTACAGGCTGTGGCGCAACAGGCACATACTGGGCACAGCCGCATCGTGCACCAAAGTGTAGCCGTCCGAGAAAAATATTTGGGTCTTATGCTGTACTCAAGCATCCATCCCCCACAACTTTTTCCTCTCCTTTCTCGCCTCGCGCGCCTCCGCCTTCCGCCGCCCCCACTTCTTCTTGATCTCCTCCAATGCCTTGTCATGCTCGGCTTTCACCTCTGGTGCTGAGCAGCATAAGCTGATGAAGAATTGCGAACACTCAAATCTCTCCGCTAGTCGCACTCTCGTCCATTGCCGGGGATCTTCTTGCCGTAACCGGCGTATCTCCTCTACTTGCTCAGGGGTGACGTGGTATTTCTTTTCGTATGTCGGTCGCACCGATGGTAGCAAAGTCCGGTCCTTTGTCGGTGGTACTGTAGCTGTCGCTGATGGTACGCGGGATATTCCCGGGGTAGAAGGGGGGTTTGCGCCGGCGGAAGATGCTCGCGTGTGCACCCTCCTTCTCGGATCATCCTGAGGCAGAAAGAGGGAGGGTGTGTGGTATACGCTCGGCGCGCTGGAGGGCGGATTAAAGATAATGTGGTCTTGGGTTTCGGTTTTGGAAGGCAGGAAGGATGGATCTGGTTTCACTCGTAGTGCCTTTCTTGTGCGTCGGTAGGTGGACTCTTGACGGCGGCATGATTGACAGATGTAGCCCGTAGACTCTGCGGCAGTGATGGATGGTCGAAGTGTGCGGGCGAACAGTGTTGAAGCCATGGTTGGTGTTGGTCGCGTGCGTGTGGCATGCTTCAGGAGTTTCGGCGGAACCCTTCCAAAGTTGATCGGTTTAATGACGCACGGACCATACAAAGGCACACGACATGTCTTCGTTTACATATGACACTGTTCATAAGGATACAACATTTGATCAAGACAAGTTCATAATACAGATTGGATACGTAAAAGATATAGTTACCCAAGCTAAGATACACAACTTCTTCCAAACCCGTATCATCCCTATATCAATTCCCCGCAAGAAGATCTTAGTGTTATATGAGCGATGCTGAACGATTGATGGCGGAAGAGATGGACCGGATGTTCGAGTGCTATCTGCTAGTTGATTGACTCGTATGTACGCTGGATTTGGGCGATTTAACGATATTGCGGGATGAGAGCCTGGATGACATGCTAACGGAGCCGACCCAGGTAGCTGCTATCTCGGTTAAAATTTCGCCTGTCGAATAGTATGTAAGGTAGACAACCTCCTGCACTATCAAGCGTGGTTGATAGGCGAAGGGCCGATGCCGATGTGGATGGTGAAAATCTAACTTCTGTGTTAGCACCTCCAGCTTAGTCAATGCCATCATATTCGCGAGACCCACATCAAGCGGCTTGACGATTCGACTGGTTCCGTTGTTATATCTAGCATGCGATCAGTCATTGATGTGTCTGAAACATGGCGTCTTTGACCTACCCAGTGCCACGATTCAACTGGTTAGCTGGCATCCACAGTGTGCCATTCCTGTCTATCCACATCGCGTCGACTCAGAGCAGCCTCGGATCTTGGACCAATGTGGTCATGGTACCGTTGGGGTTGATCTTGACCACTCGCTGGCTGTCAATATCGCTGTTGTATACGTTGCCCTGAGCGTCAATGGCAGTGTCGCCTGTAGACGGTGTATGGGCGAAAGGCTGTACATATCTGTCCAAGATGCTGTTGTCATTCAAGGTGCTATTATAGAATGCACCATCGAGCCACTTGGTCTCGATTCTACTCATACCGCCAGACGAGGGCTCGTAGTACAGCCACTGGCCGTCGGGAAGCACTTCGAGCTGATCCGCGTAGGTGTAAGCCGGCAGACCCATGGTGTATAGCAGGTTGCAGAGGCCGGCATGTACTCCCGAGTGGAAAGATCGTTCGACAAGGCTCTTCGTGTATCACCGCTGGCCAAATTCAAAACTATCAAGCCAGGGTAGCCGGCGTCCGTAGGGTAAGCCTTGCCTGTTACGTTGTGAAAGCGCACATCATCCAGGTGGCTGCTGGAGCTTGTTGCGTTGCCCATGGGATAGATGCGCGTTACGGTGTTGGTCGTCACGTTGATTTGAAGAAGCTTTGGTCCGCTAAACGGGCGTAAGTCTTTCGGACTTTACAATGTGCGGAGCCGTCCACGTTGGAGAATGGCACGAAGAGGCCTGCAGACTTCTCTGCCAGGAAGTAACTTACTATGGAAGCAGCACAGGACCGCTACCACCAACCTGACCAGTGTCGACAACGTATAAGTTCCCATCTGGTCCAATACGCTGCGCATTTGCACCAACGAAGTTCGAGCCTGGGTCTGCGCCACTGGTATAGTTGTTCCACACCGCATTCGGATAGGCAGTAGACGTACTACAAGAGTAATCAGTACTGGCATCTTCATACCGGGTACGGCAATAGCCATTACTTGGTCGTCCGATTATACTCCACAATAGTTAGGCCGGTGGAGTTGTCGACGCGTTGAAAGACTAGGAAAACCCTACCCTCTGGGGTCAAGGAGATGCCATTTACAAGGCGTGTCTACCGTAATCGCTGGAGTGATCTGCGGGTCTTGCGGGCCGATATAGCTCTGGGCTACCGAGAGAAAAGGTGCAGAAACCGCAGCGCAGATGGCCGCCAAACTGGCAAAATGCATCTTATTGAAAGGAACGAGGTCGACTGCTTCCTACCTTTGTGGTAATACAGATACGCATGGGATAGGGAACCTCTGCTATGAAGCCTTCCTCAGTACGGCGTCATTCAGCAGGAGGGTAATCTCATGGTGGAACGCGTGGTGGCCGAGTTCCGAGTGCCTCGCATGAAGTAAGTCAGTATAGCTGAGCATTTTACAAGACATGCTGGAGGTGGCCACGACCGCTGCTCAAATGATTCTGTCGGCTGAAGGACGATTTCAGCTTACTGTGCTGCTTTGCTACGCCAATGTTCTACGGAGTAACACTTCGGTTGAAAGAGGTCAAGGAATATGGCGCAGAGGCCCACAGCGGCTACTGCCGGCTTACATGCATGTAGAGGTCACGATCTCAGATTGATTGTCTTAGATCTCATCTGCAACTCGTCCCACAAACAAGTAAGACACCGTGATCACTGGGCAGCCTCGTTGACAGCGTTGTCTCTTGTCTCAGGAATTCTATTCGCGCTCTGTCTCAGACCTTGCCTGACCAGTAGCACTACTCAGCCTCTGTGGATCTGCGATCGTGATCTCACCAACCGTCACCATGACCCTCTGTAATCCGCAACCCCGTGTTGGTCATTCCCCCGCCATCACGGTCCGCACACACTACCGCAGGTACAATGCACCCCGATCTCGATGTTCGCGTGCTGTCTGCCAAGGGCACCCAAGATGGACGCCGGGTGAAAGACGTAACGACTGCAGCAGAAGGTTTGCTTGCACGTCATTTGAGCTCCGGTGACTACGGATCGCCGGGTAGTTGTCAGTCATATATCGCAGCCTCATTGTTGAACTCTCGTCCAAATATATCGCAGCCTCATTTCCATACTCACATTTCAACAGCCTAACAGAAAGCAAATCAGCAACAGCAAACATGGAGAACACCGCTGAGGACCGCATGCACGCCGCCCAAGGACACAAAGCGAACCTTAGTAACCCAAGTAAGTACTCGCTCCCGCACGATCATGCAATGCAGAACACAGCGCTTACAGCCTCTACAGACACTTCGGAGGAGTCCAAGAAGAACAGTCGTCAGGCTCTGGAGCAGCTCGGCGGCGAGGATGCTTTCTATGGCAAGAAGGGTGACGACGCGCCTGCAGCGGGCATGGGCGATGATAACCGAGTGCTCGGAGGTCACAAGGCCACTTTGAGCAATGAGGGTGAGTCAACGTTTGATTGCGCGAATGGTCGGACGTTAATTGCTGAATGTTTTCTCTCAGGTACCTCTGATGCCGCCAAGCAGCACAGCAAGGAAGTCTTGGAGAAGAACTCCTAAACGTTACCTTTACGACATCGCACGACACGACGAATAGGTTCGATATGTATGAATATCAGATAGCAGTGTATATTACGGTCAAAGGTCGAAAGATCACCTAGCAAATCACCTGCATTCCCGTACCTGACATCAGCTATCCGTCGCCCATTCTTGTGCTCGTATTCTCGACATCGACCATAATCTGTCGGCTGAAGGTGAAGACAATCCAGCCTGCGGTTCTATCACATTGCCCAGACAGGTATATCATACGCACTTCAGAAAGATGAATCAACTTCTACGGCTGTGCATACCCGCGAATCTAGCTAGGTTATGATCGATGAGCTAGAGCCAGGTCGTCGGAAGACGTACGATATAATGAAGGGTAGGGGCGACTACGCCGGTCTCTGTAGTACTCAGCATCTTGACAAGCTGGAAGGATGGTTTTGCAGATAATTGATGGACCGATGATGAGAAGACGACGTTTGTCGAGGCCACGCAATTCATTATGCCCGTCTTTTATAGCATATAGAGCGGGATCATTCGTCTATCTATACATCCATCGCGTGCTTCCGCCGTAACCCTTGATAGGCTGCCTTCCAACGCCTTGAAATGCTGCGATAATGCGCTAAGATAATCTATACAGTCTTCAGGACCTTCGGAATCGGTGGCGGCGGTAGCTCGGTACCGAATATGCGATCCCAGAATCTGCTCGTGACGCCAAAGCCGTTCTCATAGTCCATGAAGTGATGCTGAAGGTGATACTTCTTCAGATCCCGGTAGTATGACGGCAGGTTCTTGTGGTGCAGGAAATAGTGGGTCATGTCATAGCAAACGTAACCGAAAATGCCACCACAGAAGACGCAGACGGCAGCATACCAGTTGTAGAAGAAGACCGTGTGCGCCAGATGCCAGAATGGAGTTGCGAGGATAAGGAAAAGTGCAGGTGGCATCACGAGCCGGAGTCGGTCCATGGGTAGGTAATGGTGGATGCCGTGGAGGAGGAAGTGCAAGGTCAGCGCGACGCGGTTGTCCGGAAGATAGGAGTCCACGTGGAATAGGCATCTATGCATGCCGTACTCGACCAGCGTCCAGAAGAACAACCCGAATAACCAGTATGGGGCTACCGAGAGTGGGTGTAGATGTTGCGCGGTGAAGATGGTGCCGAAAATTACCGGTGGTATCCATAAGGTAGGTACGATCCACCACGGCGTCTTCGAGAGCGGTTCAAGGAAGTTGCCAAACAGGGGCGCGCTTTCGCCACCCCTGTAGTGTCGTGGTCGGTGGACTTGCTGGAGGTAGAACTCTTTGGAGAAGCCGCCGTTCCAGACCTGCATTAACAATGGCCGTTCGAGGTCGAGAAACTGATGTCGCTTGTAGTCTGAAGCAGGGTCTGTCTCCTTGTTAAGGTCTTCGGCAGTGCTCATGCCTGTGGTCTCATACACCGCCTTGTCCTCGCTCTCCTGCTCCGGGCCTGCCGTTTCAGCTTCGTCGCGAGCCTTCACTTCCTGCGCCGCTTCTGCGTTCGTATACTCAAGTTCCCGCATACCCTTCTCACTCGGCTCCATTGGCAGCACAGCGAACGGATCACTGCTGTCCTTCACTGCCTCTAAAACCTTATCCGTCGCCACGAAGCCGATCAGGTACTCATCCAGCATCTCCCAGGCTGCGCCGCTATGTGGGTGGGACATGGGATCTTCCATAGCCTTTTTCACATCCTTGCCGGCATACTTCAGTATCAACTCGTCAGTTCCCGGATGGTCCTCCAGAAAGTCCGTTACATCGTAGACCTTGGTCCCGACAGTGACATAGCAAGACTCGGCGGTGTTATGCGAGGCAACGTCGGCTTGCGGGAGAGTTGGAAGCGTTCTTCCAGGCATGGCGAGACTCTAGTTCATATGGAGTCTCAGTGCAAGAGGAAAGGAACTGATCACCTGCGCTGCTGCGTTGGACAGAGAAAGAGCGTGATGCAGCTAGGCAGAAATGGATCCGTTCTCCTTTCCGTGGCGAGACTGCTCGCCTTCTCGTCAACAGTAGGCCAGGCCACGCAGGGTCCAATCAGAGCGGCAAATTGCCTAAAGCTCGGCGTTTCTGCCTTCCGCCGCCTCCGCGCTCCTTCCTTCTCCGACTGCACTTCACTTTCCTCAGCTGCTGTGCTTTCCGTATCTGACTGCCATACTCGTCATACCATGAGTCTCAGAATGCACAGGAGATCGGAGAAAGTGAGCTCGGAGTGTACGATGGTTTCAAGCCTACCATATTGCAGTACTGATGCAGTCATCCCTGGTCTTGCAGGTCCACCATCTGCTGGCACATAGGCCAGGCGAGATGTTTCGTTGTCGCACAAGCTACGAACGCGACCAAAACTTATTCGTGGTACGATTAAAAAAAATAAGACTGTCATTCAGCCCATGCTATCACGGCATCGGCTTTGATGCCTCCCAGGCTGCTAGCGTGTAGGTATTGTCGAGGCAGCGGCAAGGAACCGTGACCTCAGTGCGCAGATGAGATGAGATGTTCGCAAAGGTCATCATCGCCCGGCCGGGATTCGGGTGAGCTCAGAACAGCACAAGCGAACTTCTGGCCATCAGTCGCCTACACACTGAGCCCAAGAAGGATAACGTAGACTCACTTGTTTTCCAAGACACCATGCCGTCTCCCAATATATCGCGGCGCTGTCGTTTCAATGGTATATAGATCTTGCCGACTTATTCTTTGCGCTCCTTGTTGGCTCATTCTGCTCCCTTGCTGCCAAGGCAGCATGTGCTGACCCTACCTTTGTGGTCTCGGTGCAAGCAAGCCAAGCTTGTTTCGACGCCAAGACCACCTCCCAAAACGCTCGCCACGGATCAGACACGTTAGTAATCGCACTACCGCCTCGCACCGGTCTTCGCTGGGTGTTCGATGGACAGCACAAAGCGACGAGCAAATGGGCGGCCAAAGCAGCAGCTGGTACCAATCGACCTGGGAGCCAGTCCGCTTTCGTACCTGGCACCATCGTTATACGAGGAGTCTTCAGTTCGCTATACGCCGCTGCTATGCAGCAAGGACGCTCATGGACCGTTAGATGCGCTTCGCGAGCCCGCGACCCGCCCAAAGCGTGCAGTCAAATCAACAACGTATCCACGAACCGCTTGCAAACCACGTTACACCTCTTTCGGATGTTGCAGCGAGCATTCAGCTGCGCCTGACTCTGTTCTGATACCGTCTCTTGCAGTCGCAGATGACGATGATGATGACGATCATCATAATGTTGGCGATGGCGTGATCTTCGAAGCAGAGACGTCTGATGGCGCAGACCGCGTGTACATGCTCAATGCCAGGGCTGACAGCTTTTGTGGTACGCTTCCATTTGATGATGACCCAGCAGAATGGGCAAGGACGTCAGATCTTGCTAGCTCAGCTCTGCAGCGTTTCAAGAGCACACAATCTGTGGCTGAGCAGCAGCAGCATCGCAGCACTCCAGAGCATGTCGGTGGCAATGGATCAAAGCATGCCCTTAGATTGCGCGAAGACGCAGTCTTACGCGACGTCATGCACTGTATCAAGCAACGCCTGTCTACCACCAGTGATCATCTAACGCTTGAGCGCGTGGCATCGGCAAACAAGGATGTAAAGTGTGCTCATCCATACTGTCCGGCTTCCAGCGGCAAGATTTCCGTGGGCGCATACTACATGATTCTTGGTCAGCCGACGCACCTTGAGAGCGCTGAATGCTATTGTCTCTTCTGTTTAGAGCAACTATGGGCGGGCAAAAACATCCTGCCTCCACTGCCAAACGCCAAGGTGATCAACGCAGTAACCGATGGCGACAGCTACTTTGATGAAACCGGGGCGGAGCAGCCTGCTACGCCCTGGAAGCTCTATTTGGACGGAACGATGGATGACGCAAGGCTGTCAGGTGCAGGACGGGCGCCAAATCATACGTTGAGAAAAGACAGCGGTGCAAGCACCGTGTCTCCTCGACTGCACGGGACCGAACCTACGGTGCCTAGAACGAAACAGCAGCAAAGGCGTGGCAGTTGTAGGGAGATGCTCAACCTCAAAACAGGCTTCGGACAAGCGTTCGTGGACGGCCAATCCAGACTTGCAAAGAAGCGTGACCCAGCGGGTGATAGTGGGCGACGAACTACAAGATTACAAACGAACAACGGCAATGATGCAGTGCCATCTACGCCTGACCCCCGGGACCTCTCGTCATCTCCTACGGCGGCCCGCAACATGCAAAGCGCAATCGCAACTAAACCCGCCAAGTCGACAGAAGGTCTTGCTAATGAAATTGCGAAAGCTGAGAAAAGGCTAGCAGAGATGTACCGACAGCGTGATCGCACGCTCGCCACTTTGCAGCCTGGCCAAAGCAGTGAAGTGAGCCTCCCGCGCTATCGAAAGGCTGGTGGCGCCCCTAGGATAAGTGTAGACATGTTCGGCGTGCCATATACAGATCTGTTAGCCGACCACGTCAAGTACTGGACGAAGCAAGGACCGCTAGCCGTTGATCAGTGTGGTACAAGACGCACCGAGCGGAAGGAACAAAGATTGAACAAGCCAAAACCGTTGGCCTGCATTGAGCACCGAACGGATTTTGTGTCAGTGTACAACGAGGCTTATGAAAAGCAAGACAATAAGGAAGGGCATGAGGACGGCGCCGATTTCGAAGCTCCTGACGGTAACGAAGACGGAGTTCAAGACGATCCTAAAGCACAGAAAGATGGCGACAACCAGGCCTGCGGGAAAGTTGCGAAGCGAATTACGTTGTCGCCGCTGTTGAGTGCTTCACAGGTCGAGCGACTGTTCATCCCAGCGTATTTGCAGCAGGTCAACGTGCCTTCTATGGCACGGAATTACATGCTCTTTCCGGAACATCAATCTGCGGAGGTCATAGATTCCACTGCGCCACTCAACAGCGAAGTGTCAATGACTGACCTGCCACAGTGCGACGGTCCTGCAACCTTGCCGCTAACGCCGCAGCACCACTATCGGCGCAGCAAAATCAAAGCAGCATGAAGAACGTTACGCTGTAGCAAACGATGTCCAGTCACCTCGGCATGACCCGGCTGAAGCAGAGGTCCCAACGCGCTGTCCAGAAACACCAGGTGGCCCTTATTTGTCGCCTTCTTCTACCAACAGCGTTGAAACATGGCGAGAACCACCCACACGATTTCAGCATCTGGCAGCATACGTCCGTCCGGGCAAGAGTCTGATTACAGCTGAGAAAGCTGCGATTACATTATGGCGGGGAGCGAGCTTGGAGCAAGTCCAGTGGGAGGAGCACCTGCAGAGAGCTGTAGAGATCAGAAAGTGTTATGCTAAAGGAACATTTGAGGAGCTCCCGGGTAGGGTGCGGATGGAGAGTGAAGGCAATGACATTGATGGATCTGCGCAGACGTCCGTGTCGGACGTACCGGACTGCTTCGAAGGTTACGCAGACAACAAACGGCTCAGGGTGGTATAGAAGGGATAGCGTATGCAGCAAGCACCCTTACGTGGCAGGCTTGCAGGGGGAAAGACTTGAGCGCAACCCCCGCAGCACTACGTGCTCTTAGTGGGTGATGCATTGAATGCACATGTGTGGTGTTACAAGCACGATCAGGCATGCTTGCAGACTTAGCTGCTTGACACCACAGATAGGGTTGTGCTCTTGTCGAAGCAGCCTATATCGAAGGCAAAGCACGCGCTGTGATTGGCTGAAGTTGTGCGGCCATCAGCGGTTGTCCTCAATCATGCCTCTATTTAACCATATCCCCAGCGACATACTAGCATGTGCATGTGCTTCCATCAATGCGGATCGAAAGCCGCGTGGCCATCAAGCAGTGACATTCGCCGCCGTCGTAGCTTACAATGACAGCACTTATGCAATTTTGAGTTCCTTCACTATGGAGTGCTGTACGCAATGCATGAGATCATCACATTGCAATTCGGCCAGCAGGCGAACTACATCGGCACTCACTACTGGAATATCCAAGAGTCCTACTTCACGTATCCAGGCCAGGCGGAGTCGCCGGTAAACCACGATGTATCCTTTCGCGCCGGTATCGGCGCCAACGGCGAAGATACCTACACGCCACGAACACTCATCTATGATCTAAAGGGTGCATTCGGCACGCTCAGACGCGAGAATGCGCTTTACGAGCTCCAGCGCCAGGAAGGCCAGAGTCAGGCCCAGCGAGGCGGATGGAGTGGCGTGACCGTGCCTTTGCAGCTCCCGCCCATCGCGCCGAGCAGCTATCAACAGGCGCTTGACCAAGGTGTCCAGCCACCACAATTGACAGCGGAGACTGTACGCTACTGGTCGGATTATAACCACTTGTTCTACCATCCGCGGAGCGTCGTTCAGCTCAATGAGTATGAGCTGAATAGCTCATTGATGCCTTTCGAGCGATGGTCCAGCGGCGAGGATCTGTTTTCCAGCTTGGACCGTGAGCATGATCTTCTGGACCGAGACCTCAGACCTTTTCTGGAAGAGTGCGACCAGCTGCAAGGCCTGCAGGTACTGACGGGTATCGACGATGCGTGGGGTGGCTTCGCAGCACGGTATCTTGAAAGAATTGCAGACGATCTTGGCAAAGGGTGTCGATGGGTTTTTGGACTATCCGAAGGGAAACGAACGGCGCGAGAGCGGCAGATGTTGCAGCTGGTCAATACTGCGCAGTCGCTGCACACTATAAACAGTTGCGCTAGCATGCACTTACCGCTAACTTCGCTACCTTCGTCGCTGCCCTCGTACGCCTCGATCAATGCGGACAGCCGATGGCATACTTCTGCGGTGCAAGCGGCTCTTGTGGAATCTGTCACTCTGCCGATGCGCTTGGGTCAGGCGCAGAGTGGTAGCAGCACATTCGCTGCGCTTGAGACAACCTTAAACAATGACGGCAACCGGCGCATTGCAGAAACTGGCCTTACGGTTGAAGCTCCGGTGGACTCAGAAGGCGCTATGCAGCTTAACGGTCACCACGACACGCGGATGACCAACGGTATCTCGGACGGCACTGACGCCAACGAAGACGCGCGGATGGACATGAACTTCTTCCCGAGTATGACGGTTGGTTCGTCCGCTCGATCGGCTATTTCAAGGTCGCACGTCTTCAGCGTTGCAAGTATCATGCGTGGAAATTACGATGATGAGGAGCATCCAGCGGGCGATGCGCTGAACGGCGACATACGTTTTGCAGAGAGCTCGCGAAGAACAGAAAGCAGGACCGAAGTGCTGTTTCCAATGCTGTCTTCGTATCCGCGCGTTTTCCGCTTTGCTGAACACCCGGATAAGTTGAGCATAAAGTGTTTAGTCTCCACAACATCGGCTGTCGCAAGCCGCATTGGCCTCGTACAGAGCGCAGTACGAGAGATCATTGGGCTCGAAGACAGGGAAACACTTTGCGACAGCCTTGCGAGTATTGCCGAGGAATACGAAGAGGGATTCAGTGACGTTGAGAGCTACGACGAAGATTGAAACCAGGTCGTACGTAATACTGGGCTTCATAATGGGCTGGACGTTGGCTACCAGGTTGATCCATCCACGACGGCACAAGGTTCGCTGCACGATACACGGGATGCAAGAAAGGTCTACGAATTCACAGCTTGCATGAGCATGGCGTTTCATATTCGTTCTACGCTGGAGTACCCCGTGCCCATAGGCACCATGGCACCTCGACAGAGTCCGGAACTCATGCTGCTCGTCAACATTGTCTTGCATAAGCGTCTGCACTTCTCCCCGGCTACACGATGGACACCCTGCGTTGTGCGAGCTGCTGCCGGGCGCCGAGGGAAGTATAGCGGTGCGCCTCGGTGCACAGCTTGCCGGAGATCTACGCCAAAGGAGCAGTCGACTGCTTTTTCCTACCTCTTGGCGCAAGCCTCGTATCTGAGAAGATCGGCTTTAGCTCCGCGGCCTGCGTGCATTAGTGATCAGATGGCGGCTCAACTACTGTCCCTTGGCACATATTCCCATAAAGCATCGTGTTGCAGATGCAGTCCTGCCATGATGAACAATTGGGTCGCTATGGCGTGGCTGCAACTCTACAGACGAGGAGCGGGCAAAGACACGCGCTGTAGACCGAGGCAGAACTTCCATTCGTGAAGTCAGGCCAGCTCGCTTGGCACGTGGGGTAGAAGCACTGAGATCCCTACACGTCAATCGCCGATGTCCGCGAAAGGCCCCGCGAGATTTCGCAGTCTGGTTTCGCTCGATGTTGTCTCGCTGCGACTCAGCTCTCAGTGACGAATCGCAGCGGCAACGCTTCACCCCGAGACGACCTCACGTTGTTGCCGTGAAGCGGCGTGCAGTACGAGAAGTGGCCGGGCGGCGTTCCTGCATAGCCGCTAACAAAAGCAATCACGATTATGGCCGTTTGCTCCCTGTCAGCTACACTTCAGAGCAGTGGAGCTCCGAGCACGTTGTCAGCACCAGAAATGCCGCCATTGTCCACTTTTTGCTAAGGCTTACGGTGAGTAATAGTAATGCTTTTGCCATACGACCCCACATATTTGCAACGCTTTCCAACGAAAGCGCGAGACTACCTGAACTTTAGTGACGAGGGTGGCTTCCGTGCATGTGTCAAGCTGAGCAACGGTGTCTTCTCCATCCCCACATGATACGAGCTCGAAGCCAAATCGACACACGCTGTTTCAAGCTCTGCGTTGCTCTGATCGCCGTCCCTAGCAGCCTGTTCCTGCGTTCGATCGTCGCTGGCTTCCCGACTTCGGCCTGACACCGTTTCCATTATTGGCCCGTTCCCAATATTGGCATCATGAGCTTTTGCACAGCTATGCTACGTGCTGGTGGACACGGCTGGGAGAAGATGCTCTGCCTGACAATGTCTCCCAGGTAACAGCGCAGGCATGTCCAACACGAGTGTCCGACTCCAGCCCAGGCCGCAACGCCACACCCGTCTCACGCCGCCATTAAGCGTCAACGTGACAACGTTCCACGAACCAACAGCGAGCCTTGCATGCGACACGGAAGTGTCGTGGAAAGTGAAAACTCTGGTCTTGGCATCTTATTGCCTAACTCGGTGGGTGTTTCTATTCCCACAAACCACGATGGGACCTTAGTCCGCTGTAGCGCATGCGCCAGGAACTGCCCGCCGATGCAACGTCGTCCCACAGCAAGCCAAACTGCAGCGCTATCACAAAGAGCGCTGTCCGCAACGATGATTGTGTGCTTCGCTTGTGCTAAGGCGTGCTGCGTGTTCACCGTGTTGCTATGCTGGACCATAAGATAATAGCGCTCTAACAACAAGGATAGTTCGCAACAGCCAGCCATGCGAGCAGACTTCTACGCATAGCCCTGGGTGCCTCGACTGAGTTCCTGCATAAGCGTTGCTCAAGCGCTGCAGAAATGCTGCCACCCGTGCCGTTCGTAAACCTTCTCTCAGCGACTGCCGACGGCCTTGAGTTAGTGCGCACGAATCGCATCGCGCCATTGTGCCCACGACCTTGTCTGCCCAATCATCTCGCTCGCGCAAGATCGCCCGTCTCCACGGATGTTCGAAGATCATTATCGAACGCTCGGACCAGGCACATCGGCGAAGGCAACAAGCTTCCCTTGGGCTCTCTTCGCGGCGCCGCAACGGGTTCATGGCTTGCTAAGCTCAGCATGGTTGAGTCTCGGCAGGACCGCACGGACAAGGTAAATGGACGTCACCACGATGTGGAGGAACCACTCAACCGGTAGGTGGGTAGGCGACACGCCAGAGGTGCAGGTTCTTATGCACCGCAGCTCCTCCAACATCCGTCCGTCCCTCAAGCATCTGAGTCTCGTCCTCGTTGCCACATACACTTGGTTGTCTGCTTGGAGCTAGTGCTTTCGTTCGCTACTCCAGTCTATCGTTTAGCAACACCAAAACACACAATCGTTGTAACCATGGTTCGCAGCCTGTTCTTGCTCGGCCTTGTCGGCCTTGCGATCGCTGGGGAAAGCCAGGGATGGGGCGATGATGGCGTTTGGGGAGATGACAAGGATGACAACTGGGGTGGTGAGGGCGGCAACGGATGGGGTGACAACAACGGTTGGGGCTCCAGCTCCGGATGGGGTTCGAGCAGCTGGACGTCAACATCGCTCTCCACCACATCTTCGCGACCATACTCGTCGTTCTCCAACACAACCACACACTCGACCACACCGTCGACAACCACCTCGACCACTATTACGACCTCAACCCGCCCATCTACGACCACGATAACCACCACCATCACCTCGTCCAGCCCGCGCCCGTCGAGCAGCACGCCATCATCCAGCAGCCCGCGTCCGTCTTCCAGCACCCCCGTGAGCAGCAGCCCGCGTCCGTCTTCCAGCACCCCCGTGAGCAGCAGCCCGCGTCCGTCTTCTAGCACCCCAGTGAGCAGCAGCCCGCGCCCATCGAGCTCGACACCAGTGAGCAGCAGCCCACGCCCATCGAGCAGCACGCCATCATCCAGCAGCCCGCGTCCGTCTTCCAGCACCCCCGTGAGCAGCAGCCCGCGTCCGTCTTCCAGCACCCCCGTGAGCAGCAGCCCGCGTCCGTCTTCTAGCACCCCAGTGAGCAGCAGCCCGCGCCCATCGAGCTCGACACCAGTGAGCAGCAGCCC